>NC_044986.1:118947335-119255086 GCF_008728515.1 Papio anubis
TTTTTTTTTTTGTTTTTTTTTTTTGAGATGGAGTCTTGCTCTGTCGCCCAGGCTGGAGTGCAGTGGCGCGATCTTGACTCACTGCAAGCTCCGCCTCCCGGGTTCCCGCCATTCTCCTGCCTCAGCCTCCCGAGTAGCTGGGACTACAGGCGCCGCCACCACGCCCGGCTAGTTTTATGTATTTTTTTGTAGAGACGGGGTTTCACTGTGTTAGCCAGGATGGTCTCGATCTCCTGACCTCGTGATCCGCCTGTCTCGGCCTCCCAAAGTGCTGGGATTACAGGCTTGAGCCACCACGCCCGCCCGTCTTCTGGGTTCTTGAACTGAAGCATGTGAATTCCGTGGCAAAAAAGGACCAGCGGGGCCATCTAGTTTTTACGAGTATTGGAGAAAATCTTATAAGAGACGCACTAAAGAGGGTAACATTGGTCAAACAATAAATGTAACTATAAAAAATCGCGCCAGGCGCGGTGGCTCAAGCCTGTAATCCCAGCACTCTGGGAGGCCAAGGCGGGCGGATCACGGGGTCAGGAGATCGAGACCATTGTGGCTAACACGGTGAAACCCCATCTCTACTAAAAAAAGTACAAAAAACTAGCCGGGCGAGGTGGCAGGCGCCTGTAGTCCCAGCTATTCGGGAGGCTGAGGCAGGAGAATGGCGTAGACCTGGGAGGCGGAGCTTGCAGTGAGCTGAGATCCGGCCACTGCCCTTCAGCCCGGGCGACAGAGCGAGACTCCGTCTCAATTAAAAAAAAAAAAAAAAAAAAAAAAAAAAAATCGCAAAACCCTAGATCTATGTAGAGTTTGCTAACGCAGCTGCTTGATCACTTGGGCCTGAGCTCTGCCACCTGCAGTCCGTTAGATAGCAACTTGCTTTTAATCCTAAACGTTAAGAATTTAGTCAACTTTCAGTTTTCTGCTCCGGGAATTCTCACTCCCAAATAGCTTCTGCTTACCGTGGATAATTCTGGCTCTTGCCAGTTCCTGGGATTGCAGAAAGGGTGAGATAATATTAGCATGAACTTACTGGAATTGGTGTATGGGATCTGGAGGTGTGCAAAGGGGATACGTCTCTTGTTTATAAAACTAGACACATTTCAAAGTGATCATTGTGCCAGATTTTTATTTTTGGGGGGTTTTCTATTCCATGCTCTGTTAATAAAAATAATTAAGAAAAATTGTAATTCTTTTACCTACGGAAGATGTTATTGTGAATTTAATCCACAGTAAAATTGTTTAGAGGTGGCTCCCCTACCACCCCCCCTGTAAAAAAAACCACACCAATCCTTTTGCAAGTTAGGCCACCCGTTTAAGCCCGGTAGTGCCTTTCATGAACCAGACAGTTGCCAATAGCAGTGTCTCCAGTGAGGAACGTGATGTAAAGAGAAGTTTGAGCTTCTCTCTTTTAACTTTAGGACTTCAGAGGTTTGAGAGCTAATGGAAATGAGGACCCCATGTAATCAGGGAGCCCAGTGGTGCTGCCATGCCACCGGGCCTTGCCCTTCAGCACTTTCCCTCCTGCCCCCAGGTAGGGCACGCTGAGGAAGTCGGCGTGCTTTGCTGGGTGTCAATAAAAGATGTGGAGACTGTTCATTCCCGAACTTTCTCTCTTCTGTCCTTCTGCCAGCCACCCCTACTTTGAATCTGCCTGTCTCAGTGACATAAAGTCAAGGATAAGATAAAATCTGCCTCCAATTTTGTCGCCAGTGCCATGTATAACCAGAAAGGCCAGCACGTACACGTCAGATAAACCTTTACATGAATATATGATGTCCTGCATTTAACAACTTGATAAAAGGAATGGCTAAGTTTAGGAGAGTGGGAACCTGCTTTAAAGCTCCTCAATAGTTAACAAGCTTGTGCACTTGTGGTGACCTGCAAAGTCTCTAGATCACAACAGGATTTATTCTTTTCCCTGCCGGCATCTCGATTCTCCTGAAAGTAAATCCATCCAGACCTGCCTGCATACGTAACCCCACTCGGCAAAGGGATCAGAACATTTGGCCATTCTGCTTGTGAGTCTGTCCTGATTCACGCACTCCCTGAGCCTCAGTCATTGCTGAGCGTCTGATGATTCTGAGAGATTGCAGGTCTGTAAACAATGGGACAGGGAGCAAGGCATGGCCGGAGTGTTACAAACCCTGGCTTTCTGTGTGATAAGCCACTCACCTTGAGGATGTTTTTGGAATATGTATTAACCTTTCAGACCTCTCGGGATAGCATAAAAAGGTACAGAAGGCAAAACATAATTGAAGCCGTAGGTGAATTAGAGGAACTCCAACACCATTCTCCGTTGGAAAGTGTTGCAGTGAATTGATGAGCGTTTCTAATGATTCGCACCCACAGGCTGCAGACCTTGTGCTGGGTACTGTGCACATACTATCTCACATCCCCACAGTAACTTGACTTGGGAGGCGCTGGGAGTCTTACTGGTTAAGCTCAGGAATTGCCAGGCTCAGAGAAGTTAATTTCTAGTCATACCTCATGCAGAGAGAACATGGGTGAGCCAGGATGCACAGATGCAACTCAAACCCAAAGTCACACTTTTTTTTTTTTTTTAAATGTTTCTTTTGTCCCAGTTTTCAGAAGTAAACTGGGATATTTAAAGGCTGCACAAACTCAGTATTATTATAACAAAGAGCCAGAAAATGAATTCTGAGAGTATTAAGTGTTGCCTGTTCAGTATGGTATTTGAACCGGAGTATGTTGCTCAACTCCTTATTACTCAGTTGCTTTTGACAAGGGCTCTCCTGGGATTTTGGCCAGGATGATTTTTTATTGTACTAAGTGACAGCTGCCCCTGCCCCTTGCCAAATAAATATCTGCAGCGGGGAATGTGGTAGATGCCCCCTGTGTAGAATTAGAGCCAGTGGTGTAAGCCCGAAGAGTGGCCCCATTTTTCTTGTCAGTGATTGGCTTAGGAAGAGGTTTGTGACCAATTTGGGTCAAAAATACATGAGGACATCTGCTGGTGGTTTCTGGAATAGGTTTCCTTGCTGTGAAGAAGCAGCATAGGGAAGAGGGGACCTTGCTCTGCCTGAGAGGCCTGGAGCTTCTGCAGCCATCTTGAGCCCATGAGGGAGGAGCTGGACTGAGGAAAGCTGTCATATCTAGGGTGTGGAAGGAGGGGGATAAAAAGAACCGGGGCCATTTCTGACATTGCTTATGGCTCTGTTCACCTGTCTTGAGCTGCCTTTTCTCTGGACCCCTTTGCTATATGAGATAATGGATTTCCTTATGGTTTATGCCAGGTGGAGCAGGGTTTTCTGTCTGGTCTTTGCATGAGAAGGCTCCTTAATAGATAAAGGCTTCCTTGGGGACCAGAACCATTTTAGGTGACTAGTCTGCTTGTCGGCAGGTTGGAAATGATTGCTTACTCCTTGCAAACGGAGAACCCATTGCTGTCATAGTGGTAGTAGGCTAGTGGGTTAAGGAGTACTTGAGTTTATTGTCATCGTCCTATGCATGCAAAGCACCTCTTGTGCCACCATATTGTGGTCACCATTGTTTGTGGTTATTGCTGTCATTCATAACAGCATCTTTGAATTTTATACACTAGACATTCAAAGTGGAGGCAGTGGGAGGGTAACAGCAGCACCAGGTCTGCAGTGTAGACTGGCACAAATGTAAGTAAGGATTTCCAGGTCTTGCTGAGACAGCATCAGAGTGAGTCAAGATTAACAGGGATGGTTGGCACCGCTGATCACACCAAGGGGCTGAAGGGTACTAGAGTGAGTTGATGCTGGAGACAGAGGCAGAGAGGATCCATTGATGCTGAGGAGGCTCATCAGAAGTGTAGGGGGAGGAGACCACAAGGTCAGGTGTCTCATCAATAATACCTGACTTTTCTCTCAACCGAATCGGAATCAGTGGTTCTCAACTCAGGGGCCAGGGGCATGTGCCCTTCAGTGGACATGTGGCAAAGCCAGGAGACATTTCAATTGTCCCAGGTGGGGGATGCAGTCAGCATCTAGTGGATAGATGCCAGAGATGCAGTTGCAACATCCTGCAGTGGCAGAACAGCCCCCCAACAAAGAATCTGGCCCCAAAAGGTCAATACTGTTGAGGTTAATCATCCCTGTTTCTCACCTGGGAATGGTTGGTGGAGGGAAGCCGAGGGCAGCTGGGGTGTGAGGAAGGCTCTGGAGACTGAAGCTGTTGTTAGATCCAGGCCAGGCTGCCTGGCAGTGGACACTTCCCAGAGGGGAGGCTTCCCACCTGTGGCAGAACACGTAGAGGGGTTTGCAAGCTCTCCGTGTTTACTGGCCTCCACATTGGTGTCTGGGAAGGGCAGAACAGAAGCTCAGACTGGTGGGTGGAGAAGTTTTGCACCTTCCCAGCTCTTGCTTCTTTCTCTGAAGTATGCTGGCACCGTGTTTCCATGACAGCAGTTGAGTTAATGCATTTAGGGGCCCCTCAGCGTCCACTGTATCCTGCCTGTTACAAATCGTGTGGTTCAGGTTGTAATCTATGATACTACGGTACTACGTTTCTCATTACTATTTTTTAATTTGCTTGAACGCATAGCTACTAGATAAAATTGCTCTTTACATCTGTAAGTAAAAAATAGAAATGCTTATTAGTGTTCAGCAATAGATTTTAAAATTACATTTTTGTTACAAATATTTCACTGGCTAAATTGAAATCAGTGTAATCAAATTGAAATGTCATAATACTATTGATTTAATAAATGCTGGCCTCCTAATATCTGTTTTTCAATGAAACTAGTATTACGGGAGTAATTTTCTAATGAACATCTGAGCACGAAATCATTGGTAAAACAAAAGAAGAATGGTATCATAAATGGCTCTGGATGGTTTTTTTCAGCGGGACCTAGCATGCTGGTACGAATAGAGGAATTAAAGCGTAGTTCATTATATATTAATCTGAATGTAATACTAACTAAAACCTTCCATTGACTTCACTGAAGCCTAGTCTTAGAAATTATGCAAATTAATGGAGGCCTTGAAAAGAAGCACATGCAATATTTGAGTTCCCTGTGGACCAAAAAACTGGCATGTTGGAACTGAAAAAATTATACTGTGCAGTATTTTTGTGTAAGTACAGTACACTAAAAGATTTTGGTGCTTTAAAAAATTGGGCAGGGTGAATCCTATATCTGTTTTTTGTCTATTTTATTTTATATCCAAATGAGCCGAAAGGAAGAAGCAAAGAATTGAAGGTTGACACTGAGACTGCTGCTGCAGAAAGAGAATTTCATGTAGTCTTTGATTGTGGAACTTGGGTTAAGAATTTAGTTCCTGGAGCCAGGCATGGTGGCTCATGCCTGTAATCCCAGCACTTTGGGATGCTGAGGTGGTTAGATTGCTTGAACCCAGGAGTTTGAGACCAGCCTGAGCAACATGGCAAAACCCCATCTCTACAAAAAAAAAACAAAAAATTAGCCAGGTGTGGTGGTGCACACCTGTAGTCCCAGCTACCGGGGAGGCTGAGGTGGAAGTATTGCTTGAGCCTGGGAGGCGGAGGTTGCAGCAAGCCCTCATTGCATCATTGCACTTCAGCCTGGGTGGCAGAGACCCTATCTCAATAATACAAGAATTTGATTTCTGCATAAGGATGATTTCACTGCCTTTTTTTTTTTTTACATGCAAATCCTCCCCAAGTACATTTTAATTTTGTTGTTTTAATTAACGAGAACTTGTTCTCCCCTGTGCCACATCTTCCACAATTTTTTATCGTGTGAGATGTGTTTATCTAATGAAGTGGGGATGGGAAGAGGCATTAGCTATTTTCGGAGTCTGTGATAGCCACATAATGACATTTTAAGAGCATAAGCTTCAGTTCTTCAAGCCCCTCAAGTGAATGTGGAGATGAGTCAAGTTCAGGCAGGCCCAGCAGACATGAATGTTCTTTCTTTTCTGTCTTCTTTTTCTCCTGTCTCCCCATTAGTAATACTCTCCATTGCTGTTTGTAGATTAATACTCACAGCCACGTGTATGCTGTATTTTATAAAGAACTTGACTGTTCACCCTGAAGCTTTGGCACCTGCCAGAGGCGTGAGTTGCTGCTGACTCATGATGACTGTGTCCAGGCAGGTGTGTTTCTCCCGCAGCGATGGTTCACTCCTCCTGAATCCGGTGCTGTCCCTTTCCAGGCACGGCAACCACTGCCAAGACAAGGACTTCATCGGGGCAGATGTTGAAAGCAGTGGGTGACCGTGGGCAGTGAGTGCACCCAGGGCGGGCTCTGAGGTTGCAGGATCCTCCTGACCTCTGTTTTAAGTGAAAAAAGTAAGACATAAGCCAAAACTATAAAGTCAGGACACCAAGATATTGAAGTTTGTCCATACTCCTTTTTCCAGCATGATACTGTACTTCCTGTTTCTCAGTGCAGTTTTCTTTTCTTTTTTCTTTTTGTTTTTCTTTTTTCCTTTTTCTTTTTCTTTTCAGATGGAGTCTCGCTCTGTCGCCCAGGCTGGAATGCAGTGGCGTGATCACGGCTCACTGTAACTTCCGCCTCCTGGGTTCAAACGATTCCCCTGCCTCAACCTTCACAGTAACTGGGATGACAGGCGCCCACCACCACACCCAGCTAATTTTTATATTTTTAGTAGAGATGGAGTTTAATAGTGTAGGCCAGGCTGGCCTCGAACTCCTGACCTCAGTTGTTTTCTAAGTAAATTTCCAGCTTTTCAAGGTCAGGAATCACCTCAGCTACTTTCCTGTCCGTCCATTATAGGATGGTGCCTATCACGTGGTATTTAAAATACCAGTCACAGGTTGGGGTTGGTGTGGGCTTTGCAGCCATCCATGTGTACTAGATTAACCACGTTGATCAGAGTAACCTGTCTTGGTTAACGTGGATAACATCGTGTGGAAGTAGGTATCGATAGAGGATAATTTATGAAGCACCGTGAACATTTTGCTGCACGTATTTCCTAAATCTTCATTGCTTAATGTACAAACACACGAAAGTAGTCATGATATTTGCTAATTGTTGATGAAGGCTGTGACTGGCTCTAGATAAACATTTTGGAAGTAACTTTTAGGGCCGGAATGCACTCACATACTTTCTTCTTAAGCCATTGAAAAGTGCGAGGAATTAACAGCAAAACTTGGAGGTTTTAAGTAAATGATCAGTGTTAGTAGCTATCACTTTTTACCTTAGTAATAGCTTTCTTTGAAAGAAAATTTTAGGGGGCTCTAGGTAGATTGTAGTAGTGTTGTTTGCCTGTATACACTAATTATTGATTTTTAAAAAGTCCTTTTTGGTCTTTGTTCCCTGGTCTGTTATATAACCTGGTGGCTAGAAGGTGGGCTCAGACTGAGTCAGGCTGCTTGGGCTTGAAGCCTGGCTTCTCTTGGTAGCTGTGTGCCCTTGCGTGGGTAACTTCGTCTCTCTGTGTCTTAATTTCCTCCTGCAAGAGGGATTCCACCCCACAGTCTGTGTCAGCGGAAAATGACAATACAGAGAGTATGCCTGCCAGTATTTACAACATGTTAGCTGTTTCTGCCCACTTGATATTACAGCCTGAGCATCTCTTATCCAAAATGCCTGGGACCAGACGTGTCTCCGGGTTCAGATTTTGGAATATTCGCGGTACATTTGCCTGTTGAGCATCTGAAAACCCGAAATCGAAAAGGCTCCGATGAGCATTTCTTATGAGCGCTTGTTGGCCCTCAAAAAGTTTCGGGTTTGGGGCTTGGGATTTTCAGAGTTGGGATGTCCAGTTTGTATACACAGAACCTAGTTAATCTCAGCACAGATTTACTACATCTTAGTAGGGGAGTGAGAACTGCTCAGGCTCTGGAGGGAATAAAGCTGATGAAACCTGGGTACAGAAAGGAAGTTGATGTAGACAGAACCTCTTTTATGATGTCATTCCACTGAAAATAAGGTTCCCTGAAGAGAGATTGCCACGGTAGCCTGCTAAGACAGTCCTCCAATAAAATGAATGGCATTTTACTTTTGATCAATATGAAACTACTTTAGGGCAAAAATAAAAATGGGTAGTGATGAATATAGATGGGAATGACATTGCTGGCATTTATTAAAGGAGAGTAGTTTTTCTGTAGGCAATTTGACTGGACTCCAGTACTCTTAAGTAAACAGTATTTCTTGAATGTGACAGGCATATTTGTAAATCTACTAAGGACTTAGTAATATATCCTGATAACAGGAATAACATCATTCTTGATCCAATAATTGCAAAGTGTGAATGATTCTCTAGAGCTTTGGAAAGGCCAAGAATGTCTCTTTCAAACGACAGTGAATTTTCCATTATCTCTCAGTACATAATTGGTTTGGCGAATCATCTTCAGGACCCAGGAACTCTCTCTGTCCTTAATATTGAGGATGATTAGTTGGGTGTTTGTGTAAATGAATGCATGCCCTCTGACTGCATCAACAGCCCAAAGTAAGTGGTCTGGGGTGAATAGATTTGTTTTTCAATGAGAAGAGCTGCATCTTTTCTCATATACTAATACGGATGGACACTTACACCGCAGAACTCAGCAGTTCTGTCTGTTGGCTTATTTGGAAATTTTGTGGTGTTGAATCCTTCAATTATCATAAAAACTTGTTATTCCTTAGGAGTATCAAGTGACTTCTTTTGCCTTTTAGATCATATTTAAATGCTTCTATCCAATATGCAGAGCCCAGTCTCTGTGCATAAATTCACTGTGCTACCTTCCCACAATCTTTTTTTTTTTCTTTTTTTTTTTTGTTTGAGACGAAGTCTCGCTCTGTCACCAGGCTAGAGTGCAGTGGCTCAATCTCGGCTCACTGCAACCTCACCACGCCCAGCTAATTTTTGTATTTTTTTTTTAGGAGAGACGGGGTTTCACCATGTTGGCCAGGATGGTCTCGATCTCTTGACCTCGTGATCCACCCGCCTCGGCCTCCCAAAGTGCTGGGATTACAGGCATAAGCCACTGTGCTCCACCCCCAGAATCTTTTATCATTCTGAGTCACGTGGTTTTCATCTTCCAAATTAAGCTTCACACCTATAAATCCTTTGACTACTGTGATCATAGTGATACTTCATTTTTATATGCTAGAAGTAAAAAACATTTGTTCTGAAGTTCCCTTCTCAGTCTGGATCTTCCATAGCTGTTCTTGCCTGTCTTTTCCTTCTCCCTTTGACAAGTGGAGGTGTTCTGTGTATTCCATGCAATAGCTGTTTGTCTCCTGTGTAGTACCTCAGTGGCTTCTGATCAGTGCTTCTTGGATGAGTGACAGAATATAGGATTGGAATGGATGTCAAGAAATCATCAGGTTTCTGTCATCCCTTCAGTTTAATTCAATAAATATGTATTGAAGCCTTTCTTGGGTGAGCCACGTAGCATAAATGAGGGAGTTTGGCACTTACTGGAAAGTTCTGCACTTACAGCATGGTTATCTTTCGTGTTTTTTAAAGTTCTCCCATGGCCAGAAGTTTCAGTGGCAAACCCCATCAGAAAATATTGTCGTGCTCTTGCAGTAAAACGTTTCTGAAATCGTCATTCATGAGTAATATAAACATTAGAGTAGCAGGTTTAGCCAAACTCTTAATTGTTATGTCTTTATTCTTGAGTCTTCTCAATTTCCATTGTGTTGACTTAGCTTTGAAACTGGTGGGGTTTCTACATGGTCATAGAGGGATTTGTTTTTTGATGTTGATTAGGAAGTGATTTTCAGAAAGTGGAAGTTAGGGCTGGAAGATACAGCAACGTATTTTATAGTTTCCAGATTTATTTATGAAACACAGAGTTGAACTTTAATAGGATAAGATATGTGGATATTTGAGGCCATACTACAAATGCCTATGTTTGGATGTTGTGACCTCTCAGAATTTCTGGCTTCTTTTTTCAGTATATGAAACAAGAATGTTTAAGGGGTTTTGTGTAGTTTGGAAAGAAAAGCAGATGCATTTCCGTGAGTAAGAAGTGTCTTGACTGTAACTTATGAACTGTTTTTACCCACAACACTTCTAACGTCACGTGTGTGGGTTTTTCCACACCAACCAGTTCTTCAACTCTCTGGACAGCAAGTGAATATCCTGCAGTTTAATTCGTTTCTGACACCATCTGAAAGCAGTGCAGACCCCACAAGTGAAGGGCTCGGTACCACAAGATTCCCCCACTTTGATGCCAGTCACAAGTCCTGGGATTCCTGTACTTGATGGCTATAAATTAGGGTTCCTAAAATCCCCTTCTCAGATTTGATAGTTTTCCAGAACGGCTCACAGAGCAATTTCCTTACTATTACCTGTTTATTGTGAAGGGTACCATACAGGATGCAAATGAACAGCCAAATGGAAGAGGTGCCCAGGGTGAGGGCTGGAAGGGGGTCCCAGGCACAGGGACTTCTGGCCATGTGGAGTTGGGGTGTCCCCACCTCCTGGCACATGGAAGTGTTCATCAACTGGAAAACCCCAACTCTGTCATTTAGGGTGTTCATGGGCGTTTCATTATGTAGGCACAATTGATGAAATCTTTGGCCATTGGTAATGAGCTCCATATCCAGCTCTTCTCCCCTCCCTAGTGGTTGTGGGGTGGAAATGAACTTACAGACCTCTCTAATTGTGCCTTGGACTTTCTGGACACGAGCCCCCACCCTGAAGCTGTTTAGGGACCCACCAAGAATGGACCGATTAGAACAAAAAAGCTCCTATCACCTGGGAAATCCCACAGGATTTAGGAGTCCTGTACCAGAGACAAAGACCGATATACATTTACCACACAGCTGAAACCTGGGAGAAATAGTTTAAGTTGTAGGAGATCTGAGCCAAGACTGACAGAGGGGAAACTAGTTTCTAAAATTTTTGGAATAATGCCCACTGAGCATTATTCTTAAACTGTTTAAGAATATTTAAATGTCATGTTCTTTCTATTTTCATCCTGCATTCATGCGTGGTTTTGATGTTTATGTTCGTTGTTACAGATGAGCAGAGGTGGGGAGTTTAATGATGAACATTCGAGCGCAGGACACTCTGGGAGAAAAGGAAGAGATTGTGTGTTGTCTGCAGGAAGCGGAAGTGATCCCCTCTTAACCTACAGATGTAATTAGATGCAGAGGATGCTGAAGTCATTACCCATAAGCATTTCCAATACAGTCCGCAACCCTGAGTGGGCAGGGTTATCTCAGGGACACATTGCTGTCTGCTGTATTTCCAAGGAGCGGCAACCACTGCCTGGTGTCTGCTCGACAACTGTGAACACAGGAAGTCCGCAGAGAGGGCAGGGCTTCTGGGGCCACAGAGTTTCCACACAGCACGGGGAGCTCTGACTGACAGACCTTCCCAGAGGGCTTGGAGTACGGAATAAAGGTTGGGGGTGGATTTGGCTAAAGACTCCAAGTCAGTGGTCAAGGTCAGGCTGAGGGCCTGGGATGTAGAAAGGGCTTAGGGTTGTGGGTAAACCCTACTTAGAAAGCTGACTCTACTCAGAGAGCAAAGGTTGGAGCAAGAGTTCTGTGGAGGAGAGAGAAGCACAGAATCTGGAATGGAGGGAATGAAGAGGGCAGGTAGACCAGAAGCCCCATGGCTGTCAGGACGCCCCTACAGCAGAGGCTCTGAGTAGAGCCGTGGCGATAGAGGCAGCCAGGGAGTAGACCCATGCCTGCCGCCGTGCACCAGACCTCAGGAATGCCTCGCCCTGTGGCTGTGGCTGGTGAGGGGCAGGCTGCAGGAAGAAGGGGGCCCTACACAGAGAAAGAGTCTCCTGAGAAACACTGACATTCATCTGTTAACCATTACTTACAGTTATGAATGTCCCGGGAGTGACTGAGGGCACCTCTGATTGTCAAACAGCGTAATAATGACTGCTTAGACTTGCTGAGTACATTCAGGCCATGTTTTATTATATCATAATTCTATAATAATTCCCCTTTTCCAAAGATGAAAGGGTTTTGTACTTAAATGGGGAAGGATATTTACCTGCAAAAACCATGATCAGGGACTCACTTCTCGCTGATGGGTACTGGGGACATGGGTGTCTGACAGGAACATTCACTTTTTGAGATGAAGTCTTGCCCTGTCACCCAGGCTGGAGTACAGTCATGTGATCTCGGCTCATTGTACCCTGTGCCTCCAGGCTCAAATGATTCTCCTGCCTCAGCCTCCTAGGTAGCTGAGATTACAGGTTTCCGCCACCACATTCAGCTATTTTTTGTATTTTTAGTAGAGACAGGGTTTCACCATGTTGGCCAGGCTGGTCTCAAACTCCTGACCTCATGATCCGACTGCCTCAGCCTCCCAAAGTGCTGGGATTACAGGCAGGAGCTACTGCACCCAGTCCACTTTTAATCCTTTTTTTTTAATGTTTAAATTTTTTTATTGGTATGTAATAGATGTACATACTTTGGGGTACATGTGATTAATACATTCATATAATTTGTAAAGATCAAATCAGTGTAATTGAGATACCTATGACCTTAAATATTTGTCTTTTCTTTGGGCTAGAAACATTCAAGTTAACTTTGAATTCGGATGTCAGCGAGTCAGTGTTGGTTTAGTTGTGATGTCTCCTCGCCTGTGGCTTCTGGCTCTGCCTGGGCATGACTGCTGCTGTGTGTTAATCCGCATTTGCTCTCTGTACAGTAGCCTTCGATTCCTTCTCTTTCCTGATTTGCCTTCCCCCAGCCACCTTTAAAAGTAAATGTTTTGAAATCAAAACCACAAGGAGATACCATCTCACACCAGTAAGAATGGCTGTTATTAAAAAGTCAAACAAACAGATGCTGATGAGGCTGTGGAGAATAGGGAACACTTACCCACTGCTGGTGGGAATATAAATTAGTTCACTCACTGTGAAAGCAGTTTTGAGATTTACTGACTTGAAACAGCTACCATTCGACCCAGCAATCTCATTGGTGGCTGTATACCCAAAGGAAAACAGGTCATTCTGTCAAAAAGACACATGCACTCACACGTTCATTGCAGCACTGTTCACAATAGCAAAGGCATGGAAGCAGCCTGAGTGCCCATCAGTGATGGACTGGCTAAAGAAAATGTGGTACATATATATTTATGGAATATCACACAGCCATAAAAAAGAATGCAGGTATGTTCTTTGCAGCAACATGGATGGAGCTGAAGGCCGTTATTCTTAGCAAACTAATGCAGGAACAGAAAGCCAAATACTGCATGTTGTCGTTTAGAAGTGTGAGCTGAACATTGAGCACACACGGACGTAAACATGGTACCAATAGTCACTGGAGACTACTAGAGGGGAGGGGGGAAATGAGTCATAGGTCAAAAAATTACCTATTGGGTACTATGTTCACTACCTGAGTGTAGTATGCCCATGTAACAAACCTGTGTATGTACCCCTGCATCTAAAATAAAAGCTAAAAATAAATAAAATACTTTGTTTGCAACATAAACAATGCAGATCATCACCTGCACCTATTTCCTTGTGCTTTTCCTTATGCATATAATTTTTATAAAGTGTGGATTGTAAGTTATTAAGGAATTTGTAAATGTTTAGAGTGGCCAGTTCCTTTGATTGGGTTTTGTCATGTTTGACCACGTCCTGTCTTGTTCTGATTAATGTCCTCTTTGGACATGGCCCCAGCATTCATCATGCATCCCCCAATACAGAGACCTTTGCAGACTGCCCTGGGGACATGAAAAATGAAAGGGTCCATGTGGTTCTACAGGCGTTTACATTCAGTTACCTTGGCAACTCGGTGCACTGGTTGAGGGTTTTATAAGCAGTTCTTCTAGTCTGATCTCCTGTCGGACACTGACGGTACTGACCAGCTTTTGGGGGTTTTGGGGAAACAGGCACTGTCCGTCTGGGTTCTGTGCGGTCCTCAGAGTTGGATATAGAGTGATGTGGTTGGAGTAATTAAAAACCCACTTTCGATTCGCAGGTCAAAGAAAGTAACAGGTCCCCAGATATTTTCGTACTTCACACCCAATTGATGTATTTGGAAATCGCAGGATTTATTTGCAGCTATTATTTCCTCAGGGACAGACTGCAAATACATTTTATTTATCCACACTGTTTATCCAGACCGTGAGTTATGAGGTGACCTCCATCTCCGCAAGATAAATTCTGGTATCCGGAGTCCAGCCAACCTCCTCTATTGCTGTGTAGCTGAAGTGGATATTGAAATTTGTTTTCTTAGGAGGCAGGAAAGCCCCATCTCTCTCACATAAGGTTGCTGTGAGCGGGTTATAAAACTGCCAGATCCCTATTAGGAAAAGAGTGTTGCTCCCCTTTGTTGAGTAGGAGTCAGGTTCTAATCGTTCGTGGGGCAGGTTTGGATTCTTACCTCCAGGCATCTCTAAGATCACGGGGATTATGGGATCTTGACTACCCCTACCTGTACCATACTGGTAAGCCGTGTGCCAGCTTACTCCCAGTAACTGGTAAGCAGTGTGCTCTTAGACACGGGAGGTGGGGGCAGACCATGGGTACAGGGTGCTGACTGAAGCTCTGAGATGTGACTCCAGTATCGAGAGGCCTCGTTTTCTGAAGACACCCTGCTGTGTTAGGATGACGGATTGCCTCCCGTACTCTGCTGTGCTTCAGTTGATAGCACCGAGGACGAGCAAAGCAGTGTAATGTGAACTTTTGCTTAGGGTAAATTTAACATGGCCACGAAGCCTTGTTGCCTCTCCCTTGGAAAAGCAATTTAGCCTGCAGAAAATAATTAAATCCGCGGTATCTGGCAATAATTAGAAATTCTGAACGGGGAGGGTTAATTGTTTCCATCAGATTTCGGTTGCCCAATAAAATGGGAGCGCATCCGGACCATGGCTTTCAGTATTTTCATCTTTCTCCCTGCAGGATCACGCAGATTTGCGAAGCCATTTCTTCACAGTTGGGATGAAGCTTGAGACAGTGAATATGAGCGAGCCCTTTGACATCTCTCCTGCGTCAGTGACTAAGGTGGGTTTTCCTCCCTCGTTCTTCGACCCAACTCCTAGAGTGGATCAAATTAAACCTTTCAACTCAAAGACGACCAGATGAAATATATTCGTGCAAGGCTATCAGCAATGCCAGGCGAAGCTAAGGAAGATTGCCGCCCCTCCAGTCCAGCGCTGCTTTAAGCTGTTTTTATTACTGGTGACACAGAGTGACTCTAATCAGATGCCCCCTCTTATCATGGATAGGGTGAATTTTCCTTGTCTTCTGCTAGTTGTCCACTGACGAGTTGCACGTTGTAATCATTACAAGGGTAATTTGTTCTTCCTGCATGGGTAGTAAATATGATCTGTTTAAACTTGGAAAATACATGAAAATGGTGCAAAGCAAATTCTCACCTCCCATGTCTCAGCATTTCTGTGTTATTTTTCTCATGTGCCCTCATTGACTAAAGAAAAACTCATGCTTCTAAGATCTACAGATTCAGAATAAAATTACCTTTTAACATAAAGGCATTTTTATAATGATCTGTTAGTCTTTGAAGATTGTAATATCCCAGCGGGTCATGGTGGCTCACATCCGTAATCCCAGCACTTTGGGAGGCCAAGGGGGAAGGATCACTTGAGCCCAGGAGTTCAAAACCAGCCTGGGTAACATAGGGAGACCCTGTCTCTACAAACAGTAAAACATTTTTGAAAAAGTATAATATCCATTCCCCATTAAAGAAGTTTTAATGACAAAACCTCTGGTAAAATCAAAATTGCTTGTTTCTACCTTAAATATTCTCTTACAAATAGTGTGGGAAACTTAGCATTCTTGGCCGACGTGTGTTTTGGTGAATGGTCTTTTGTGTACTTCAGCAGGAGAATTTAATTACAGATTTAAATCTGTTTTAATTTCTTTTTCTTAAGGAAATGGGATTTTCGTTAAGGAAAATCACTTTTCATGCAGTGATTAGTATTTGTTATGTGAGTCATGAGTTTTTAAAAATTTATGATTTGGTAACACTTGAGAAATTTAGTAGTGATAATGTATTACAGAATATGGAAATTGGTTATAAAAATGAAATGCTTTCTAAACATTTTTTCTTGTAAACATTTTTTCTTTAGTGAACATAAATTGTTTTTATAACCATTAAAGTAGCTTATTTCAAGGATAACTTTAGGAGCTGGGCACGGTGGCTCACGCCTGTGATCCTGGCACTTTGGGAGGCTGAGGTAGGGTGATCACCTGAGGTCAGGAGTTTGAGACCAGCCTGGCCAGCAGGGTGAAACCCCATCTCTGCTAAAAATACAAAATTTAGCCAGGTATGGTGGCGCATACCTGTAACCCCAGCTTCTTGGGAGGCTGAGGCAGGAGAATCACTTGAACCTGGGAAACGGAGGTTGTAGTGAGCCGAGATCTTGCCACTGCCCTCCAGCCTGGGCGACAGAATGAGACTCCATCTCAAAACAAACAAACAAACAAACAAACAAAATCAGAAAAACTTTAAATATTTAAGGTTATTTATTTAAGGAAAAATACATTGGCTTTTGCTTTATAATCTTTGAAAGTCATGTACTCCTGATTATCTAGCATCCGTTAAAAACCTTTTAATTTGAAATGGCCTTTGGGGTTCTTTACTGTATATCCTGCCAGTAGTCGGATATTTTTCCAAAATGGACAAATGGTACCCTGTTGAATCCTAGCCAGAATTCTCCTTTGTTCCGTTAGTGGGTGCTGCAGTCATGCCAGCTGCCCATCTGTTTGCAGATGTAGCATGCTACAGAGTCACTTCACCTGGTATTTATCAATTAAACTCAACAGAGTTGATGTGCATAGACTGTCAGTGGTAACCTCTCTTACATTCTTTCTTTCTTTTTTTTTTTTTTTGAGATAGAGCCTTGCTCCATTGCCCAGGCTAAAGTTCAATGACGTGATCTCGGCTCACTCACTACAACCTCTGCCTCCTGGGTTCAAGTGATTCTCCTGCCTCAGCCTCCCAAGTAGCTGGGATTATAGGCGCCTGCCACCGTGCCTGGCTAATTTTTGTGTTTTTAGTAGAGATGGGGTTTCATCATCTTGGCCAGGCTGGTCTCGAACTCCTGACCTTGTGATCCGCCCGCCTCAGCCTCCCAAAGTACTGGGATTATAGGCGTGAGCCACTGCACCCAGCCTCTCTCACATTCTTATTCCTTTAAATAATTCTTATGCCTTTAAATAGTTGTAATATATAATGTTAGAATGTGTCTACTAATCAAAATTAATTTCAGCCCAAATATCTTTTTCTAGTTGGATAGACTTCCAGTGATAGTTGGCTTTTCACAGTAAATAATTTTCTCTAAATAGATCTTATCGAGGGGAGGGAAGAAGTATTTTTACTGATTTCTAAATTGTGTTTCCCTTTTTATTTTGCTTTTTCTTACCCTTTGTAGCAAAGATAAAATAAGTCGTGCTGTTTCATGTACAGCCCTCCTTCTCTTATTGACCATGTTTTATATAATGCATGGACTGGGATGTGTGCATCTGTCTTTTAGAACCTAGGTAGGCACCTCCCCAGGTTCAAGACTCATCTTCATGTAATGACGTATCAGAATACTCCTAGCGTAGAAGATATTTACAATTAAATATATTTCTGTAAGTATGGGGAAAGTACCTTGGAGTATTATGTTGGAAAATATAACACACTGTGCTATCATTACTCATCACAATGAAAATTTCATTTTTTTTCCCACCTTGGGCCTTTTCTTGGTGGCATAACTGTTGAAGAAATATGTAAATAATGTTACAACAAACAGACAAGGATGCAGACAGGCGTGTAGTGGATCGACTATTAAATGGTGAACCTCCAGCAGTCCAGCCAGGGTGTGTTCCTGGTGTTGAAATACTGGCAGATGGTGGTGATGTCATCTGTGTAAGCAAAGTGCATTGTATTGATTAGAGGAAAGGATACTGGTATTAGAAGC
Organism: Papio anubis; assembly: GCF_008728515.1. Classification (NCBI taxonomy): domain Eukaryota; kingdom Metazoa; phylum Chordata; class Mammalia; order Primates; family Cercopithecidae; genus Papio; species Papio anubis. The sequence goes on from NC_044986.1 coordinate 118,965,100, forward strand.
CTTGGGTTCTGTTTCTGTGTCTGCCATCCCTTAGCTGTGCAATCTTGGGCAAGTCAGTTAACTGCTCTGGGCGTTAGTTCTGAGTCCTGTGGGTTCTGGACTGGGTAGAGCACAAAACACTGCTTCGGACCATTTAGGAACATGAGCCCTGATGGATCTGATGAAACGTACTAAGCTTTTCCTTTGAAGCGTTCCCACGTGAACATGCATTTTAACGGTTGTGGAAATTCCTTCTTTATAGGGTACCGCAGCTCCACCAAAATCACATACTCTTTGTATACGTGTGTGTGTGAGTATGTGTATGTATGCGAGACAGACTAAATAACAGTAATTTAACAGATATTTATTGAGCATTCATAGGCTGCATTCTGGACAATGTTCCCATTGTGGAGCTTATATTTTAATGGAGGGAGACAGACTATAAACAGAATCAATAAGTAAATAAATCTAGTATGTTACATATTAAATGCTAAGAAGAAAGATACACCAGGGCAGGGATGTTGGGTTCCTGGGACGGTGCCCGCCAATAGCAGTGAGGACTCCAGGAGGCCTTGGTGTTAGTTTCCCTGTTGGTACGCCCTTGGCTTTGCACCCTGAGCCAGATCGCCATGCATCAGTTTTCAAGACTGTCCAGGGGAGTTCAGGTGCCCAGAGGAGTGAAAGTGATAGAAGTCGAAGGATTTCCATAATCCTTTCAGGTGGAGGGAGGATGAGATTCTCAATAGAGCTCTCAGAGATGACCTCACTGGGAAGGCCCCATCTGATCCTTTGTTGCTTGAAGTTGACTTTCACAGGCAAACCTTCAGTAAACTATTTACCAAAATTAGCCCAGAGAACAGAAGTGAGTTTCCTCTCCTGCTTTGCTTTGAACTAAATTGCTACCAGAAAAAAAATAAAGGAGCCGGGAATCATAGCTTCGTAAAACTCTCAAGGTTTCCTAAGAAAGACTGGGTTATGTCCGTTGAATTGGGAAAGGGATCTTTTTTTCTGGCCTGGTTTAGATACTAAATGATTTAAATCCATCATGCTTTTCAGTGATGGTCCATCTGATTTTTACCCTCTGCTTTGTGTATCGGCATGCCTTGCTCTTATTTCTTCATTGATGTTTCTTCTTATATTCAGTGGACATTTATCCAGTTCCTATGTACAAAGCACTTTATGTGCATTTGGGAATACTTGTGTTAACAAAAAGACATCACTCTCCTTTAATAACTTATGCTGCATGGCATTGGAAGACCAATGTGTTATCAGTCTAGAAAGGAGTAAGAGTTTTCAATACAGAAGTTGAAGTCTGAAATTTTAGGAGCACAGAGTGAGGGCGGTTTATTCCACCCAGATCAGCAGCACTGAAGTACGAGATGCACCTTGAAAATGCACTGTGTTTTGATAGCTCAAACATGGCATTGGGGATGTCGTAGTTGATGAGGCTTAGGGTGAATGATTTCCTCTCGGGCTGGAGGGTGGGGTGTTCTGAGGGATATGGTACAGGATGAGGCTAGAAAGCTCCAAGCCAGATCTTGGAGATTGTTGAATGATCTGGTATAAAGAGTTTGGTGCTGGCTGTGGACACTGAGAGGTGGTTTCACTTTTCAGTTCCTGTCTTGGCTGTCATCGAAGCTGGGGTTTGTCTGTCTGACTTCCTCCGTTCATTTTTCTTCAAGCTATGGCCATTGGTTTACTTCTCCAAGTCTTTAATTTTGTTCATTCTCAGTCTTCCATATCACCTAGTTATTTATCTTTCCATTAATAGGAGCACAGCGGTCAATTCTAACTTTTTATCAGCTGAATTAATTTAGTAATAGACATTGAAAATGCCAGTTTGTATTCAGATCATTTTGATGAACTATATTTAATTGCCTTTGGAGGCTCTGCCACTATTTTATGCTTGCATTATGTGTAACTCTAAAGAATTAACCTTTGGCTCCCTGCCTTTTTTTTTTCTTTTAGGTTTTTAACAATCATTTTTTTCAAGTGACTATTGATGACCTAAGACCTGAACCAAGTAAACTCTCAGTGCTGTGCCATGCAGATTCTTTGGGGATTTTGCCAGTACAATGGTGCCTTAAAAATGGAGTCAGCCTCACTCCTCCCAAAGGTTTGTATTCTGTGAAGGTGTGCAGGGTCTGGCGATTCAGGAGGGTGTCTTATTGTCATTGAAGTAACACTTGCATTAATCTGGGGAGGCTGGTTGTGTAAAGGGTTTAGATGTAGTAGAAATAGGGCGTTCTTCATCAGCTTGACATAGGTGTCAGTTACAGCTCCATCCCCGGGCGAGGCGAGCGGCCTTGGGCTTCTCACTTCTGTCCACAGGAGTTTCCCTATCCGTTACGGCATTATTGGCAGACGTGCTGCTGTTTTGTAGGTATAGAGGATGCAGCATTGCTAAGTGATTGAGCTCAAAGACTTCAAAGTGTCTGAGAAGTGGCTTTACAAATGTAACAGTGTTGGTGAAGCATTTCTTTGGAGTTTTTATTTCCAATAAGCTAAGCTTTTCCAGAGTCAATTTGCTTTCAGATATCCAACAATTAAACGGTATAATAGTTTAAAATAATTACATTGGGAGCCAGGATGCATTAAAATAATTTTAAATTGGGATTCAAGAACCACATTGTTAGTGAGTACCACTCTTAGAGTTTACCAGTGTGGTTTGTTGTCCCCTATAGGCCTAAGGTTTATTCAGGAAGAAAGTAGTAAGATGAGAGGTGAGACTAAGAGAAGAAGAATAAAAGTATAGTAAGAAGAAGAAAATTGGAAAAAGATGAGAAAAGTAAACTTATTGAGGAGGATTTTAACAGACAACCTTAAATAATAAGGGGTTTTGTACTAACCTTTCCAGATCTCTGGGGATTGGATTGCTTGGGACATTAACCCTACTGGGAGAATCATGCAGTTCCCACAGGTTAAGTCCCGTCTTACCTGGTGGCCTCGCCCCTCTGTTTGCATCATTTAGTGGTGCCTGCCTGCTTACCTTTCCTATGACTGTACTCTGCTGGGCTTTTATCTTCATTTTCCCCATATTTGTCCTTATGGAGGAGATGCTTTTGAATATTTCCATTTCTGCTGTTGACTCATTGGGTTAAAGTTGTGCAGTCGTGGAGTTTGGCCTAATGGCATATAGTAAACTTACACAGAACACAGCCTACCAGTCACTGTTTTTAATGCCTAATTCATTCACTCCTCAAAGTGAACTATGAAGAATCTAAGTCCCAAAGAGTTTATATAACTTCCCCAGGGTCACTTGGATCGTAGGTCTCCGGGCAGAGCTTGGGACTGTGTCCCCTGGTAGCAGTGAGGACTCCAGGAGGCATTGGTGTTTGTTTGTCTGTTGGTATGAACTGGCTTTGCACCCTGAGCCACATCACTGCTTCAGTTTTCAAGACTCTCCAGTGGAGACACCTGTGGGAGTCTCCAGGTGCCAGCAGAGTTAAAATGATAAAAGTCGAAGGATTCTCATCCCTTTAATATGGCCTTGCAGGAGTCATATTATCAACGACCTATTGGTGGGAAGGAAGTCCTTCCCTGCTGTGGAATTAGCCATAGGTCCTGTAGAGTCTGAACACCCTGTGGGCCATCTTCCTTTGCTTGTTTTGAACTTTTCTCATGGAAGCATGTGTGGGGAATGGATCCTGTGTCATTGAAGGAAAACTTTTTCTAGATACGTAAATGCTACTTGGTTAGACTTTGCTCATTCCTCGATAGTATTAGGATCTATTTAAGAATTTTGAAAAAATGGTTGGCTACTTCCTCATTGAGTGAAAAAAAGGAAAAGTATTTATATCAGCATTTTGGCTGCTTGATCACTCCATTATGGCAGAGGTTTCATAGTTGTCAATGTTTTCAGAATTTTAAAATACATTTTCTATGAATTACATAAAAAGATCATTGACATAGCTTAGAAGTTCACCAGGAAAATGGATGTGCCTATTTGGATATTTGAATTTTATGATATTTAGAAAATTGTTTTACATTAATGTAACTGAACTGTTAAACATTCAGTGAAAGGACTATACAAAGATATAAAATTAAATATTTTTATATTTTAAGCTTTTTATACCTAATATTTAGTTATGATGATCATTTCTTTTTTTATCCAAATATTTGTGATATTTGGTGAGATGAAATTATCTTCATGCATTCTTCCAAACCATTCCTCTCTCTTGTTGAAAGTGAAATTTTCTTTTTCAAAAACTCAAAATTTTCTTTTTCAAAAAAATTTCTTCATGGATATTATATACAAATACATACTGCACATCAGTAGAATATTGAGTAATGGTGGCTGGTATCTTCCAATAAGAAACTATAATTCTTTTTAAACCATTAAAGCATTCGGGAAGTGGTAAATATCATTAGTTCATTGTACTAGTCTGTTTTCATGCTGCTGACAAAGAAATACCCGAGACTGGGTAATTTATACAGGAGAAGGGGTTTAATGGACTTACAGTTCCACATGACTGGGTTAACCTCCTAATCGTGGAAGGCAATAAGGAGCAAGTCACATCTTACATGGATGGCAGTGTGCAAAGAGAGAGCTTGTACAGGGAAACGCCTGGTTTTGAAACCATCAGATCTTGTGAGACTTATTCACTATTATGAGAACAGCACAGGAAAGACCTGCCCCCATGATTCAATTACTTCCCACCAGTTTCCTCCCATGACATGTGGGAATTGTGGGAGTTACAATTCAAGATGAGATTTGGGAGAGGACACAGCCAAACCATGTCATTCAAGAATGTGGTAAATATCATTAGTTCAGGAATGTTTTCTTGAAATAGTAGAATTTTTACTTATAAACCAGTAAGAAAAAGACCAGCAACTTACAGGAATGTGGACAAGGAATGAACTCAGAAGAGCACACAAGAAGCTCAGTGACTTGGGCAAACTTATCATAATAAGATAAACACAAATGAAGAGAAATCCTGTTGATGTGGTATCTGCTTATCAGATGAGATAGAAATCCGAAGGAGAAGGAACAGGAGAACCTCAGCTTAGTGAGACGGTGGAGGAATAAAGATTCCTAGACATTGTTGTTGAGAGTGCAGGAAGGGTGCAAACTGTGTGGAAGGCAGTTTGGCAGATTTTGCTAAACTTTTATTTTCCCACTGACTCAGTAATTCCACTTCTGGAAATTTCTCCTTAAATTATAACGTAGAGATCATCTGCACAAAAGTTTGTGTTTTTTGCAGCATTATTTGTAATAGCAAAAGAGTGGAAAAATTCAAGTACTTATCAGTAGGATATTGATTAAGTAGACTTTGGAGATCTTTCTAATGAAATCTATGCCATTGTTGAAAAGAACGAGGGACATCTCTATTAACTGATGTGGAAGGCTGTCTGAGATACACTATGAGTGGTACAGTAGGTATCATATGACACTTTCTATGTTAGAGAAGAGGCAAAACAGTATATATTGGTGTTTGCTCATATTTCTGTAGTTACATAAGAAACTAATGAGAACAATTATTAGTGTTTGGGGTATGGGCGACAGTGGTGGGGAGTGTGGCGTAAGGGATGAAGGTAGACATGACGTGTAACAATACTATTTTTATCTTTTTTTCTTTTCTATCTAAATAAATGTATTACCTATTTAAAAATAAACATATATTATTAAAAATGGAGGGTTTTTATAAGTGAAAGGGATCCTAAAGATGATTTCATCAACCTTACTTATTTTCTATCTAGAGAAATTGAGACTCAGTTGTGTTAAATGACTTTTCAAATCCTGGTGCAGGGGTGTTGGGTTAAAAACCCCAGCCTTAAGATACCAAATCTAATGCTTTTCCTACACAACCATATCCACATTTCACTGCTGTTCTGTCTTGCTGATGTTTTGTAATGTTCATCCTTCTTAGTAATTCTAGAGCATTTGGGGGGCCTAAAGCTACCTAATTCATGTCAGTGAACCATGGCTTTACACGATTCAGATGGTCAATATGTCAAAGCAGTCAGAGAATTACAATTTTAGGGAATAATTTTACAAGGGTGTGTGATTATAAGACAATTATGGCTTCATTCATTGACTTCCTTACTCTCTTGTGAGAGTGCAATATTTTTATTTTTGTAATTAAACTGAATGAGTGTTTAGAGGAGGAGGTGGTGGTGGTGATTGTAGTAGTGGTGTTTTACGGTTTCCTTTTGAGGTGGTTGATTTCACATCTTACATCTCAACACCAGGATTAAGAGTCATGCTATAGAGATGTTTCAGAGACCATTCTTTACTTTATGAATGTATGCAAATAGAAGCTTTTTTTAAAATAAAAGGTTGTTGTGTCTAAATTAAATTATTAGGTTGACATGTAGAATGTGTGGGGTTTATTATACATATTGCCAAGTGATCTCAGATGTTTTCTCGTGTGTGTGTTTCCCATGAATGTATTGGGTTGTCCAGATTGCTGTTAAAAACAGGCATGCTGCCTACAATTACAGTGTGTTGCTTGATTCTAAAAAGAGGTTGGGAAGCAGCTGTTGAAATGAAAGACTTCTGGTGGTGTAGGAGAGAGATATGCAAATAACACAGACATTTTATTACATTGTTTTAACTCTGTTCCTACTTAAAAAAAAAAAATCTGTCCTCACACCTTAGAGACGAGAGCTAGAGTGGATGGGAGTTTTTCAGTGTGGCTTTCTGTGTAGTAAACATTTTCCTGGTAAGCAAAAGTTAGAACCTTGGAAATTTTACCCAATTAGTTTAAATCCAATAAACAGCAAGTCAGTTTCATATGCACTATGAAAAGTGATCAACAAGTGGATCAGCTAAGCAAAAATGTGTATAGGTTATCAACCATGACTTGCTATTTTAAAATTATTTCATTAACCTTTCTTGTGTAACATGAAAGATTAGTTGTAGAATTAGTGGAGGAAAAGTTCCACCCAGGAACTTTTGTAGAAAATGTTCAGCCTTTACATTTCTGCTGTAAAAAGTGTGAGCAAAGGCTGAAGTAATTGGCTTACCTTAGCAACTTTGATTTGTCTCTGTTAGGCTGACCATTTAATGGACACATAAACTATTAACACAATTCAGGAAGTAAAGGTGTATTTTAATTATTATTGAGACGCAAAGCAGGGAACCCTAAGTGGTATTCTGTTTTCCTAAAGAAAAACCTCAGACACTGACCGATGAGCTTAATCCATTTTGTCACTCATGTTTCAGACATACCAAAGGGGGCAGAAAATAACATGTGGACACTCATGGCCCTACCATCTTGCTTCAACAGATGCTAACATTCTGCCTTGTTTGATTCATGTTTTTCAACAACAAAATATAAAACATGAAAGTGTTACAGATATAATGAAGGCCAAGTAATCCTTAAGTCCTCTGTTTCTTATGCCCCATACCTCATCCATCAGGGACTTTGTTCACATTTTCAGAGTCTCACTGTTTTTCCTCACGACCACCTGTCTCAGGCCACCGGTGAGTCTCATCTGGTTCCTGCAGCGGCCGCTTGTTTAACTCAGGGGACTCTCAACACTTCAGTCAGATCGATCGTGTTAGAACATAAACCACAGGTCCTTTTGCTTGGACTGTCCAGTGCCTTCCACCCAACCCAGTGTCCAAGTTAAGATTGTGGCAACAGCCTATAGCACCCAGATGTGCTGACTTCCGTTGCCCTGTCCAGCCTCATCTCTCGACTCCCCACTCAGTCTGTCCTAGTCACTCTCATCTCCTTGACGTGGCACCTGCTGTTCCTTCTGCACAGATGCCCTTAACCTGTTTCAGTCTTGACTCAAGTGCTACCTGCTTGAAGTCATCTTTCTGGGCTTCCCTGTTCAATCTCAATAGCAAACCACCACTCCCAACATTTGCATCTCTTTCCCTTGTTTGTCTTGTTTTTCATTCATCTCCCCCACTAAAATGAAAGATCCAGAGCAGCGTGGGTGTTTGTCAGTCACCCACCAGTGATCCTCAGTAGTTGGAATAGTGGGTGGCACTTGGTAGATATTTGTTGAGGTTGAATGAATTGAAGCTCTGTCCCCATTCTCTTCTACCCCAGCCCTTCACCCCTCATCCTCCACAAAGTGAGCACCCTCCTAAAGATTACATGCTTTTATGACATGACTGCATAGGCTTCTTTGTTTATGCCTTACCAGTATCATTGTTTTTATTACAGTCAAATTAAAATAGACCTTATTTGACTATGTACGTATATAATGTGCTATGCATATCTTTATGTAACTTTTTATTTATTAACATTTTTCAGATTTTTTTCCATGTTGGGGCATATAGATTGTTTATTCATTTTGCCTGCTTTATGAATATACTGTAATATTTGAAAATTCCATTTTCTATTGGTGAACGTGGAAGGCATTTCCAGGTTTCCCTATTGCAAGTGATCCTCAAAGGTACATCCAATGTCCCCAAGTGTAAGAGGTGCTTTCAGGGGATATTCCTAAAAAATGTGGAATTGCTGGAATTCCGTAGATAGTACCAAATACCCTCCATGTTGTGTTAGTTTACATTTCTAACGTGGTGTTTGAGCATTCCCATTTTGTGTCACCCTCACTGTTTTGCGGTGTTCCTAGGGTTAAGCATGGCCCCTCCGAGGGGAGTGAAGCAGATCTCCTTGTTTCAACGAGGTGGTCCTGATCACTAGGATGGTTGAGCGCTGCATCCTACCCTTATTGGCCATTTGTGGTTTTCTTCCTCGACCCATTTTCTTTTGATCATAGAAGTAGTTTATATATTCTAACATGAATCCTTTCTTAGCAGTGTGTTTCACACATATAGTAACCTAGTCTGGCTTGTTTCTTTGCTTTTTAGTGGTTTTTGTAATGGCATATTGAAGTCGTAAATTGTAATGTAGTCAAACAGCCATCTTTCCCTGTATGCATTGTTTATATATCTTTAGAATCCCTTCCTACTGATGTGTTTTCTTGAAAACTGTTGCAATTTTACTTTTCCATGTTTAGATCTGCAACCTACTTGAAATTGATTTTTGTATTGGCATGAGGAAGGAAAACTATCTTATTTTTCTTGCTTGGATAGAATTGAAGTTTTTCATTTCTCCACTTGTCTCTGCATCGTTTGTTGAATGGTCTGCTGTTTCCTCTTTGATTTATAATGCCACCACTGTCATGGATTCATCCCTTTGTGAGTGTGACTCTTAACCCTGTTCTTTGTTATTCTGCCTCTTCAGGCTGTTTGTATAGCCCTGAACAAATTGTTGTTACTTTATAATAATATAGTCTTGATATCTCTTAGTTGAGTCACTTTTTCTTTATTTTTGTTCAACATTTCTTGGCTATTTTTGGCAGGTCATTCTTGTACATGAAATTTAGCACTGGTTTGTAAGGTTCTGTAAAGAGACACATTGGATTTTGGCATTGCGTTGAATTTACAGATTTAGAAAAATTGATATTTTCTTATATTATCTTTTTATAATTTGTAATCTTTTCTTGGAATATTTCCTAGGTACCTTATCCTTCTGCTTGCTGTGGTGAATGGGATTTCTTTTCATTTCTTATTGGCTGTCAGCTGGTAGAATACCACTGATTTTGTATATTTATGTCATATCTAGCTACCTTTCTAAACTGTCTTAAAAACAGTTTGTGTGAGATACGACTTATATTATACTTGACAGTTTGGAAAAACTGTTTTATAAACCTATCTGGATCTGGTAATGTTGGTGTTTTATTGAGTGTGAATTTATTTCCTTTAGTGGATATAAGTTTTGTCAGGTTAACCATTTGTGAGATAGTTTTGGTAATGTACATGTATTTTACAGTAGTGTCTGTTTTAGCTGTATTTTCAGATTTATTGTCACATCATTGGTCAGGTCAAGTTTATTTATTAAAGTATTCAGGTTTTCTATATCCTCACTATATTTTTATCTATTGTTCTGTAAATTTCCGAATGGTACTTTAAAATATTATTTTGAGATTGAGGATGTTAGCTTCTCTTTGTTTTTGTGATGGATATGTTTGTGCAGTGTGTATATGTGGGTTGTGTGTGTGTGTCTAATACGTGATGTGTATGTGTGGTAAGTCTGTGTGGTATGTGTCTGTATGTGTGTGCTGTGTGGTGTGTGTGTGTGGTGTGTAGTGTGTGATGTACATGTGTGTGTTTGAAGTTGTGTTAAGGTGTTCAGATTCAAGATCATTAAACTGGTGGAAGCTCTCTTTTTTCCTGATAAGGCATTTTGCATTAAAGTCCATTTCTCTGGCCCTCCCTCAAGTTGGTTTGTTTCCTTATGTGGTTTGTGATTGTTGATTGTCAACTAATTTCAGTGGCGGTTGTTATTTATGTGGCAGTTCCATGTGCCCTGGTTTGAAGTCATCTCTTCAATCTATGTTTGTTACTGTCTCTATCCACCCACTAGGAAATAAACTTCATAGGGTCAAGGGTATTTTTAAAATATCTTTTGTTCACTGCTACATCCCCAACACCAAAAACAATGTCTGGTCCATGAAGGTATCCCTGGTTATTCAAGGAATGAGTGGCTGAGTTTGCTATTAATCTCTTAGTCTGTGTCCCATGGAATTGGAAAGCTGGACCCCACATCCATGTGTGCCACTGCCCTGGGGAAGTACATGATCTCCTTTTTTCTTCTTCAGAACCGCACGTTCGTAGCCCATCTCTGTTGCCTCTCTGATCCAGTCAGCGTAGTGTGTCTGGTTCTATTTTCATAGACTGCGTTGCTGCCTGGGGCCACATGTAGGTAGTAGCCTTGGGTCCTCCTCCTGCTCATCTCTCTTGAGCCAGGCTGTCCTCTGCCCTCTGGGCTGGGCTGCTTAGCGCTGGTTTTCAGGGCTCTTTCAGGTTTTGTTTTGTTTTGTTTTTGTTTTTTTGGTGTGTGTGTGTGTGGAGATTCTTCTTTTAACTTGGGCTGTGTAATTTTTCAAAAATGTGTTTCATCTGAATATCTGTAGGGAGACTGTCAGATTGTCCCACCTGGCTACTGGACTTGGAAGCAAGTCTCATTTCTAGCTTTCTGATTCATTCTTGAGCAAAAAGGTCACTTTTGATCGAAAAGAGTTGGGATAGTAAACTCTTTGGGTCATTTTCAATATCTGAAAATACTTCTGATTGTTGAAAACTAAGAGCCTTTTGTGTTTATCCCTAAATTCACTTCATTCTTCAGGGTATGTAAGATGTTTTTGTCCATTGACAGCTGATATTTATATGTTAGACCCCATCCTGGGCACATACCTGTGTCCCCTAACATTTTGTTTACAATTCAAAATAACATGTGGAACATTTCCTCAGTGGAGAAGTGTATAAAGTGTCATACCATGATCAAGATTAAGTATTTCTCAACATAACATTTTAAAAGATAAGGAAGGTGGTATGGCTAGTGCTTATATTATTGTCTTACTTGTTTATCTTCCTTATTTTTTGGGTTTTTTTTGTTTGTTTGTTTGTTTGTTTTGTTTGTTTTGTTTTTTTCCCTGCACTGTTTCATGCATGAACATAAAAACAGAATAATTCAATTGGGAATGAATGAAAGTGTCACTTTTAAAGCTCAGCATCAAGGAGGGCTTAAAATTGAATATCACCCAAGAATGTGGAGGTAGCTAGATTTCAAGAGGGAGGTTGTAGGTTTTTAGCAAACAGCATGGACAAGAACAAATGCTTTAGTCAGTCGCTGGTGATTTTGCTGTCCTGCCTCTAAGCCTGCAATGTACAGAAACTCCTTTGTGAAACAGATGGAGGCAACGTTGAGAAAGTTGTTTTCTGGAATAGACAGACTGGCTCCCAGGACTGGTTCTGCCAACTGAGGTCTGTGCAGTCTTGCCTCCCTGCCTGGGCCATGGGACATTCATCCCCTAAAGTGATGCCACAGAGCCCCTGGCTTTAGTGGGTGTTCAAGGAATGTTGGTTGCCTCAAAAACATTAAAAACTTGGGCTTGAAAGGAGAAAGATCAGCTTCCAATCGGAAGAGTAAGGCATTGCAAAAATGCCCCGAAGTGCTGCTCTGTGAGTTGTGAAACTTTCTGGGAAAGGCCTGAGAACCTGTTCTTAGAATTTATGTTCTGTGGCATCAACATTTATGCACATATCTGGGTCCTGGTATTTGCTGACTTTGAAGATGATTGTATCACTTTTCCTTTCCAAGGAAGGTGGAACTGAAAACTAAATATGCTTGCTATTTACTCATGCTCTTCTAACATTTAATAGAGTAAACATTCTCTGGGGTGAGGAAGATCTCTCTATGGAGCTGTTTGCTCTGCAGTGGTGAGATCTTCAGAGCCTTCTTTTCTCACTCTCTGAGTGCCCCTCCATTCTTGCTTTTACCTCACTGTGTTATCGGCGTCAGGCGGTGTGTCTGTTACTCCCAGTAGTTGCTGGAGCCTGAGGATTTTGACACATTACCAAATTGACATTACAGTGGTTTTTAAAGTTACACTCCAACCACAGACACATGAAAGCACCTGCTTCCTAACAGCCTTTAGAATGGTGGATTCTTAGTGTTGCTTTTCATTTTGCCAGCCAGATAGATAGCAAACATGGTATTCCTTTGCTATTTTTATTTTTTATTAAGATTGTGTATGTTTTTTCATAGCCACCCAGGATAGAAGAGGAGTTTTTATTCCTGCATGTCTCTTTTGTTAGAGAGAGAATTTTTGTCTGTAAACCCGTCTCCTACCCATCTTAAGCCTCCTGAAAAGGGCATATGGCCACCATGAGTGTCTCAAGATTGTCCCGATTCACTTCCTCCAGGAACTGGATATCAGGATTCTACTGGCAAAGCTGGAGGAAGGCTGAGGGGAGGCAGTCATGGTGTATTTCATGTGCTGAGTGGACTCTGGATTGATCAACCATGCCTTAATTGTTTAAAATAGGGCAAAGATTCTGTGTTTTCAAATACTTTTTTATTAATGAAATAATTTTGTGATCATTATTGAAAACTTGGAAAATACAAAGAGGTCAAAGAAGAAAGTAGCCAAGAGTTCCACCACCCAACAATTATTGTAATATTTATTATTGGGTTTTTGTACATTTTCTCTGGTCTTCATCTTTGCATATTTTATATAAATCTAATATTCTGTATATGTTTATAGCAGTCTTTTCATCTAAAGCCATAGCAATTATTTTTATGAATTTTTTAAAACTACATGCAGTTTCATGCCTACGTGGCATTCTACAGACTTGGAGAAGTCTCATCTCATTTTCTATTACTGCACAGAAAGTTATTTCATTTTTTTTCCTCCAGTGTTACTAATCATAATGCCGTAAGTGTCTTCCTGTGTAACACTTTTTTCGGCTTTTAGGGTCAGTTTTATGGGATAAGTTCCCAGAAGTGAAATGGTTGTGTCAAAGGGTAGGAGTTTTTTTAATGCCAAATAGTTTTTCCAAAGAATTGTCCACTTGCACTGCCAATAATGATGTGTGCAAATAGAGCTGTTTTATGTCAAATAATATGTATCCAAGGGAAATGGGTCATCAACCTCTTCCCTTTTGGACCTGTAAGGGTTGAAACTTCGTTCAGAATAAACACTAATAAAAGCTTAAATAAATCTAATGGTTGTGGTTCAGCAGTCTCTCAGGGAAGCTTGCTGCAAATTTTAATTGCCTAAGGGGTTTTATTTCCTCTCATTTTCTTCTCCCCTCTGCTATTTTCCTCCCTCCCTCCAGGTTTAAAACATGTTTTCCTTTCCACAGTTAAGCCTTAGTACTTCTTGTTCTGTCTTTGTTGATTAATGAGTATAATTGACCCTGTCATCTCTATTATACCATCCACAGCAATTTGTTTTTATGTCGCAGTTATTTTCTGAGCTGTCACAAAACTGCCTTACAAAGAGAGCTCATTATCAGCCCAAAGGAGAAGAATTTGAAGGGATGAAGTGAGTAAAGGTCCCGAAGAGGAGGAGGAGGGGAAGGAGGAGTCTAAGTTGTTGGAATGTCAAGGAAATGAGCATGTTCTAGGGGCAGAATAATTAACTGTTGCTTAGGACGTACCCAGCAAGACTTGATTTTATCTAGAAATTATCAGATTAGAAATGGCTCTCCATAGACAAAGTGTGGAGGACTGGATGAATAGCTAGAAGGCTTGAATGTAGGTCCAAGAAAACATGGGGCATGACATTTTATAAAATGGGTTGAAGCTCATTAGAAGTTAATTATAGAAAGCCCAGCTTAACGTCTCTGTGTAGGGAATAGCGGTGACTTCCAGGTTGGAAAGTTTTATCTGAACATATATGGACCATAAAGATTACCCACATGCCAGACTGTATCAGAAAATGCTTTGCTATTTTTCTATATAGTTTCCTCTCATTTCCCTCCTCCCCACCCCAGTGATCTCTTCAAGTTTTCTTCACTCTTAAAATTAACTCAGGAAATAGCAGAGGTCCAGGAAGAGATAGTGGAACAGAAGGAGATCTTGACTTTAACAAAGTCTATCTTCCAAAACCCCAGACAGACGAGATCATTGTGTTACAGAGATGTAGCTTCACGGATGGAGTCGTGAGGTCTTCTTAGAGGAATGCCTTGTTAGGTAACTGTTCATCATCCAGTCACATTACACTTTTCTTTTAGGAGCAGAGAAGGGAATTAACCACGGAGAGTTGGGGGAAAAAATCCTTAGTAGCAACAGTAAAATAATTAGTAATGGTGGCTCTGAATCAGAATGCAACGGCAGAGGGATCTAAAAGCTTTTCTCTTTATTTACTTTATTTTATTTATTTTTATTTCGTTTTTTGAGAGAGAGAGTCTTGCTCTGTTGCCCAGGTTGGAGTGCAGTGGTGTGATGTCAGCGCACATCAACCTCTGCCTCGCAGGTTCAAGCAATTCTCCTGCCTCAGCCTTCTGAGTAGCTGGGATTACAGGTGCACACCACCACATCTGCCTAATTTTTGTATTTGTAGTAGAGATGAGGTTTCACGATGTTGGTCAGGCTGGTCTCAAACTCCTGGCCTGCCTCAGCCTCCCAAAGTGCTGGGATTACGGGTGTGAGCCACCGCGCCCAGCTGCTTTTCTTTTTAATTTGTGAATTTGTGGATGAGGAAAGTGGGGCACAGAAGATTTAATCTACTTTTTCCTGGCTCCATCCCATTACTGGGAGAGCTGGGTCTTAAACCTGGATACCCTCTTCTCCAGTTCCAGGCCCTTTGTCCTATTAGGAAACTTCTCCGTTTGATGTGTCTTGAGGCTAATTCTTCTACAGTAATGCGAGGCTTTGATCCAGACAGCTCCAGAGAAACTACACTCAGAGTGGAAGGTTTTCTTAATTGTAGAGAAACTCACATTACATTACCTTGTTTGTGAGATGTGTTCTGTTGTGTTTAAAAAGGTTCAGAAGAAAGTCGACTTTGGTCCTGTCCAGAAACCTCTGATGCAAGAGCCATTTAGCTGGAGGAGAGCTTTGGAGAGAAGGGCAGGAGAAAGGGCAGGTGGAAGAACTCGAAGAGCTTCTTTGAAAGTGGCTGGAAAGAATTTTCAGTCTTTATAGAATGAAACAGCTATCTTAAGAAAGAAGGGGACCTGCCACTGATGGTCAACGGGATATGGAAAGGTCATGGGTCGGTCTCTGGTACCCGAGAAGCACAGCTGCTGCTTTTTTGGTTAACTGTCACCCTTCCCATCTTAAAAAAAAAAAAAAAAAAAAAATAGGGCTTGGCAGGGTGGCTCACGTCTGTAATTCAGCACTTTGGGATGCCAAGGCGGGTGGATCACAAGGTCAGGAGCTCGAGACCAGCCCAGCCAATATAGTGAAATCTTGTCTCTACGAAAAATATAAAAATTAGCCAGACATGGTGGCAGGCGTCTGTAGTCCCAGCTACTCAGGAAGCTGAGGCAGGAGAATTGCTTGAACCTAGGACGCAGAGGTTGCAGTGAGCCAAGATCATGCCACTGCACTCCAGCCTGGGCGACAGAGCAAGACTTTGTCTCAAAAAACAAGAAGTAGGATATATTGAGCTTGCTTAATGAAAATAATTCCAATTTTTTTGCTTGGGAATACAAGTAGAGGCAATCAGTATCTTCAGTATCTTGAGTTTCCTTAATAAAGAATTTCCATAGTCCCTCTGCATCTGACTTAGTAACTAAAAGTCCTTATCATAAATGAATCTGCACTCATAGAATCTGTGACAATATGGGGAAAAGAAACTGGGGGATTTGGATTAAAAAACATAAGAAATCCCTTAGAGATTTACTTCATGTAGATTTCAGCCAACAGAGAACACCGTCAATGAAGATACTAGGGGCATTTACCCACGTCAGCGAATCACAGTTGGGCTGTGTTTTTCCTTTGCTTGTTTGCAGGAAGGTTTTGACACCTCACTCCTTTTTCCTTGCCTGTCCATTGGTTTGTTTTTGTGTCGATGAGACTCCCATTAAGAGGCATTTTCCTCCCTGGGTTATGCCTTTCTTAGGTATAATTCAGGCCTCTCTTCTCTCACCTTTTCTCCTGTCTTGCCATGGTCAGGATGGACATTTATGTAGTTGCATCTTCCACCCCTGCTACAAAATGAAGTGACTATAAAGAAAGAAAGAAAAAAGCCACTTTAGGAGGATCTGTATTTGGTTACATTCAGTGTATATGAAGAGTTGTTGTTCAGATGCCTCTCTCAGTATATCCAAACTGCCCCCAGAGCTTTGCAGCAGAGGGCTGCGTCCCGCAATTCTCATGTTCCTTCAGTCTTAGCAAGTCAGGGCAATGTTTGCCTTCCTCCCCTTCCCTCATTTCTCTGGGAGCTTTCTCTCCAAACCCTCTACTCTTTATTGCTCTCTTCTCTATCTTCTGTTACTTTTTAAAAAGTCGTCCCTGGTACTGTTCCCCCCGCCCCGCCCAGTAAAATCTCATGTTTTCCATAAAGACACTGAAAAGTAAGCTCCCATGAACTCAGGCTTCCCATAAGGGAGATGTCATTGTCTATTTCTGCACAGTGAGTGGTGAGAGTGTGTTTTATGTCATATCCCGGCTCAGCTCTTCCCCCTTATGGCAAATTCCCCCACTGGTTGGCGCCGCCATAGGTAGTTCCACCCTTCCTCACCTGGCTTCAGATACCGTGTTATGGTAACGATGGTTTACCTGTGTTTAGTACTTTAATTTATCCAAAATATTTCATCGGAGCTTATGGAATCTGAAGTGCTGTTAGGCATCAAAGGACATTATCTTTCGGGGGCCTAAACTTACACCCCTTCTGATTTTGCTCATCTGTCTGGAATTTTGCTTAATGTACGCTGTTTTCTCTGTGTTTTTTCATTCCCAGGTTACTCTGGCCAGGACTTCGACTGGGCAGATTATCACAAGCAGCATGGGGCGCAGGAAGCTCCTCCCTTCTGCTTCAGAAATGTAAGAAGCTTCTCTCTTACCTAAGTTTTAAAAATCATAGATCTTGTTTACCATGAGTTTTATAACTTGCTTTGTATTGATGAAGCAAGGCTGGAGTATTACTGTGCACTGGAGAACTACAAAATGTCTGTAGTTTTTGGAAAGCTCTGCGTTCAGGTTGTGTATTTGCTAGGGTGATGCGGTCTGTGCTAACAAATTGACTAGTAAATGCACAGTTGCTGGAACGTGCTAAAAGGTGATGGCCAAGTCTCACTTATGGAAGAGTCCAGGGTTTTCCGGATTAATAGGTGGTTCTCATCTTGGTGAGTAACCTAGCCGGCAGAATGAAAAGAGATGAAGGAGAAGGTAGCACTAGTTCTAACTACTGCAGCCTGATAGCAGTGTATGTTACTGCTGTTTGCTTTCTACTGATGGGAGCTCATTGCTTAGCTGCACCATGTCACAGGTGAGGCCAGTAAGTGGGTCCTGCCTGGGCTTGCTGCCCAGCTGTGATTCTGGACTCTGGAGCGAAGAGGACACATTTTGGTGGACAGCTGGCCATCTGTGTCCCTGTTAGAGGAACACTTGCTGTGTAGCATCTTATCCATGAGCCCACTGATAGGAGATTGTTTGCTCCTGAGGCCTAGTCTTAAAATGCAGTCTTACTTATTTTGATGGCTTTAATGCTTTCTTTGATGTCCAGTAAGGTGCTAGTGACTTCTGTGCTTTGCTAACTTTAAGCAACTACCTGGTTCATACAGAGCTTATTGGAACATAGTAATAGGATTTTTGCATAAAGTAGCAATGAGTGTTTGTGCACGTGCGTATACTTACAGAGGTATTGGAGGTCATTTTATAAACTACAGTCATGCATTGCTTAATGATGGGGGTATGTTCTGAGAAGTGCATCATCAGTCCGCTTCATTGTTGTGTGAATGTCATAGAGTGTACCTTGTACCTACACAGGCCTAGATGGTATAGCCTGTGCTACATACAGCTTTGAGATCCATCCACGGCCTGGATGGTATAGCTTATACCGCATAGCCTAGGTTACGTGGTACAACCATATAATCACATGGGACCACCATTGTATACGCAGTTCGTCATTGACCGAAACGTCACCATGCAGTACGTGACTGTAGTTTACAAAATTATCAATAATTCTTCAACCCTAGGAACTATGAGTAGAGATATCAATTATCTCTGTTTTAAGAATTAGGCTTAAATGTATAGTCTACTGTGTTCAATGCGCTTTTAGTTAGGAGAGTTAATTTATGTTAAGACAAAAAGAGGATAGTCTCCTCTTAATTGAGGTCTGTAACGACAGTGCACAGCCCTGGCTGGTCAGAGACTTGTTTGCTGAGCATGTGCTCCTGGAGCTTGCCGGTTCATTGCTGCTGCACCTGTCTTTGCGCTCTAGACATAACGATATGAAAAATGAAGCGAGAAAGGGATGGCTGAATAGGGAGTTCAAAAGTGAGCTCAAGTCAACATCAGAGTTTGTAGGGTTCAGTACGTTGATGATTGGGTCAGTTGGTACCTGTAAATACAGAAGCACGTCAGCAGCAAGGTTGGAAATCAAGGATCCTTCTGTGATTGAATGACCTTGAGAAGCAGCTCAAATCTCAGCTGAGTTCTCCCCTTATCTAGGCTGCTTGGAGTCTGCCTGGCACCTGCATGATCCAGGGAACAGTAAAAAAATCTAGGCAGAATTTACACATAGAATTTGTGGTTCCCCAGGATTGCCACCAAATGATGTTGCCTTTGCACAAGAGCAGTTTCTCCGTATCTTGAAGAACTGAGTGGTGTGTGTTTAGGTGACAGGGCTGGCTGCATAACCATGCCCCCATGAGGACTGCAGCTGGTTAACTCTGAAAGCTTTGATGTCCTGTGCTGTCTTGACTTCTCATCATATTGATGTCGCAGTCACAGAATCTGCTGGCTTGTCTGCTTTCATTTAGGGTCGCAGAAACATCTTATAGCACCCTAAAACCCTTTTGAGATTGTGCTTTGTACCTGACAAGGTACAAAGAGAAATATTCTTTCCCCAAATCATTAACTTTTAGAAGAAAATCCTTCTCTCTCTCTTTCATTCTATATTTAAAGAGTGATTTCTTCTATGGCAACATAGTCCCACTGAAGCTTCTTTTTATCAGTCCTGTGTTCCCATTCGCAGCCAGGAGTTGTCCACATGGCTTTGAGTGGTAGAGTAAGTCACCACATTCCCAGGTGGCTTCTGAGCTTTCAGGATTTGGCCACCAAGTTGCTCTCTGTTTGGATGAATCTGCAGGCATGTTCCTTAGGAATGCCTTCATTTCTGGCACTCCATTTATGTAATAGAGAGGATTGTTGACGTATGCACTGCATTGGCGGTGCTTTGCTGAGTTTGTTAGCTTGCTACGAGTGCTTTTTAATGGAATGCATGTTACGACTTCATTTTTTAATCACACATCTCCTGTGTATTAGAGGAGAGCTAGTGTGGAATTGGATATGCGGAAGACATTTCCCCAGGGATGTTTAACAGAGGCTGTTATGAAAGGAATCGACACAGTAAAATGCTTGGTAAATAAACTCACAGGTAATAGTTTTGCTATTGATCCTTTATAAATTACCCTCAAGTGGTGGATTGAAATGAAAATAGGTTATGTGGTTGTAGCTTTCCCTTGTTAAGAAGGATAAATGCATTTTAACTTACTTAGAGGTTTTTCAAGCGGCCGACGGAATTGTATTTTCAGAAGGAAGTTCAATCCATAATAGCTGTGGGTGAGACCAGGTAACTTACAGAAACAAATAACCCACCTAGAAGATCTTTGCTTCCTATTTCCAAAGAAACGTAAAGGCATGGAGCCAGTTGATTTCTTAACATGCATTGGATCACTTTTTTTCAGGTTACATAAAGATATAATTGTATTTTTCAAATTAAGTTTTAGAAAAAGACATGTAAATGTGAATTACCTTGATTTCTTTCCATAAGTCAGAAAAAGAAGTAGTCTCTGTTCCTAACAGGAGCCTGTTTATCTCAGTATCCATAAGTATATAGACCTATAGTGTTGTAACATGGCTGATGATAATTTATAGTAGTTGGCAATTTGGGAAAATTTTATGTTTATTTTAAAATAATATTTTCAGTATTGGCTGAGTAAGCTCATACTGAACTGACCCTTCTGCATGTAGAGCAGCTCTAAGGTCTGGACACAGGACCAAAAACGACTATTTAAGGGTAGTGGAACGTGAACAAAAGCAGTCAGGAATACAGGAGACTGGAAGAAGGGAACAGCATGGGGGAATTGTCCCGTTTTTTTCAGACTTTTAGCCTGAGGGCAGCCACAGTTGACAACATGTGGGATAACTTAGAGAGTGATATAAAATTAATGGTCTCTCTGGCCTGATGAACCACATTACAAAATTTGGGCAACCACAGATCCTGGAAAGTGAGGGGAGACTCAGACAGTGGAAAACCAGGATTGGGAACCCCAGATTCTATGTGTAAATTCTGTCTAGGTTTTTGTGGTGATCCCTGAATCATGTAGGTGCCAGGAAGACTCCAAGCAGCCTGGGAGAGGTGAACTCAATTGAGATTTGAGCTGCTTCTCAAGAAACAGAGTCTGTAGTTTCAGTCCAACCAAGGTGATAACTTGCTAAAATAGAAAAGTCTACACTCTTGATAGGAATATAACATAATCCAGACTTGCCACAACATAACATTGAAAATATCCACTCTTTAATTCCCACATTGCTCAAGACAAATGGGAAAATCAGCCTCATTCCCAATAGAAAAGAAGAAATGGGAAAATCAGCCTCATTATCAGTAGAAAAGATAATCAGCATAGACTAAGCCAAGCATAGACTAAACCCATCATGACCCAGATGTTGGAATTAGCAGACAAGTATTTTCAAGCCCCTATTATAACTAACTGTGACGTAAAGCAGTGGTCCTTAAAGGGTGGGCCTGAGACCAGCAGCCTCAGTATCACCTGGGCACTTTTCAGAAATACACATTCTTTGGCTCCACCTCCAATCGACTGAATCAAAACTTTGGGGAGAAGCCCAGAAATTTATATTTTTAAAAGATTTTCAAGAGGATTCTGATCCTACAATTTAAGAACTGTAGATATAAAGGAAAATATTCTCTAATGAATGAAAATATAGGAAGTCCCAGAGAAGAAGTAGAAACTGTAAAAAAGAGAGATTCTAGAACCCAAAAATACAATATTTGAAATAAACAAATTTATTGGATTAGCTTAATCAGGAAGATAGAGGAAAGAGTCCATGACCTTGAAGACAGAAATTATTTTGTCTGTAAAACAGAAGAAGATGGACAGGGAAATGAAGGACAAATGGAATCTCAGGATCTGAGGGACAATTATCATGTAGAATTGAAGACCCAGAAGAGGTGGCTGAATAAGAATAAAAAAAGACATTTCACCAAAGAAGATGTATGGATGACAGAAAAACACGGGAAAGCATGCTCAGCATCAGTAGCCAGCAGGGCAAATGCAAGCTAACACCTCCATGAGACACTGCTAGATACCTATTACAATGGCTGGATTTGGAAAAACTGGCAATACCAGGTGCTGATGAGGATGTGTAGCAACTAAAACTCTCATACACTGGTCATAGGAATGCAAAATGCTGTAGTAACTTTGGCAAACATTTTGGCAGCTTCTTAGAAAGTTAAACATTCATTTACTATATAGTCTAGCAGCCCCATCTCTAGAGAAAGGCAAACTTAATGGCATGGGTTGAATTGTGCCTCCCCCAGATGCATATGTTCAAATCGTAACCCTCAATACCTCAGCATGTGAGTAGCTTTGGAGATACAGTTTTTAAAGAAGTGATTAAAATAAAATGAGGTCCTATGGGTGGACCCTCATCCAGTGTGACTGATGTCCTCATAAGAAAAGAGGGAGCCAGGCTCAGTGGTTCACACCTGTAATCCCAGCACTTTGGGAGGCCGAGGTGGGCAGATCACTTGATATCAGAAGTTCAAGATCAGCCTGGCCAACATGGTGAAATCCCAGCTCTACTAAAAATACAAAAAAAATTAGTTGGGCGTGGTGGGGCATTCCTATAGTCCCATCTACTCAGGATGCTGAGGCAGGATAATGGCTTGAACCCAGGAGGCAGAGGTTGCAGTGAGCCGAGATCATGCCACTGTACTCAAGCCTGGGTGACAAAATGAGACCCTGTCTAAAAAAAAAAAAAAGAAGATGAAGAAGATGGGGATTGAATCCCAGGCAGATCTTAATGGCTTGGCTAGTTTCTCCACCTGTAAAAATCAGGACACTCTTACTGCTGTTTGTGTTAGGTAATTAACAACCATAAAGCATACTGAAAGTAGAAACTGCTCCATACACACAGAGGCATGACCACATGAGGACACAGGGAGAAGACAACATCTGCAAGTCAAGGAGAGAGGCCTCCAAAGAAGCCAGCCCTGCTGACACCCTGATCTCTGACTTCCAGCCTCCAGGACCATGAGAAAATAAATTTTTGTTGCTTAAACTTCACAGTCTGTGGTATTTTGCCACAGCAACCTGAGCAGATTAATGTACTTATGTTTAGATGAAAAGTTGTACCAGAATGTTTACAGCAGATTTAATCACAATCACTGAAAACAACTCAAATGTCCTTTAACTGGTAAGTGGATAGATAAGCTACAGTGCATCTGTACAAACTACTCAGCAAGCAAGCAGGACAAACTTCCATTTCATGTAATAGCATGGATGAATCTCAATGTTTTATGCTAAGTGAAAGAAGCCAGACTCAAAAGGCTACAGATGGTGTGAGTCCATTTACATGACTTACAGAATAAAATGGGGATTCTGATCCTAAAGTTTAAGAACTATAGATATAAAGGAAAATTTTCTCATAATGAGAATATAAAGAAATATAAAGGAAATTATAAGAACAGAAAACAGGTTGGTGTTTGCCAGGAATTGAGTGCTTTGGAGGGACTGATTACCAAAGGACCCCAGTACAAGGGTATTTTGCGGGTGAAGGAATGGTTCTGTGTGTTGATTGTGGTTATAGCTGCATAATGAAAATGCGCTGGTCTCACAGCCCTACCCTCAGAGAACAGTATACCCAAAAGACTGAATTTTACTCTATGTAAAAATGTTTAAAGTGATTTTAAAAAGATAACAATAAACAAAAAGCAATAAATAATAGTGATAAACAAAATTAGCAATGAACAAAAAGAACAAAGGAAAATAAATATAATTTCAAGTAAACCCACAAGAATTCATCATCAAAAAGACCTACACTATTACGAAAAAAATCTTTTTTTTTTTTTCGTTTGAGACAGGGTCTCACTCTGTTGCCCAGGCTGGAGTGCAGTGGCAAGATCTCAGCTCACTGCAACCTCTGCCTCCCGGGTTCAAGTGAGTCTCCTGCCTCACCCTCCCAAGTAGCTGGGATTACAGGCGTGCGCCACCACGCTCAGCTAATTATTGTATTTTAGTAGAGTTGGAGTTTCATGTTAGCCAGACTGGTCTTGAACTCCTGACCTCAAGTGATCCACCTGCCTCAGCCTCCTAAAGTGCTGGGATTACGGGTGTGAGCCACCGCACCCGGCCTTTTACTATGAAAATTTCTAAAGGATATTCTTCCCATTTCCTTTAGAGGAAAATGATGCCGGATGGAAACTTCGTGTACCCACTTGAACTGTTATCAATGGGTATAGGAAGGTAGAGGAAATGGTGTGTGCTTCAGTGATCCCATAGAAGGAAGGGTGCATATGGAACTGGAAGGAGAATGAATTCATACTCTCACTCGTTTAACAAATATTATTAGGCACCTACTATGTGCTAGGCATCGTTCTAATTTCTGGGAAACAAAAATGAAGACCACCTGGTTCTTCATGAATGGTGGGAAGGACAAACACGTACGTGAGCCTGTCTTGTTGATGTGAGATGCATGTGCATGCATTTCTTTCTCTTTCTTCATCTGCCCAGCTTTGTCCTGCTGCGTCAGCACTGGTTCAGTGTTGGTCCCATTTCTCTTGCAGACATCGTTCAGTCGAGGTTTCACAAAGAACATGAAACTTGAAGCTGTGAACCCCAGGAATCCAGGAGAACTGTGTGTGGCCTCCGTTGTGAGTGTGAAGGGGCGGCTGATGTGGCTTCACCTGGAAGGTACGTACTCGCTGGGAGTAGCAGTCGCTGGGGGGATTGTAGAGTTTGTCGAAATGGCAACGTGTGGAGGAATGCAGCCCTTCTCAGAAGTCGCCTTAGTTCTTTTTCATTTAAACAGATCTTAAATTATTCCGGGTTCTTAAATAAGTGAAACTAATCAAATATGAATTTATTCAGAGGCTCTCATCTTAACTAATAATTTCATGCAATGAGATGCTGGCAAGATAATTATGTTTGGAACACAGTGGTCTTTTTACATCTATGATTAGAAAAGCAAATGTCACAATTAAATTAATGTGAGTCACTAAAACCGGGATTCCAGGTCTTGGTTATTATGAGGACAAAATTGTACATTTGTATTTTAATGTAGTAATATCCTTTAATTTGATGTAGATGTTCAGTTCCTCCTCAAAATAGTACCTGGAGGATGACTTTCTCCCCAAATGTCTAATAAACAGAATTTAGGCTTCTTTGTTCAGTGATGTTGAAACTACCCTTTATAGCTATAGCATATTTACAGGTATAAGAAAATTCACAGAATGCTGCATTTTGTGAACAGAATCCTGATCAGACTTTATATTTAAGTAGAAAACCATATTTTGCAGGTAGTGTGTTTTCAGTGAGAAATAATTATAATGGATTTGATCTCCAAGGTTTTCCCATCTTTCTGTGATTTATAATTCTTTGGATTTTTTTTTCATAGGATTTCATAATACTCAGTAGTTGTTTCAGGTATATATGCAAAAATGAATAGATATGAATAGTAAAACAAAGTTAGCTCTCCTAGTTCATAGTTTAAGTTAGCTCTCCTAGTTCATAGTTTAAGTTAGCTCTCCTAGTTCATAGTTTAAATCTTACGACTTACTCAATATCACGCTTGGAATAAAAAGTTTAGAAGGAAAATCATAGAATTGATACTAAGATCTCCATTTTTATTTCCTCACTATGAATCTATAAAATGCCTGCCAAGGTCTTAGGCCTACAATCTCATACATATTGTAGTACAAGGAATTGGAAATGTGGAAAGCAGTCGTTGTGGCTGACATCATTGTGTTGCCAATTCCCAGAAAATTGTTTAAAATGTTACTGAAGTTTAGGGTTCCAAAATCAATGTGAAGTACATGGAGATTCCCAAGAAGTTGATTGCTTAGTGGGTTTTCGAGTAGAACGACCTCTGTCTGGAGTTAACGAAAGTGTAGACACAGGCAACGTGGTAACACGTCTGTAGCTTACAAGAGTAGAACATGGCTTTATTTTCACAGCTCCACCTAGAGTTGGGTGAACCGCTCTTGGAGAAGCAAGATTCCTTCTGTACTTCGTAATGACTAAATTTAACTTGCTATGTAACACTATGCTGAGCCATCTTCATGAGATCGGACTCTTGTTTGCATTATTAATTTGAAAACAAAAATGGTCAAGTTAAAAGCCCATGTTTTATCCTTATTACTTAGCACATTATGGTTAAAATTCTTTGGCAGTCATTATTTATTGAGCAGTTTCTACTTTCCGCATGCTTTATGGCTGTTAATTACCTAACACAAACAGCAGTAAGAGCGCCCTGATTTTTATAGGTGGAGAAGCTAGCTAAGCCATTAAGATCCGCCTGAGGTTCAGTTCCATTGCTCTTGACATTTTCTCTGTTGCTTCATTCACCAGACCCTACGGCTTCCCACGTCTTAAAAAAGAGTGATGGACAACATTTAGTGTATCTGTAATATTTTGGGCAGTGTTTTCTTCTTTGGCCTGTTCTCTTTGAATACAGATTTTTGATTTTCTCGCAAAGAACTAGAAGTCAGCTCATGTCAGATCTTTTCCTTATTCCCCGGCGTGTTTTCACTGGGTAGTAATGGAAACTAGTTAGTGTTAGGAAACACATCAGAAAATATACATTGACCGTTTTTCCAGACCTGATTCGTTGTTCTAAAAAGTGTTTGTAGCCAGGTGCGGTGGCTCACGCCTGTAATCCCAACACTTTGGGAGACCGAGGCGGGTGGACCACGAGGTTGGGAGATCGAGACCATCCTGGCTAACACGGTGAAACCCCGTCTTTACTAAAAATACAAAAAAAAAATTAGCCAGGCGTGGTGGCGGGCGCCTGTAGTCCCAGCTACTCGGGAGGCTGAGGCAGCAGAATGGTGCGAACCCGGGAGGCGGAGCTTGCAGTGAGCCGAGATTGTGCCGCTGCATCCCAGCCTGGGCGACAGAGCCAGACTCCGTCTCAAAAAAAAAAAAAAAAAAAAAAAAAAAGAAGGGTTTGTAAACAGTCTGTTGAGTATTGTCTGTTGCATAGGATATTACCTGTAGTTGTTACTCAAAATCATACATCTTTTTCATCACTTACAAAAGATATGGCACACAAATAAAGTAAAATTCCAGTCAGTTCCTGGGTCTTGCTTGAATTGTTTTGGTTCCGGTTTTGATTTTGGCTCTTACTGAGCTCCGACCTTTCAAAGTGACAGCTTAATGGCACTTAGCTCTCGTTATTTCAGTTTTATCTATCTGATGTTTCCTTTCCTCCATGTTGGGGATAAAATGATGGAGATTCATCATGGTCACTTTGTGGCTGTTAAATTTTTTTATCTAATGATGATTATTCCGATTATAGGCCATTTATTTGACACTTTAAATTTATAAAGTACTTTGTAGCAATTTTATTCGTTATTTTCATGCATTAAATTGATTTGAAGTCTTTTCAACACTAGACTGATTGACCACTTTTAGGTAATTAAAATGATTCTTTCTAGTTAATATCTGACTTCCCTTGAAGTTGATTCATTCTTTGCATGTCTCTAAAGGGGCTGTTGTTGAAGAGGGAGCAATGAATAAAATATATGAGATTAATGTAATATCATTTTAAGTGCATATTTGAAAAGAATCTTAAGCTCTCAGAAACCACGGGTAGTTAGCAAGGATGATTGATGATGATGGGACCAGTGTTCCAGAAAGGAGGCCGTGCCTTCTCCTAGGTCAGTGTTCTGCTGCAGGTCATCATGCCTGTAACTGTGAATATTGTTCATATAATACAAGTTACTTTCAGTCTCAGGTCTCCAGTATTGTGGCCGCACACACTGGCTCCCACACTCACAGCTCTGCTTTTCCACAAACTAAGTGACTTTCTATTCATTTCCAGTCCTTTTTTTTTATGGGCCAAATACATTGGTCCAGCAGTTCTGTGTGCTGTCCTAGCTCTTTAGCCCAGAAGAAGGTTCGCATGCCTGCGTTGTCTTCCTTAGCGTCGTTTTTGGAGTCTTCTTTCTCAGAATTATTTTTCCTGGACACCTGGCTAAATATATATACATGCACCACTTACATTGCACTTCAAATGAGACCTGGTAGATTTCTAGCTCATGTTTAGCAAGTAATGCAACAGATTGACAAGAACTTTTGGGTGGTTTCATTGAGATATTTTATTGAAAAAAATTTTCATCTTTAAAAATGGTTTTAAAATATATGTAACATCAAATTAACCACTTCAGTCATTGTAAATTATGCAGTTCAGTGGCCTAAAGTCTATTTGCCCTGTTATATACCCATCACCACCATCCATCTCTGGAACATTTTTAATCTTGCAAAACTGAAACTCTCTCCCCATTAAAGTCTGCCTTCCCTCCTTAGCCCCTGACCAGCACCATCCTCCTTCCGGTCTCTATGAAGTTGATGATGACTTCAGGTACCTCACATGAGTCAAATCATGCTGGATTTGTCTGAAAATGGCCTTTTACAAGATTTATTATCAATCGTAATGCTTTATGTTTATCTAATTTCATCATAATTTGCCATACTGTCTTTTTGGTCCTCATAGACCTGGCCACCTATTGGCAAGAATATTAAGATGTAGGTGGCTTGTGGTTAATGGAGGACTGAAGAGTTAGTTGATAGAGGGGCTGGTCCTGCTTCCTTGGCTTCCTTGGAAGTGTCCCCAGGGACACATTAAAAGGACTAGGGACACAGAGGAGGAAGAACAGGTTTGGAAGGAGACAGTTTTGAAGAGCGACAGTTGCATTTTAAGATACGGATGGAGATCCCAGCTGAGGAGGCATAGGAAGTGGCAGGAATTTTGACACTGAGGCCCTCATCAGAGGCTACAAGATGTGTGGGGATGGTGACCACAAACTTTGCTTAAATGAGGAGACTTTTAGAAGCAAACGGGGCACTAGCCAGCTGGGGCACTGGCGAGGAGGGACAGCAGGCTAGCTCGGTAGTCACATGAGTCACTGTATTAGTCCGTTTTCATGCTGCTGATAAAGACATACTCAAGACTGGTGAGAAAAATAGGTTTAATGGAGTCACAGTTCCACATGGCTGGACAGGCCTCACAGTCATGGCGGAAGCTGAAAATCACGCCTTACATGGCGGCGGCAGGAAAGAATGAGGCCAAGCGAAAAGGGAAACCCCTTCTAAAACCATCAGATCTTGTGAGACGTATTCACTACCACAAGATCAGTATGGGCGGGCTGCCCCCATGATTCAGTGATCTCCCAGCAGGCCCCTCCCACACCACATGGGAATTTGGGGAGCTATAATTCAAGGTGAGATTTGGGTGGGGACACTCCAAACCATATCAGTCACCATGATCTGGGGTCTGCGATGGGAGCGGGGTCAGCTGCAGTCATGGCGATTTGGAGCCAGGCAGTGCCAGGTGTGAACGCAGGCCCCTGGTGACCCTGTGGCCTTAAGCACATTACTTAAGCCCTGGTTTCCCCATTTCTAAAATGGCAATCATGGTATTACTTATGGCAGGGGCTTAGTTTGCATTAAAGCAGTTAGCAGAGTTTCCAGGAAGAATTTACCAGTAGAGAAAATAAAGAGGAAATTCTCAGGAGCCAGAGAGAGACTCTGTGATGGACCTGGTTCCCTGGAATGTGCTCAAGTCTTAGGCACTGAGCTGCTCCTGGTGGCTGGGATGAACAGACAATCCCACAGGGGTCTATACCGCCCAGCGAGTTTGTCTGCTGTGTTTGATGCATGGAGTGGGGGTGGGGGACATCCCTAGTAGACTCTCAAGCCGAACAGAGCAGGAAGGGAGGAGGGAAGCAGGTCAGGCCCTTTATATGTCTATGAAGTTGAGTCAGACATCGGCCAGCCGCCCTCTGGCACCTGCAGCAGACTTTCTTCCCTGCAGGGTTCTGTGCTGCCTCTGCCGGGCCCTGCCTCCATGGGTATGAGCCGTGCAGGTGAACCCAGGGTCCAATTGCCTAGGGAGGGATTCCAGTGCTTGGTTTAGCAGAGCAGTGCCCTGGAGCCCCCATGTACTTGGTTGGATAAAACAACCTCTGATTGCAACATTCATTAATCTATGGAGATCACCTAAAACAGGTTCAAGACCATAGGAAACACTTGGAAGATGTTCTGTATATTTTTGTGTTGTTTTGAGACAAGGTCTTGCTCTGTCGCCCAGACTGGAGTGCGGTGGTGCGATCACAGCTCACTGCAGCCTCAAACTCTTCAAATGATCCTTCCACCTCAGCCTCTTGAGTAGCTGTGATTTCAGGCACGTGTCACCACACCTGACTAGTTTCTTTTGTGTTTTTAGTAGAGATGGGGGTCCCAGTCTGTTGCCCAGGGTGGTCTCAAACTCCTGGGCTCAAGTGATCTGCCCACCTTGGCCTCCCAAAGTGCTGGGATTACAGGTGTGAGCCACCATGCCCAGCCTGTTTTCTCTGTTTTTGTCCTCATCATGATTCATACACTTCTCCTTCTATTTAGAAGGAATGTGATCAGCCCTCTCTTTCCCAGTGCTATTTTAGCCTTTTAGTTGAGGCAGAAATGCCTTTCATGTCACAAGAGTTAGGAAGACAAGCAGATTTCCTTACTTCTAAGTTATTTCGCTCTTTCAGTTATTACCGCTGCAGAAATTGTTGAAGAGAGCTTTAGAATGCGAATAACAAAACCCAGTTTTGAATTGGGGAGCCCCGTTATAAATTAAAACAGGCAGGGAATCTGTGTTTAGTGTTTTTGTGCTTTGAATGGGTGGAAAAAATAAATAATGACAAAACACACCCTACAGGTATCAAGCTAGGAATCTGTGCTGTGTACAACTTTGGACAGTAAGATTTTGGAGTTCAGGAATTGCCTCCTTGTACCATGAACTTCACATTCCACACTGACAAGCACAGCACTTACGTGCAAGGCAGGTCCGGTACGTGTGCAGTTACTGATTTCCGCAAGTGTGTTTGGGGAGCAGTGTGGGGATCCCATAAGTCTGTAGAATTTCCTCATAGGTATTTAAACACAAGAAGCAGTGGTAGCTCAGGAATAAATCTAATCTCTCCTTTGCTCATCTTAAGAAATGCATCACTCTGGAATTATCTGATGGCGTCTTCCCATTTATCTGACTGGGTCTCAGCCCGTTGGTGGAGGTGGGATGGTTCTCTGAACTCATGCTGTTACACTGGCCTTTCCTTCTCCACTTGCTTCATTTGTACCCAGCCTCCAAGGCAGGGACACAGCACAGCAACCCGCAGGGGAAGTTCCCCAACCTGGCAGGGCCACTGCCCTCTCTTCACCTGCTACAGTGGCTTGTGTTCATAGGAGTGGTGGCCGGAAGATGCTGGACGTTTTCTCAACCTTTTGTTAAGAGGGATCGCGTATATTCTCCATCTCCTGCTTTGGTTGGTTGTTTCTTGCTTTTTACTCGTGATGTTTTATTTTTAGTATGTTTCTACCACCCTTGGTGACTTCTGTGTCTGGACATTCCCACTCCTTTCCTCGTGGCAGTGCTTGTCCTTCCTCGGTTGCTCCTCTGTCTCCTCCATCTTCTGCGAAGTCCTGGGGTGGCAGGGCTCCCTTCCCACCCTCAGCTCCTCCCCAGATGACTTTTCTTGGCCTGTCCTTCACTCTGCTTTTTTCCGATGTGGAGGTTAGAGTCCCCCCAGTCCTGCTTTTCAGCCATCTGTGCCCAGCATGGCCTTGTCTTTCTCTGTGGCTTTGGATGGTCATGCTGTGCACACGGATCTGAGCGCCCGCGCCCATGGCATCACACACGGATCTGAGCGCCCGCGCCCATGGCATCACACACGGATCTGAGCGCCCGCGCCCGTGGCGTCACACGCGGATCTGAGCGCCCGCGCCCGTGGCATCACACTCACAACTCCCTTTCCATCCCTGCAAAACATCTCCACGTGGCAGCAGCGTTTCCAGAACAGAACTCACTGGCAGAACCAGCAGAACCCCTCTCTGCTCTTCTCCGTGAGCGTCCTGCCTGACGAATGACGCCGTTATTCACCCAGGTCGGAAGCCACGGCGTCCTCAAAGTTAGAAACTCTACAGTAATTCCTGCCGTCCCACCGCCCCCCACAACCCATGAGTCACTTCAGTCCAGGCCTCCGCCTGGCCTCTTCCGGCCCCCACATTGCACTCAGGCCCTCCTCCCTGGCTCTGTGATTTCAGCGCCTCCTACCTGCTCTCTCTGCCCTCTTCACGGGGCTTTGAGGTTATTTCTGTAAAATACAGGCATTGCCTTCCTCCGAATACACAGTAGGTCTGTGTTTCTTTTTTTTTTTTTTTTAATTTTTTAATTTTACTTTAAGTTCTGGGATCCATGTGCAGAACGTGCAGGTTTGTTACATAGGTATACATGTGCCATGGTGGTTTGCTGCACCTGTCAACCCGTCATCTAGGTTTTAAGTCCCGCATGTATTAAGTATTTGTCCTAATGCTCTCCCTTCCGTTACCCCTACCCCCTGACAGACCCCAGTGTGTGATGTTCCCCTCCCTGTGTCCATGTGTTCTCATTGTTCAACTCCCACTTATGAGTGAGAACATGCAGTGTTTGGTTTTCTGTTCCTGTGTTAGTTTGCTGAGGATGATGGTTTCCAGCTTCATCCATGTCCCTGCAAAGGGCATGAACTCATTCTTTTTTATGGCTGCATAGTATTCCATGGTGTATATGTGCCATGGTTTCTTTATCCAGTCTATCACTGATAGGCATTTGGCTTGGTTCCAAGTCTTTGCTATCAAGTAGAGACTAAATTCCATAACATGCCACTCAGCAACCCATCCTCTGTAGGCACATATGCATCCAGGATGTGTGAACTTGGCACTTTCTGAGTGTAAAATCTTTTTTATTTGTACAGCTGTATAAAAGAGCTAGTGATAGAGTCTCTTATAGGATGGTGGCGAGTGGATGAACATCGATAGAGTGTAAGAGTCACAGTTAGCTCGTAGTAGTCGTTGCTCAGTAAATGGAGATTGCTGGTATTATTATTAGGCAGCACTTTTCTCTTCACATTTGCCACCTGCAGGAGCCTGTGATCCAGCCAAAAGGAGCACTCGTGTCTGCAAGCCTCCTGATTTGGTTATTGGTGCTGGGCACCGTTGCACAGGGCTCTGCTCCTCTCCGTGCGCCTGACAAAAAGTACCATGTTTTTACAGACAGTCCTGTGCACTTTGCTCGCTCAACATTTGCTGAGTAGATATGAGGAAGAAATAAAATGTGTATTCCTGAACGAAATAGCGATTTAAGATACAGCAGTCCGTTAAGAACTGCTGTTTGGCCAACCGAGTTTGGGGACAGTGAGATCTTTTATGCTGGAAGCTAAAATTCAGAAACTCCTTGACAGGTTTGGCTCTATGACTGATGACCGAGTTCCAGCAAACTGCCCTCCACATCCAAGTCAACGGGGTCCTATTAGCATGCACATTTCTCCCAGACCTGGTGCCTCCGAGTCCCGTAGCAGTGTCTCTGGGAATCTGCATTTGCAAAGTCTCCCTCCGCAGATGTTTCTCATGCAGCCTAGAGTTGGTAAAGCACTCCAGTAGGTCAGATGGGGAAGGCATGGTGTGGTTCAGAGAAACCGGTCTGAGCCCACCTGGTATGTTTAGGAGACCAGCTGCAGAGCACAGCCCTTAAATTTTTCCGTAACTGGCAAAAAGGTCAGGTGGTTCATATGCATTTTGGAGATCCTTGCAAAACTGAAACAAGGGAACATGTAAATGTGAAAATAATTACATTTCAAGCCAGGGTGGGTGGTTTTAAAACCTTAAAAAAGAAGAAGCATGGCCTGTATGAAACCTTAGTGGGAGAAGCTGCTTCAGCGGCTGAGAATACAGGAACAGTATTTTCCAAGCAGTTGGAGCAGGCGACCCGCAGGAGCTGTCTCGGGGAAGAGGCGTTTAACCCCGCTGCATGTGTTTGTTTGGAAGGCTGGTGCTCTGTTAGGTGTTGGAGGCCAGCAGCAGGACTGGCTCTGGCTGTCGTAAGTCTGTTGGGAATGATTTGGGAAGACTGTTGACCAGAGGCCGGGGAATCGCCTCTCCAGAAGGCTCTGCAGCAGGAACCACAGCAAAGTTCAGGTTTTCCAGCTGCGCCTGTGATGCTTGTGACTTCCCGGTGAGCACGTTCTCACTGAAGGGGTCCCGAACCTGCCCTCATCTGCCTGCAGGTCCGGGGTTGACCTGGCTTCTCCTGTAGCAGCAGGCAACAGCTACTACATGGTGGGAATTCTGCAAAAACTGTATGGGGCCCTAGCCGGAGGGAGACAGATGCTAGACACACACCCACCCAGAAATAAAAACGAGGAAGGAAAAAGATAGCCGCCTACCCCAGGTGCTCTCTAAGGCTCTGGAGCTGGACTGCCCAGGTTTAAATCCTTCAGCTGCCACTTACCGGCTGCTTGATTTCTTCCTGCGCCTCAGTTTACTGATCTCTGAAATGGGGATGAAAACACCCCCTGTCTCTTAGGGTTGTTGTGAGGATTGAACGCTTGGACTGGAGTAAGCACTGTGTTTACTACTGTGTGGGTCTCTCTCCTCTCTTTCCTCGCCCACCACCCTCTCCCCACATAGCTGTCTAATCCCATTTCTGTTGTTTCCTTCAGCCTGTTTCCTATGATACCTTGATCCCGCCTACCATTTTTTTTTTTGTTTTTGTTTTCCCAGGCCTTCAGCTCCAGAGCTGACCCAGGGAGGATCTGCACACTGGGCTTCTTGATAGGCATCTTTTAAGGGAACAGGCCCAGAGGGCAGGTGGGGCTTCCAGCATCCAGGTCTTGCTTGTGGACACTCACACCAGCTTTGCGTTCTGCTGGTGTTTTGCCTATTGATCTCACACTAGAGCCTGTCAGCATTTGCCGAGCCCTTTAACTTTCAGTAGGGACATTTCTTAGGCAAGGTGTTCCCTTAAATGCTTCTTTTCCTTCTTATTCCAGCCTTTAACTGAGCGGAAGCAGTTGTTCTGATTTTCTTCCTGAAGGAGGAGGAATGCATTTGCCTCCTCGCGGTGGGCTTGTAGCCTCCCTCGCCCTGGGTCCCTCTTACCTCTGCAGCCCTGTGGCATCTCTCACCACAAGCTCATGCATGCTCGTGCTTTCTCCTATGACTCGCTGGAAGTGAAGTAATCACATAATTTTAGGAGTCTGATAGAATTGTGTTCCTAGGAAGACACACAGGTGTCCTCCCAAGCCATAAGCATCTCCTTTTTCATCCCAGGGCTCTGGGTAGCGTAGGTCACTGTCTCAATTACAGTCCCCTGTGTCATCGGCTGGGTGGAGCCGGGGTGCGGTTGCAGTGAGAGCGGCAGGTGGACCTCTGCATTCTGCTGAACCGGGGACAAGGGGGTAGCAAGCTGCAGAACTCTTTTAAGGTTCCAAAGAGATTCTCAGAAATCTGTGTTCTTATGAATTTAGTGTGTGAGTACGGAAAGTCTTTGTTCTCTTAGAAAGCGAAATGTTGATTGCTGTTTAGTTTTGTTTTCCTTTATGATAATTGGCTCCTCATTAATCTGACCTCTGCGGCAATACCGTATTTATGTGTGAGAGTCCTGCTTTCTTCTCCGGGTATCTTTGATTGTGTTGTTACAATGGTGGTGATTGCGGAGGCCTTGGTTGTAAAATAGGGAACTCATTCACAAAGGCCAAAAAATCATAAAGGTGTATCCTGGGTCAGATTCTCCCTCCAGTCCTGTGCCCCCGGCCTCCAGCCACCTGGTTCCTTTCCCTGTGGATGCCCACTGGGTTAGCATTTTGCATTTCCTTCCAGATTTATGCACATACGAATATATGTTATCTCCCGCTTTTAAACAGATGGTAGCTTACTATATATGCACAGTGTTCAGCATCCTGCGTTTTATACTCGGCAATGCATCTTGCAGATCTGTGTGTATGAGTATATTAAGAGGTGTCTGATTCTTTTTTATAGCTGCAGAATATTCCCTCACATGGATGTACCCAGATTTACTTAAGTGCTTTCCCATAGATGGGGAATTCAGCTTCCTCATGGTCTTTGAGACGAAGGTTCTGGATAAAAATAAACAAGTAGAATCCATGCTGACCGGATGCAGCTTAGGCAAAGTCGAGAGACTGAGCATGATCTTGTGTTGTATGTTGGGGATTTTTCGCTTGATCTTAGCCAAAAGGCCGAGAAGCGACGCGTCAGGATTTTTCTGTAAAATCATACAGGTCTTCAGTGGAACATTCGGCTTTGCCTATGTACTTTTGGCCGTCCTCAAATAATCAAGGAGGAGCATGGTGGACATTCTTTCCATGGACTATTTGACATGCTCTTGGGTCTCCTATCTTGGAAAATAATTAGTTTGTTTTAAAAGATGGTTGTCTGAATCCAGCCAGATAAATGTAGATTCATAAGCTTGGTAAAGGGAAATGAAGAGTTGGTACCCATTATTTGGAATGGGATTTGTTCAGGGTCAGGAACACTTTCCCGGGTGATAGATAACTGACTTTTCCATCAGTTCTTATTTAATAGACACATGTGACCTCATAAATACTTGTTTAATTCGATGGGAAACTTGATCAAAGGATTCTAAAGTATGGTAAAGACGGACCTACCTATGTACTAATGTATACATTGTACTGAAGTATATATATTAAAGCCATAATACGATGTGATGTTTGAACTAGCAGAACATTGGAAGATGAAAGTCGTAATTTAGGAAGGTATAAGCCATATAG
Organism: Papio anubis; assembly: GCF_008728515.1. NCBI lineage: Eukaryota > Metazoa > Chordata > Mammalia > Primates > Cercopithecidae > Papio > Papio anubis. The sequence goes on from NC_044986.1 coordinate 119,001,349, forward strand.
TTAGTTTTTTTGGTTTTTTTTTTTCTTGAGACGGAGTTTCACTTTTATTGCCCAGGCTGGAGTGTAGTGGCATGATCTCAGCGCACTGTAACCTCCACCTCCCAAGTTCAAGTGAGTCTCCTGCCTCAGCCTCCCAGGTAGCTGGGATTACAGGCACCCCCACCACGCCCAGCTAATTTTTTGTATTTTTAGTAGACGGGGTTTTGCCATATTGGGCAGGCTGGTCTTGAACTCCTGACCTCAAGTGATCCACCCACCTCAGCCTCCCAATATAAAGTTACTTTTATGCTTCCTTTTGAAGTATTACTTTTAATGACCTTGAAAATCTTATTTGTAGCTAAATACAAATCTGGAAATATAAATGTATTTAGTAGATGAATCTAACCTGTTAGCAAAATTTTTGAGTAGCTGAGAAACAAATGCTTTTTGGGTCTGCGGAGGAGAAAATGGCCTTGTGTATTGGGAACCTGCCCAGGGACCCACTTTGTTGGACTCTGGAGAATCAATCCCATACCCTTCAGGACAGGCAGAGGCACTTCCACATTGGATGCCTCTGGGGAGAGTTTCTTTACGTTTTGTCTGTTTTGAACATATTCTTTCTTGTTTGATTCCTTTAGCAATTAGGTTAAATATTGGTCAAGTCTTATAATATTAGAAAGAAACTATGTCTATTTATTTAACGTTGTTCAAAAATAAACCCTATAAACCTCCTAGCATTCCTTTAAATTCTATATTCTTTAAATTATAGGGGAATTAAACATTTAAAAAGACTGACAATCGTGATAATTGATTTGGGAACCAATCAAAAGTTCAAAATGATGAATGGCAATGATAGTATGTGTGTATAAGCACCTGCTGTCCATGTTCAGAGCACCTGAGATACACCAATATATTGGCTTAACTCTAAATTGGAACCCCACATTTAGCAACTAACATACTCCATCTTCATCATGTCTACTTGATGATGAAAAGTCAGAGCTGGTGGAGCTCGCACCAGATTTAGGACCATTTTGTGTTTGGTTGTTGGTATTTAGCTTCATGAAGTTACGGTTTTGGTGGGGAGGGAGGATGTGATTCAAAATTCTTCAGATGTCATGAGATGACATGGATGGTAATGGGACTCACCGCGTTATTTTCTTTCCCTTCCTCCCTTCCTCCTTCCCTTCCTCCCTTCCTCCCTCCCTTCCTTCCTTCCTTCCTTCCTTCCTTCCTTCCTTCCTTCCTTCCTTCCTTCCTTCCTTCCTTCCTTCCTTCCTTCCTTCCTTCCTTCCTTCCCTCCTTCCCCTTCTCTCCCTCCCTCCCTTCCTTCCCTCCCTCCCTCCCTCTCTTCCCCTTCCTTCCTTCCTTCCCTCCTTCCCTCCCTCCCTTCCCCTTCCTTCCTTCCTTCCTTCCCTCCCTCTCTCTCTCTCTCTTTCTCTCTTTCTTTTCTTCTTTCTTGACAGCGTCTCACTCTGTCACTTAGGCCAGAGTGCATTGGTGCAATCACTGCTCACTGCAACCTTGACCTCCCAGATGTGAGTGATCCTCCCACCTCAGCCTCTCAAGTTGCTAGGACCACGGGCACCTGCTACCATGCCAGGCTAATTTTGTATTTTTTGTAGAGACAAAGTTTTTTCATATTGGCCAGGCTGGTCTCAAACTTCTGGGACTCAGGCAATCCTCCTGTCTTGGCCTCCTGAGTAGCTGGGACTACTGGTGCATGCCACCATGCCAGGCTAATTTTGTATTTTTTGTAGAGATGAGGTCTTGCCATGTTACCCAGGCTGATCTTGAACTCCTGGGCTCAAGCAATTTGCTTGCCTTGGCCTCCCAAAGAGCTGGGATTACAGTCATGAGCCACCGTGCCCAGCCGCTATGTTATTTTCATCTTAGTTCTCAATGAGGAAACCAAAGCAGAGCTGGATTCAGGGGTCAGAGTCCATGGGTCACCGTCTATTAATGGAGCTCTTAACTCTTGATTCCTGGTTCAAAGTGTTTTTTTTCCTTAACTATTGATTTGGTGTCAAATTTTCTTCTTTTAACTGGTTCCAAATTTATTCTCTCCATAGCCAGAGCTCCTTGAAACTTTTGCTGCTGTTAAATCCAGACTTCTTTTCTTTCTCAGAGTTTCATGGCTGTGAAGCCAGGTCATCACAAGGCATGACTGTAATTATGAAATAGGGTGTGATAGTCATCAGGTCCCACTTTTTAGTGGGATCTTTTAGACATTGCTACATAAGTGACTTTTCCATGGCATGGCCAAAGTCTACCGGCCACAGACTGAATTCAAAACAAAGTAACTCCAAACTGATAAGTTGACACGTTTCCTAGAGAAGGGCCTTGTCCATGTACACTGCTCATAAACCTTGTTTTTGAGGTTTACTGGTTCCGTTTAGCTGTGACGTTTGACTTTCTTTCATTGAAGGTTGCCTTTACTTGGTGTTGGGTGGAGCACATCGTGAAGGCTTAGATGTGGGCCCTGAGGTCCCACCCCAAGCTCCGATACATTCCCTTAACCCCAGAGCTGTTCTTAGGACAGGGGGATGCCCGGTCTCTCTCTCAGCCAATCCTGCTCCGATGCCAATCTTTTCCTACAGTCCTTCTTCTTCTTTTATGTTTAGGGTGGAGTATCTCTGTTTTTCCAAACCCTCACTTTATTTGAACCCCTTTTATCCCTGCCTTTTTATATTTCAAGCATTTGTGTCTGTGATAAGACTAAAGACTCCTCTAAAGTCGTCTCCTCCATACGGCTGCTATTTTGTTTTTGTTTTTTAATGTATAAAGGAATGTTTTCCCCCATGTTGGGGATGCTCTGTTACTGTTGTCCTTCTGTTTCTCTGTTGGTAAGATCTGTTCGTACCTCTTTTCTCCACTTCTTCCCATGCAGGGCTGCAGACTCCTATTCCAGAGGTCATTGTCGATGTGGAATCCATGGACATCTTCCCAGTGGGCTGGTGTGAAGCCAATTCTTACCCTTTGACTACACCACATAAAACAGTCTGTAAGTGGTTCCCAGTTGAGGGGGGGTGGTGGATGGCACCGGTAATCTTCGTGAGTAAATTGGCAGCTTTATAAAGAAATTATAACCACGTTCTAAAGAACAAATAAGATTTTTGATTTTCCACTGAGAACCCATGTTTTCGTGATCTCATTTAATCTTTAAGTGTTTGTATGAAATGCTATCACAGGTTGACAAACTTTAACAGTGAAGGACAGTTGAAAGTCACAGAGAGGCGGAGAAAAAATATCTGAAATCATCACTCTCAGATTTTTATCCAATTCATTGTTTCGATGTGAAAAAAATAAGTTAGATACTATATTATTGTGTTATCATTTATTTAAAAGAACTGATTTTTCTCATGTAGCTTCTCCTAACAGAATCATAATTGGTTCCAATAATTTACTGACATTCTTATAAACACTTAGCCAGGCTAGGCACAGTGCCTCATTCCTGTAATCTCAGCACTTTGGGAGGCTAAGGCAGGAGAATGCTTGAGCCCAGGATTTTGAGACCAGCCTGGGCAACATAGTGAGATACTGTATATACATGAGAAAAGAGGTACATATATAAGGAAATTAGTCCAGCAGGATGGCACATGTCTCCAGCTACTCTGGAGGCTGAGGTAGGAGGGTTGCCTGAGCCCAGGAGGTCAGCGCTGCAATGAGCAAAGATAGCATCCAAGCACCAGTAGACTCCAGTGTGGGTGACAGAGTGAGATTCTGTCTCAAAAAATAAATAAACAGTCTACTCTTAACAGTAACTAATAGCTGATATTTCAGCTGTACTTTATAAAGCGTATTACCACACATCTCTTTGGTTACAGAAATACCAAATAACCAATATTAACAGTTAAACAACCCAGTAGTATGCCCATTCATACATGTGTGCACACACACGCATGCACATTTAAATACATGCAACAATTTTTTTTTTAGACAGAGTTTCGCTCTTGTTGCCCAGGCTGGAGCACAATGGCCCGATCTCGGCTCCTGCAACCTTCCACTTCCCGGGTTCAAGTGATTCTCCTGCCTCAGCCTCCCGAGTAGCTGAGATAACAGGCATGCGCCACCATGCCCAGCTAATTTTATATTTTTGGTAGAGACGGGGTTTCACCATGTTGGTCAGGCTGGTCTCTAACTCCTGACCTCAAGTGATCTGCCTGCCTTGGCCTCCCAAAATGCTGGGATTACACTGTGGCCGTGCCTGGCCAACCGTGTGTTTTAACATATTATTGTAGGTTATTATCACAAAATGGTACCATTTAAAAATCTTCTAGCCTAATAAATCATTGCACTTATTATTCTACCCTAATGCATATCAGAAGTGTTATTTAAAATGATGAGTCCTTAGAGATTACAGGTTTAACTGTTAAAGAGATTCCGTCTCTGTCATTTTCTTGGTGGAATTTAGGCACCAACGTAACTTCTTCCTAACAGCCTGTTCTGTGGCCACTTCTGAAGACTCTCACAACATTTGCTGGAAACACAGTTCCATTGCATAGCTGACTTCACGTTCCCCAGTGGCAACAGAGTTTCAGGGCTCCTTTAGTTAGCATTATGAAGAGCACCAGAGGACATTATGTGTGTGAAACAAGCAGGTAGTTCACATTAGAGACAGCTGGATTCTATGGGATTCTCCTTTTCCTAAACCATCCTGCTCAATGGATCTGATTCAGTTGGAGTAATAGTTTCCTCTTACTTAAAAATATTTCTAAAACGTTGAGTGTACAACAATTATTTTAATCTCGAGGACATTCTTTTCCCCTGTCTCTTAAAATGATGCAGATTCTGGCCAGGCATGGTGGCTCACGTCTCTAATCCCAGCACATTGGGAGGCCAAGGCAGGTGGATCACCTGAGGTCAGGAGCTCGAGACCAGCCCGGCCAACATGGCACAACCCCATCTCTACTAAAAATACAAAAAATTAACCAGGCATAGTGGTACATGCCTGTCATTCCGGCTACTCGGAGGGCTGAGGCACGAGAATCGCTTGAATCTGGGAGGCAGAGGTTGCAGTGAACTGAGATTACGCCACTGCATTCCAGCCTGGGCAACAGAGTGATACTCCGCTCTGTCTCAAAAAAAAAAAAAAAAAAAAAAAGTGCTGCAGATTCTGACCTTGCTCAGCCAGCATGGCCAGTAGGTTCTCCCCAACCTGAGTGTTGTCCTGGGGTTGGGGTTCCAATCCCCTTTGTCCTTGTTGTCCCTCGAACAGAACCTGATGTCCTAGATCCTCTTCCTCCCCGCTTCACATGGATTTGGGAAGGTACAAGTGCTTTGGGGTTTTCTGTAGCACAATCACGTACAGGTTAAGGTAAACGCTGTAAAGTTTCCTCGTTCCTTAGGATTTTGGATCTGTCTGTTGTGCTTGGCTCTTTCCCAGGGGGTCAGGCATCCTCACCCCATTAACAAAGACCAGGGGAGACAAGTATTCCAAACTCACTTTTCACCTGACAGATCCTTAGTGTGGACCTTTTTGTAGAAATAACTGGAGTTGAATGGCCAATAGTCAAGAGTAGGTGGGATCTTATTGAGTATTTTTCTTATTTATTTTTGCTTGCATTTCTTGCACATACATTTTGCTTTAAAGAGGCAAACTCCAACTCCAAACCTGCCAGACTCTAGCAGCTTTAGAAGTTTTGTTGGAATTAATGTATGCTTATGTTGGAAGATGTAGGAGTATCTGAGCCAAAGTTAGTAGATGCCAAAAGCTTTGGTCTATTTTTGTTAAGGTGATCCGAATCAGTTATAAATATAAACTGGAAATGTTCTTATCCAAATAAATCACTATTTGCTCATTTATGTCAATGTTTGACCAGGCCTATTTGTGAGCTCCTGGTTCTCCTTTTGTGAATAACATGTCTGAGTTGAGATGCATGCCTCTGACAGCACTTTGGGAGAGTGCTGTGATGGTCACATGATTTGCTTCATCACAATTTTTCTCGGAAAAAAATCATTCTGGATAATTGCTTGCAACAATTGATCTGAACGTGTGTGCTTATGTGAGATACAGCAGGTGTACTCTTTTGCTTTCTTAGATGCACGTTTAAAAATGAAGTAGCTAGTGTAATGATCAGATTACATGAACTAAGTTGTACTAAGATCTGACATCTGGTGAGTTAACGTCTGTCCTATGCTAGAAGAAACTGATAGGAAATTGTGGCGTGAGTGACATAACTTTTCAACATTTAAATTGCTACTTTAAAATGGGTACCTTTTTACTTTATAACCTATTTTTTAAAATGGACTTGCCCCACTAACAAAGCTGACTTTCTTTTTTCCCCTTTGCCTTTTCTACAGCACAAAAGAAGAGAAAGATTGCAGTTGTGCAACCAGAGAAACAGTACGTGCTTTTTTCCTCCCCGACTGTGCTGTATACCGATAAACTGTAGTGTCTTTATGGAGGATGGGAAGCATGGCTGTGTTTATTGGTGTTATCTAGCAAATAGCACCCAAGTAGAGGTAGCAGTAAAACTTAGTGGCTGTTATTTGTTGTGTACCCGTTATGTGCAGGACACAGTGCCTTCTCCCCAGCGCACTCACAGTCCAGATTCCCATGGCTCACTTTTTATTCCACTTCGACGTACCTGGGGAGGGCCCCTGACCTACACACTGAGAGAAATGGCTGTCTGTGCTCGCAGTTCTCAGCATCTGCAGGGGCCCCACGTGGCAGGTGCAGTTTCGACTCGCAGCCCCTCACCACACTCAGAATGCTGCTGCTTACTCACCTCTCCTAGAGTAGCCCGGGTTTGGGAGTCAGAAAACTTCAGTCCAACCCCAGCTCTGCTGAGTGAACCTGAGCAAGTAGCACTGGTTCTCTCCCTTTCAGTGCTCTGGTTTATAAAATGTGATTTGAGGTACTTAGGAAGATTAAATTAGATTCCATTTGAAAAAAAGTGTAGGCCTTAAGTTGTAGGCTGAACAAATACAGATTATGCCCTGTCTCCCATTTCAATTGTGATTTCCTATGGAAAGAGGGTGTCCCGCATTTCAGTTGTGACTTTGTGTGGAAAGAGGGTGTTGGCAAAGTGTGTCCAGGCAGGCAGTGTGTTTTTGGAAAGTTGTGACTGCTAGTAACATTTGTAGATACTGAAAAGTATTTAAAATAATGCTAAAATGTGCATTCCATGCCAAGTGATTCTGCTTCCTTAAGTAAATAAAAATACACTGGTGGAAAGACAGCTGAAAACAGCGTTTTTCATGTGCAGTAGTCGAGTTTAAATTTAGATAAAATGAAATTGAACTGTAACTGCACTATTTGAATGAGAAGAACAGTTCTGTAGGTGTTTTTTTGTGGGTTTGCTTCTAAATGCAGTGTATGCGGCTCATAACCAGACTCCATGTTATCCACCTGATGTTGAAGTAGAGAGATTTCATAACACACCTGTGACTGAATCCAGACTTGAATCCATCACTGCTAAATGCGCAGCCCATGGATTAACGGTTCTTACCTTTCCCGTGTGTCGGTCACTTAGAGAGCTTGGAGCACACGGATTGCTGGGCCCCATCCTCAAAATTTCTGATTCAGAATGTCTGAGATGGTGCCCAAGAATCTGCATTTCTAACAAGTTCACAGGTAGTGTCAATGCTGTGGGTCTGGGGGCCCCTCTTGGAGAACCACTGCATAGATGGCCTTGCTACGATCTCTTGTAAAGGTTGACTTTGAGCTTAAGGAGCTTTTCAACCATGTGGTTTCTATGCCACCAACCTAGACACCCCTGTGAAACCTAGTGCACCTCTTTTCCCCTAAGGCTGCATTTTAAAACACCTATTTATTCAGCAGCATTTTTACTGAACTATAACAGAACTCTGTCCTGGACTAAGCCTGTATTGCATTTGAAGACTCGCCAGTTTATAGATTTTCTTTTAGGGTCTTATTTTTAGTGTGGCCATGACTCACAGGGGCCCGGAGGTCAGAAATCAAAGGTTAGTGGAAAGTGGTTTTCAATTAGACATCGAAGTGGAAAAGTCTGACTTTAATCCAATGTAAGATAACGTTTCTTCGTGTTTAAAATATAATTGAAGACAGTATTACAATTCCATAGCAGGAGACAAGGCCAGAAGCAACCTGGGAGAAACTCACTGCTCAGTGCCAGCCGCTCAGGGGCAGATGTCTTAGGCTTTCCAGGGCCATCCAAAGAATTGGACAACTACTTTTCTGAAATGCTGTTTTCATCTGGTCTTACTGGCATTGCTCCCATGCACACATTCTGTTCTATGGTCCTCTTAGCTGAGATTTCTGGAAGAGTCCTTTTAAATTGCGATAAGACTTTGGAATGTAGTAGTTCCTTCTAAAGCTTGCAGTCCCTGATCGTTTTATTTTCTCTGTTCACAGATTGCCGCCCACAGTGCCTGTTAAGAAAATACCTCATGACCTTTGTTTATTCCCTCACCTGGACGCCACAGGTAATCGGTCCCATTTAGGGGTCTCTGTGCCTTCCCGAGTGCAGCCGGGAGCAGAGACATGTACATGTTTCTAGGTCACTGTGAATACATCTCAGTGTTGAGCCTGTTCCGTTTTTCTCCATTGCCACTCATGAACGGATACCTACTTTTTAAAAAGAAAAGTTTCTGAGCTAAATTCTCTGTGCCTCTTCTTTTCTGCTTTTTGGCCAGTAGTTCTAGATAGCTCTAGTCTACAGAAAAACGGTTTCTGTGTGACTTGCAAATGAGGAGCCAATTTAGGGCTGTGTATCATGGGGAAAAGGAAAGTGTTGAAAATATCATCTCATTAGGCAATTTCTTTTTCGACATTTTATTTCGGTTCCACTTGCATTTTTCCACCTACTGTTAGTATTTAAGTCGCCTCTGGCTTTTGAATTGTTCCTTAAAACCCTCTAACGAGCTGGTTGTGAACAATATATGTTTTTTAATGTGTAAAGTCTTACATCCTACAATAACCTTTGGAAATACATTTGTGAGCTACCCTCTGACCATGAAGTCTGGTAATAGACACATTTGTACTTTGTCATACTTGATTAAAAAGTCTATAAGCCAAAATGAAACCTGCTCTGAATTCCAGGATTAAAGCCAACATGTCATGGAAGAATCCTGCTAGGAGATTATCTTGGTAGTAAAGAGCTGTTTTATAAGTAGATTTAACTAAAATTTTGTTTTTCTACAGGCCTGGTAATCTAAAGGCAGAGTAATCCTACCAAAAAATTTCCATGTAAATTCTGCTGTGGACTTCATTATTTTGACTGTTTTATATAAGTCAAACTTTAGAATGGTTTTAAAAGAACCTTGCCAGCTACACTTTCATAGTCTATAATTGTAATTTTACTCCTTTTCTTTTATATCCAGAAGAATAACATGTCTGCCTCCTACCTCTGCTGGTTCTTAGTTGAAGTCTTTATGAGAACAAGCCTTCCTAGACTGTTAAATTACCATCCCAAATTAATAGCAGTGGTTTTGCAGAAATTCCACTGTGAGTGTTGCTTAGCTTGGCGCTTGGGTAGAGTCAGGGTGGGGCAGTGATTCCCTTAGCCAGAAGTGAAACCTCGTTCTACGTTTATAGACATTAAGAAACTTTAGGCCCAGCATGGTGGCTCATGCCTATAATTCCAGCACTTTGGAAGGCTGAAGCAGGCAGATTCCTTGAGCTCAGGAGTTCGAGACCAGCCTGGCCAACGTGATGAGACCTCATTTCTACTAAAAAATACAAAAATTAGCCAGGCATGGTGGCACGTGCCTGTAATCCCAGCTACTCAGGAGTCTAAGGCAGGAGAATCGCTTGAACCCAGGAGGTGGAGATTGCAGTGAGCCAAGATTGTACCACTGCACTCCAGCCCAGGCAACAAAGTGAGACCCTGTCTCAAAACCAAAACAAAAAAAACAGTTTCTTTTTTTTTGAGAAAGAGTTTTTCTCTTTTCACCCAGGATGGATTACAGGCACATACTCCCATGCCCGGCTAATTTTTGTATTTTCAGTAGAAATGAGGTCTCACCGTGTTGGCCAGGCTGATCTGGAACTCCTGACCTCAGGTGATCCACCCGCCTCAGCCTCCCAAAGTGCCGGGATTATAGGCGTGAGCCACCACCTGTAAGAAAGAAACTTTAGATTGAGGTCTTATGATTTAATTATTCTGCTTGCCCATGGCATTGGAGACAGCAAGATCAGCAGCTCTCCCTGTTCCCTTTCTGAGTTGAAAGAAGAATATGGGTCATGTACACTTAAGCTGCAGTGAGGTCTACATCACCTTCATCAAATTGGCAGGATGGAGAAGTGCAACAGGAACCAGTGTTGGGGTGGGTGTCGGACTATAGGAGCCCTTCCATGGTGCTAACAAGAGTGTCAGTTGGGGTAGTCACTGTGAAGAACAGTGTGGCCATGTCTAGTAAAACTGAAGATACAGATACACAGAGGTGGCCTAGCCAGCCTACTCTTCTTACGCACCTGCAAGACTCTCTTGCCCACATGTAGAAGTTTTTCACAATCGTATTCATGAAAGCACTGTTGACAGTCCTGAGAAAGTAGAAACAACTAAATATCCATCAGTAAGAGACTAGACAGCTAAATGATACTATATTAATTCAACAGATTGAAATAAGTAAAAAAATGAATGAACTTTCTAGATCCGCATTTACCAACTTGGATATATCTCAGAAACTTCTTGTGAAGCAAACAAACAAAATCTCGCAGGAAATCATTTATGGAATATGTTTAAAATATCATATATTGTCATGCTTCTGTCTGTGGTGAGGCTGACACACTTGTGTGGCATGATGGACACCAGATTCAGGGTTGTGGTGACTTCTAGGGGTGCAGGTTAGGGGGGTCACTGGGGTGGGTGACACACAGGATTTCACTGTGTAGTCAATGTTTTTGTCCTTGAGCTATATAATGATTCTGGAGTGGTCATTGTCTTAGCTTTCGTGTCTTTTTGTGTGTCTTGAATACTGCATCATAAACAGAAAAGTTTGTTTATATGGCAGAAAGTATGATTCAGAATTTCCAAGGTATCATTAAGGATATCAAATGTTGCTTGTAGGCACATGCATGCTTCTGTGTGTGGTGAAGTTGACACACTTGTGTGGCATGAGGAACACCAGATTCATGCAATCTGGAAAAATTAACCAGAATTTCTAAGGTATCATTAAGGATATAAAATGTCCTGCTATTAGGACACAGCACCTCTTTCTCAAAAGAAGAAAATCATCTGTTTTTCTCTGCTCCTCTGTCACAATTTTCAACCAGAGTGCGGCTTCCTAATTACAGTTCTAACGACACTGGCCGTCACGGTTGTTGTGTTCATTTTGGGTTCCATTGCTTTTGTTATGCCTGACTCCCCATCAGCCATGACCTCGGATAGCTCTGTGTGCTCCTTTTCCCTGACCATGTGGATGAAGCAAGGGTCTCGGGGCCCCCTAGGGTCTGGGGCTGTGGTCCTAAGCATGGGCTGTGTTGCTCTCCCCTGCAGGAACCGTCAACGGGAAATACTGCTGTCCTCAGCTCTTCATCAACCACAGGTGTTTCTCAGGCCCTTACCTGAACAAAGGAAGGATCGCAGAGCTACCTCAGTCGGTGGGACCGGGCAAATGCGTGCTGGTTCTTAAAGAGGTAAAGCCCGTGCACAATCACCTTGGCTTATTTTAACAGGATTTTTCAAAAAGCTGTGGGCCCAGTTTCTGAAGGAGGGAACAGACATCGGAAGCAATTCAGTTGGCATTTACCGAGACCTCCTTTCTCTCTGTCCTGGGGGCTGAAGCCAGAGATACACAAACAGAAAAATGATGCTCTGACCCATGAAAGACTCCCCGTCTAGGGGGAGGGGACACACATCTGCCTCCCCTCGAATTAGGGGGAAACGTTGCACTAGATTTGAATGAAGTGCTTTGGAAAGACAGAGGGAAGATTGTGTGTGGATTGAGGGCCTAGGATTGGAGTTGAGGTTTCCAAAGAGGTAAACCAGCCTGGAATGGCACAGAGGACTTCACGAGGCAGCAGAGGGTATTATCACTGAGAATGGTGCTCCTTGGCCAGGTCATGGTGCTGTGCCATCTTTTTGTTTCATCCATCTCTTCCCAGCACCTGGTACGTGCACACGGGAGGTAGTGGTAAGTATTTCAATGGTCTCCAGGTACTTTGATGAGGTTTGTGTCATGGGTCACATCCAGGCCCATCACTTGGTGGCTGTGGCTCCCCATTTGTCCTGCTGCCTTCGGGCGACGACCTGCAGAGAGAGGTGAATCCTGAGGATGTTGATGAAGGCTTCTTCTCCGTTGCATTTTTCTAGCATAGCCTCAGACAGTGCTTGGAGACAGATTGGAAATTTGGAATAGTTTCCAAACTCTTCCTGGAACTCTCTCTGCTCTTTTCTTACCCATATCAGTGCTTTCTCTGAAGAAAGAAGATACCAAATGGATATTCTCTATTGCCACTGTACCATGATGAATGTTTCTTAAAATTCTGCAGACACAGCAATCCATTGATCCATTGAACAAATGTTTGTTAGGTAACTTTGAGGAGCCAGGCACCATTGGAAGCACTGGATTAAAAAAGAAATAGACTCTGCCTTTTGCCTGTTGGGGTTTCCTGCTATTGTTAGGGAGATGATGTAATCCTCAGCTTGATGTACAGTTGGGGGTCTGAGAGAGAGGCAGAAACACGGTGCCCTGGGAACAGAGTGGAGGACAGATATATGGCAAGTAACATTTCATCTGGCTTAGGCAGAGTGCGTAGGATCCTGATTGCACAGTGTGGGCATGGCCACACAGGTGGGCATTCAAGGTGTGTTCCAGAAAGGAAAGTCAGGTATAGCTGGAGCTTAGGAACTGAGGCTGGAGATAAACAGTGGCATAAAAGGATGCATTAGATTTTGAGAAGAAAAACAGGAAGCTGGCCTGCCTTGACGCTTCAGTGTGAGGTTGGATGGAGCAAAGTGATGGGGCCTGTTTGTGAAAGGCCTTCTCTGGTATTTTAAGTGATTTGGACTTGAATCTATGGATGGAGCACGAGAGCCTCTGTGTGGTTTTTAAATACCATTTCACTTAATGAGAAGGAGACCATTGAAGCAAAGTTAGAGGGCGTTTGCTCTTCCTGGTCATCAGTGGTATTCATAGTTAAAGACCTTTATATTAGAAAAAACGTCTGCTTGAGAGAGGAAGTAGGGGTTACAGTTTAGAAGAAACCTGTCAGAAATCGACGAGGCTATTGTTATGATCATTTATTCGGGAGCATGTAGAATGCTTAGCAGGTGATCCCTGCCACACATGAGCGTCCAGTTGAGTGGGAAAGATGAGTAGGTAAATAGAAAGTAGCCACACGGTCCCAGGTTCCTGGCATGCACGCTTTGAGATCACACTGGAGGCATCCGCAGTCTGTGGGGACCGTGGAACAGGTGGCCTGCCCCAGGTAGGGAGAGGAGCGGGAACAAGGCTGGGGCATCTGAGGTGCAGGGGATGAAAGAGGGAAGAGGAGAGGATGCTCACAGCACCTGAAATTTGCAGACTGCATGGGATGGACCCAGAAAGGGCCCTTGTTCATGTTTAGAGTCTGTCGCAGGCCTGGCCATTGTACCAGGCCCTTCATACACATCTTCATTTAGCAGCAGAGTGGAGCTGCCTTCCTTGTAACTAGCTCATTTCTGCATTTGGCACCATGTCTTGAAATCAAACAGTACACATCTCACTAAGCGTAAGTGGCGAGTAGATTCAATACATGAGAAATTTACAGCTAAAGAAAATGGTGATTGAGTTGGAAGGGCCACACCCTAGGAAGGGCTCCGCAGTGTGGTTAAGCGGCAGGACCGCTAGTTAATGCTAAGCGAATAAATTGGCACAGATTGGAGAGCCCTATAGATATTAAACTCAATCCAAACAGAAATCAAGCCAGGATTACACATAAGAATTTCTGCCACCATAGGAAATAGGACCCTAGAGCGAGAATTGACTTTCTTCTGTCTGCCACAGCTGTCAGTCTGTGAATGGATTTCCACTAGGGCGATGTTGTCTGCCTGTATTTCTGCCTGGTTTTGTTGTGAGTGATAGGATGAGGACACAAAAACACAAAATTACGGAGAGCTGATGGCCTTTTTTGAAGCTGCCTGCAAGCCTGTTTCACATGACATGTTCTGTTGTTGAAATGAGACCTTCCCTTATCTGCCAGCTCTGTTAACAAACAAGATGACCTTGGCTTCAGCCTGTCTTGAGGGGCTGGCTGTTTTACTTTACTAAATGATTTTTTTAAAGTCAAGAGTAGTTACCCCTGGTCAGTTCTCCGATAGGTGCCCGCAGCCAAATTTAAAAGTGAGGCCAGAGCAGTTTTCTAATGACAGAACTAGTTTTTTGCTGATGTTTGAAAAATGCGTGTGGCAGGAAGAAAGAAAAACAAACAAAAAAATAGGTGAGTGCTTCAGTTCTGTGAGTGCAAGAAAAATGTAAGTTCCACCAAGTTAATATTTATGCTAATGCTCCTCTTTCAGTACCAGAACCTCTGTAGCTTCAAATTTCATTTTGGTTAAAGAGAACGAGGTAATGGAAGCAAAGACAGAGTGCATTGCTTTTCCTGGCCATCGGTGTTATTAGGAACTTGAACACTTTATGTGTAGGAGATGTGCAGTGAGAGCGGTTTACGCTGACCTGTTCTGCCAGAAATAGACAATGTCTCGGGGGGTGGATGCAGACATGGTCTTTGGCAAGGTTCAGTGCAGGCTTCAAAGTCTAGTTCTGGGTTCTATCTGAGTGGACCGCTTTACAAGAGAGGACGAAGTTTCTGGTAAAAGTGGTCTTTAATGCATGGCTCTACTCACTTGATGGGTGTTAGAGCCGAGTGGGGTTTGGAGGGGACCACGAGTGTGTCTGGCCCCAATTCGAGGGGGTGCAGTGAGGAGAGGTACGGGGACCTGGGAGAAGCTGGAACCAGAGTCACTCACTGCTCCATTCAGGTGCAGATGTATCCCATAAGCAAACTCAGAACGAAGCAGGCCTTGGTGTGGAAGGGCAGGCCCAGCCAATGACCGCCCCTCACATGCTGGGCCTTTTACAGGATGCCTGTGCCCAGCTGCACGGAGGGTAGAGTTGTTAGGCACAGGCAGTAGTGATGCTGTTTATCCTAAGTCACATGTCCATACTCAGTAGGGTCATTGTCCATTGGGATCATCTTTTCCTATCTCAAATCCTTCTACCCTATGCCTCCCCGAGAGTACCAGGGTCCCCAGAAGAGAGATAAACTATGGATCTGTGTCATATCAAGAGATTGGTTGCCTCCTATGGCCAAAAGAGTGTTGTCAGCTGTTGTGTTCCTTTGCATTGCACGAGGTGTTCAGGAAATTTTTGCCTTGTAACGTACATACCGTCTCATGAATCACCAGGCCTGTAGTCCTCACTTTATAGACAGTGCGTCAGGCTAGTGTCTGCATGTGAAAGAGAAAGTGAACGAGTGAGCCAGCCTGGGCACAAGAGGCCAACAGGGAGTGGAACATCTAATGTATTTACTCATGCCCGTGGGTCCTGGAGTGACTGTTTCAGCTGCAGACGCAGACCCGTGATGAAGGTGAGAGCAGACCAGCCAAGCGCTCCTGGCAGAAATGACTCTGAAAACACCCACCTGGGCAGGGCGATGGAGCCTCTGCCTTCACAGGAACTCCAGACATCATGGGGGGTTGGCAGGACAGTGTCCTTGGAGAAAGTCCCAGGGTGGCTCTCGGAGACTTGGGGAGCCTCGTGGTTTTCCTTAGAATTTATTTGGCTTAAAATATCAGTATGTAAATGTCAGTGACAGTATGTAACTTCTGTTTTTCAGAAAAAAAGGGAAACATGCCTTTCACGTGGGGCATCTGTGGGTGTCCCTTTGTGGGTTTTCCGCATGAGTTTTGGGGTGCTGAGCAGGCGAAGGCTCTCCGATTGCGTTCGCTCGGCAGCAGACCTGTCCTGTCCTGCGTGCTGCTTTTTGGCAGTCCAGGTTCAGGAGCTTAAGAGAGGAACATTTATAGAAAGGAAATCAATGAGCTGTAACTTTCTGTAGAAAGGTAGAAATAGAACACCTGATTTTCTGCTCTCTTTTTTCTTCTTTTGGTGCTTAAATGTTCAGACAAAGCCCGGGAAGCCTGGCACCCAGGACCCTGTGCAATGAGGCGCTTCTCAGGCTTGTTTTTTTGCTCCAGTGTAACTCTCCACCCCGTTCACCAAGATGCTGGTGAGACCACGGCACTCAGCTGAGGTCGAAAGGCTAGGTGTGAAGGCGTAGACCAGCAGACTCAAAGAAATAATGCTGCACCCCTGGACCAGAATGCAGTGTCCCCCGAACCCCCGGCCCTGAGTCAGAGATACCCCACTGCAAATAGTGATGTGACTCCCAACCCCCAAAGGGCTTCAAGTGACTCCAGCTCCTGGTCACCTGCAGTTTTGGATCTTGCAAGTGGGACCTGGCAGTTTGGGATTTGGCCTCCGCTGTTATTTATGGTTTCGATTTCTGCCCTGTGGTTGATTCTTTAAGTGATTTCCCTCTGTCTTTTTGTTTGGGGTGTGTGGCTCTCACATTTGGGGAGTCTGTCGTGTGCTGTTTGAATTTCCCCTTCATTGTGGAGCTCTGAGCATTTGTCCTGGGCTATCAGTCTCAGCAACTTGTACCTAAAAACCAGAAAGCTTTCTGGTGGGAACCCTGAAAGTCGGCTGCCCCAAGCAGCCCTCACTGTTCATAAACTTGACGGTAGGAGAAGAGCTTTCATTCTTGGAAGCAGCCATACGTTTCTCGATAGCACCCAGGGGAGGCAGTGTTAAGGGAGTAGGAATGATGGTCTTATATCGAGGACTTTTCCAAGTGGTATTGGACAGAGGGAATGTCTTACCCAGCTGACCTCGGTGAAGTCGGTGCTCAGAATCAAAGACAGATGCAGACAGGCCTCTGGAAGATACTCTGCTGTGTTTTTGTTGCTGCTGTTTTAAATTTATGCCGAACATTAGTTAACCCACTAAGTATAATGTACCAAGCTTGTGGGCGGGTGTAAACTAACACACTCACATAGTCTGTGGTGCTGAGGGAAGGCTGGCAAAGGAAAAGTGCACATTGTTTTTGCTTGTCAGGCTTTGATTATTTTCCCATAGAGAAGACAAGATAAATTTGATGAACTTTCTTAGCATAGCATAGGATAAGATTTTGCAGCAATGAAAAGCAATAGCAAATGATAACTCCTGAGGCTCCGTTCACGTAGATCATATGGTATCAAATACTTGGAGTGAATTTATTGTTAATTTTTAGATGAACAGAATAATTTTATCTAATTTCAGAACCCATATTGAAATTATTGAACTAATTCAAAAAATATCTATAGGGCACCCTACTCTTGCCAGTTATAGTTCTATCTACCATGGATACAGCAGCAAACAGAATGAAGCCCCTGATTTCCTGCTGCTTATGTCTTAGTGGGGGTGGATGGTGAACAAATAAGCCAATTACAGAATAATCCTGTACTAATAGTAAGACAAATTTTCCATGAGAGGCCGGAGAATGAAGGGAGGAAGGTGCTGTGTACAGAGGATACTCGGCAGAGACCTGTCTGATACGGACTTTGGAGTAAAGACCTGGATGGGGAAGGATGGTCTGGAAGGGTTTCCCAGGAAGAACAATCCTAAGAGAAGAACAGAGCAGAGGAAAGGCCTGATCTGACTTGTGATTTAAAGGATTGCCCTGGCCGTTGTTGGGAGGTGAGGCTCTCAGAGGGTGAGGTGGAAGGCGGGGAAGCCCCTGCCAGCAGGGTGAGAATAGAACCAGAGCTGCCCAGTCTTTCGGCCATGTGCCCTCACCAGGCATCTGAGTAAGACAGTTTCATGAACATTGTGGACACAGAAAAGCCCCCATTGGATTGGGTTCCAGAGAGGACTGAAGAAGAGAAAAAGGCGCTGTTGAGCGTAGACTCTTCTTAAGGATTTTACTGTAAAAGAGCTGAGAAATGAGGTGGGGGATGTATTAGTTCGTTCTCACATTGCCGATAAAGACATACCCGAGACTGGGCAATTTATAAAGGAAAAGAAGTTTAATAGATTTAGTTCCACGTGACTGGGGAGGCCTCACAATCATGGTGGAAGGCAAAAGACACGTCTTACATGGCAGCAGACAAGAGAGAATGGGAGCCAAGCAAAAGGGGAAACTCCTTATAAAACCATCAGACCTCATGAGACTTATTCACTACCATGAGAACATTATGGGGGAAACTGCCCTACAATTCAGTTACCTCCTACAGGGTCCCTCCCACAACACATGGGAATTCAAGATGAGATCTGGGTGGGATCACAGCCAAACCGTATCAGTGGAGGAAGATGAGACACCTAAGGTCCTGTTAGTTCCGGGGGGCGGGGGGCAGTCTCCCTGCTACCCTGTCTGATCAAGAACACAATGAACTGAACTCCAGTGTTTTGCAAAGCACAGTAATTCAGTCTTAACTGTGGCTAGTCATAGTAGCTGTCCACTTTGTTATTTTCATTAGGTAACTATAATACATGACATTGTCATGTGCACAGAAATTACTCAGCTCACAATTCCAAAGTTTTATAGAGAGCTTGTTGAATTTGGAGACGTATGATGTGGCATCGAGAAAAGCCAAGGGAAAAACATTCAATATCAGATGCTTTTTATAATTTAATTGCTGCCTGCTCCCAGCCGAATTGAACTCCAGAAGGCATTTTCTTTTCACAGTCACCAAATGCATCTCGATATGCAGCAAATAACATGTAGCTCTGGGGTTTTCTCAGGAAACCCAATGAAAAGAATCTGTTGAAATTTTATTGTCTGTTGATAAACACTGTGTGCGTTATTGCAGTCTGTTCTAATTAGATTTATTTTTAAACTGAGTTTCTGTAAATTGTACTGACAGTAAACAGTAAAATCAGATGATTATTCTAATACAGAAAACACAAACGCAACAAAACTGCTGGTACCGCCTTGTCATGGCTTTTTAGCACCTTGGCAAGCCACATTCTCTTGGTGGGTAGTTTTGAGGCTCTTGGAACATAGCAAAATGTTACCCAGGCAGAGAAAAGGCAGTCGCCGGGCTGACTGCATAGTGTAAAGTATTTTAAGAGCGAATCCTTAGTTACAACTTGAGAACGCTTTGTTGTTTTCGGAAATAAATCAGGGTGCAAACCAAGCTCGTTACGTTCCAGAACACGACAGACCCGTGAAAACTGCGACATGCATATTCCATCCACATTCTCCCATCTCCTTCCATTTATTTTGTAATAGTCTCCATTAAAAGATAGTGAGCATTTAGGCACTAGTGCCAGTCTCGCATCTCACTCGGGTATATCTCTTGCTCTGTCAATGGTATTTTGCTCTGAAATCCGAAATGTGAGCTCCATGCCTGGCGTGCTCCTTCCAACTTCTGCACCGGGACAGCCTGCAGGAGGCACGGACGCTGCATGTTCTCCCCGTCTTGTTCCTGCTACTGTCACCCAGTGGAGCTTCACAGAGGGTCATTTCATGAAGCTCCACACCTAGGCCTCTGCTTTGCACTCTCACATTCTGTAAGGTCTTTATGCAAATAACAGCAGCCCAGGAATGTGCCAGAACTCGTCAATGTTAATCATTAATGATGATTTACTTTTTGAAAGGTGAGCACCTTAGGGGTCTGAGGTTAGCACCTTAGGGGTCTGAGAAGCTCATTGAGGTTCACAGGAACATATCTCCCCAGGGTCAGCAGTTGGGACTCTCAGAAATGCCTGCTCTTCCTGAGCCCCATGGTAGACACATGCTTGTTTTCTTGGTCTTTGGAGTGAGGGGTGGATGGAGGAAATATGATATTGGATGGCGCTGGATGTTCCAGACGCTCTTTGAAAATATTCACATTTCAGAGGGTTGCCCTAGTATTAAATGTCCATGAATTAAGCCTGCAAGAGGAGAGTGTCACACAATTTGTTACCCTCCTTGCAAGCATCTGAGGCCTCTCCAGAAGTGTTGGCATGAGTAGATTGTCTCCGTTTCATTGGTTCCTTATGAAATCTTTAAAAATAGAATGAAAGTCTCAGTAGCCTATCCAGCTGAAGAGTAATCCTGTTGAAGTACAATAAATTGCTCTTTGGTGAAAATGGTTCAACTTTTCTGCAACTAGAAGAGTTAACGGGAGTCTGCCACCTCCTCTAGAGAGTGGTTCACACTTTTCTAGCCAGAGAGATTGGATTTTACCACGCTTTTCATCCTGGGATGGTGAAACAACTCGGTGTTAGCCTGGCACGTGTTCTGTCAGACTTAATCATAGTTCTTCACTTAATGTGGGTGTAATGGTGAGCTGTTCCTAAGTGTCAGTGGTGTGGTTTTCAAAGCATTCTTGTGTTAGTAGGAATGAATGCAACTGCAGCTCAGTCTACCTATTTTTTCCCCCAAAAGGTTCTCAGCATGATAATCAACGCGGCCTACAAGCCTGGAAGGGTATTAAGAGAATTACAGCTGGTAGAAGATCCCCACTGGAATTTCCAGGAGGAGACATTGAAGGCCAAGTAAGTGTTTTCAATTCTGGAAAGCAAGGGTTTTTGTAATACTTCACCGGCTACTTCGAAACTTGCCACTTCTCTTTGTGACACAGCCCTGAGAAATGGAACAAACTGAAGGACGTTCATTCTGTAGTTCTATGGATGACTGTAAATTTATTGGCATTTTTGCCATACAGCGTTGCCTTAAGCCTTAGGATTCCTAAAGTGAAGTAGAGATTTCCTTAACTAATATTTTATTACATTACACATTCAGCGTAAAAACTTGGTATGTTTCAGGACCAATAATAGGTTATTCGAGCAAAAGGGGGAAATTTGTAGAGAGGCTATCCCTCATCATTATTATACTATGTTCATAAACAGCTCTTCATTTTTGATATTATAAAGACTATGCTAAATGCAAATGCTCTCTTTTCTGGCAGTTGACAGTTCTAACAGATTAAAGGAACCCGTGCATGTTTGGTCTGGGTTAAGTAAATGGCAGTGAAATCTGGGTTGACATGGAGTCAAGTGACTTTCTTTTATTTGGAAATAGGCTAATTGGAAAGGTGACATTTTTGCTTTCGTTAAGTTTCTTGACCTCTGAAATTGAGAGCAGGAACCTTATCAATGTACTTGAACTTGGTTATTTAGGTACATAGAAAAAGATCCGTTTCTAAGATAATTTTATGTTGAATAATTGTTTAGAGTGCTTGAGAGGACTTTTAATATTCATCTCTGGGTTTCAAATAGAATAGGTTTTACTAGTTGACTTCTTAATGATCATTGAGATGTAACATTCGAGAAATGATTTTTTTTTAAAAGAGGAAACCAGTTTTCAGTGGCTAGAGGATATCTAAGCCTCCTTTAGAGAAGGCACCTGCCCTATGCATAGTGAAAATTGAGGAATATTAAATAATTTGTACGATCAGTACTATTTTCCTCTACAGTTAATTCATGCTAGTACTGTGAGTAAAGATGTTTAGAGATTGTTTTGTGCCACACTCAACATTCATTGCCAGCAATCCACTTAGCATTCCTGGTGTCATTTTTGAACAACTCTGGGGTTTTAGATTCGGTAAACGTCACTTATGGTCTAATCATAATCTGCCAACTCACCAAAGTGTAAGAGAATATATGTAGATAAGAAGAGGGTTGGCCGGGCGCGGTGGCTCAAGTCTGTGATCCCAGCACTTTGGGAGGCCGAGACGGGTAGATCACAAGGTCAGGAGATCGAGACCATCCTGGCTAACATGGTGAAACCCCGTCTCTACTCAAAAAAAAAAAAGACATACAAAAATCTAACTGGGTGAGGTGGTGGGCGCCTGTAGTCCCAGCTATTCGGGAGGCTGAGGCAGGAGAATGGCGTAAACCCAGGAGGCGGAGCTTGCAGTGAGCTGGGATCTGGCCACTGCACTGCAGCCTGGGTGACAGAGCAAGACTCCGTCTCAAGAAGGGGGTTTATTTGCAGGAAATGGCAGGCCGATTAAAGATGCTGCTACATTTCATCATTTCCTTCCTTCTCAAGAAATATCTAAGTGAGCTTCACCTGTAACTCAGAGAAAAACATGTCTTTCTAATATTTCATATTTTTCTCCTTATTTAAAGAGATCATTAGCAGTAGTGGCATATTTTCTTATAAGTTTGTAGAAGTTGTGGGGACAGAAAACATGAGCAAGTGTTTATAATGGAGAAATCCTTCTTATTTTAAAACTTTGCTGCACAATTCAATACAGTCCATGTACACCTAATGGACACAGATATAATAAAAGTACAAAAATCTTGGCTCCCATTAAAACCTCCTCTGCCTCCAAATAAGCCAGAAACTCGCTCCCACTCCACGGTGAGAGGGAGTTCATTTTGCTCGTGTTTGCACTCGTTTTCGTGTTACCAAGTCGATCAGAGCTTTTTATTAAATCCAGCCCGATACAATCAAAACAGACATGGTGAAACCCGGCTCTGCTGAATTGTAAAGGCAGCGTATTACCTGTTATATCAAATATGACAGAAAGTTCCATAGCAAACTCTTACACAGCAACTTCTAATGAGAAAACGTCTGTCTGAGCTGGGTTGCAACTGTGCTAGATCATAGCAGCGTCTCAAAGCAGCTGCTAAGGATGACAGCTTTACAGTCAGCGGGAGCTCTCCTGCTCTGGTCCTGTGTGTTGAGTCACCTCTTCCCTTCTGATGTGAAACGACAACTTTTTAGATCTCGACAACTTTGCTATTCTCTTTGGTGCACACGGGAGGAGAGAGAGGTGGCATCTTCCCATTTAGCTGAAAGGCAGACGTGTTTTCTGTCATGAATAAATTAACGTACAAGAGTAGAGACCTGCATTCAAGACATTTGGTCCAGGCCAGGCGTGGTGGCTCATGCCTGTAATCCCTGCACTTTGGGAAGCTGAGGCAGCACACCGCTTGAGCCCAGGAGTTCAAGACCAGCCTGGACAACATAGTAAGACCCTGTCTCTACAACAGATAAAATATATATATATGTGTATATATATGCCATATATACGTATGACATTCAGTCCTCTTGGTTGGTTATGGGAGCTGT
Organism: Papio anubis; assembly: GCF_008728515.1. Lineage (NCBI taxonomy): Eukaryota > Metazoa > Chordata > Mammalia > Primates > Cercopithecidae > Papio > Papio anubis. Next base: position 119,024,282 of record NC_044986.1, read on the forward strand.
TGTACACAGTTCTAAAGACTGTTTTCAGGAAGAGCGGATGTGAGATTATCCGTAGGGCAGTGTGATTGCGCTCCGTTGGCATCTAGGATTTCTGGTTGTTTTTCCACCTCCTAAGAGTAAAGACCCATTTACTTGAAAGGATGAAGGTGTTTTTGTAAAGGTTTTGACCTGTAAATATAACGAAAACTTACACTATTACCTACGATTGTCTCTGGGTGATTTTTCTTCTATTTATCCAACAACCAGACCTTTTGTAGAAATTATTGCAATATTTGAACTTGTGAGGAGTCTATCATTATTACCCTCAACAGGTATGGAAAAGCAAAAATTTGCTAGCTTTTGGGCCAAGGAAAAAAAATGGCTTCTCATGTAGTTCATTTCTGTTCTGGAAGAGAACATTTCTTGCTTGCCAATGAATTTAAATATGCTCAATTCACCTACATTATTTTCAATTACAGGAGAAGGAATTTAGGCTGTATCTTAAGGGGATAAGGAAAAAAAAAAAGCCTTCTACCTCTCTGCATCTAGAGACATTTAAATATGTTTTTCAACATGTTACAGAATCTCGAGGGAAAATGAAAAGACTGTCTTAACTCTTCTTTGAATGGCGTTTGTGATCATCTTTATAAAAGCCAGGCAGAAGCTTAATAATTTTTCCAGTCCTTTGTTATAGTTACTCAGAATGTTTAAAGAGGAAATATCCTGGTCGGATTTCATGTGAGTTACAGCTCACTGTCACTTATCAGAGGCGAGGAGATAAAGTCAAATCTTCGCTGTTAGGTGCATTGTGCTCAGCTCTGTGGAAGTGTTGTGGTTTCATTTTTTTCCTAAGCAGCGGTTAATTTGGTGTGTGTTTTTACTTATTTGACTTTAATTTTTGTCCTTTTACGCAAGCCTGTGTCTTATCAACTGTCACGGGTAACATCTGGCTATAAAGTGATTTATGTAAAAAAAGGATTCCCAAACTGAGAGACTTGACCGAAAAAGGTTTTGTTTGTTCATTCGTTAATTTTGGTTACCTGGCCCAAGCGTATGTAGTTTGCTGTCCTGAAAACGTACGAGGTGAACTTTATGGTTCATAATACGATGGTTCGTCACGTTAAGCAAAGCGATGAACCAGTTTATTGAAAGGGAAGACAGCGTTTCTGTGTGTGTGTGTACCTGAATTCGTCAGATCGCGGCATGGCGTGTCTGATTTGAACAGGCCAGCTTGGGACATTCTGAAGGAGCAGTGGTTCCCCTGGGGTAAACATACACACCCCTGGTATTTGCAGAGTTCCCATTATTTAAAGGCAAGAAGGAAGAAAGACATTTCTGAGGAGTTTGGGTGTCCTAAGACTGAAAACCAGTGACCCTTTCCCCCGACCCTGGCATCCAGTGACCAAGAATGAGACCAATGAAGTGAAAGCTTTGATCTGAAGGAAGTGAGAACCGTACCTCACTATTGCTGACGAGAACAGAGGCTTCCCACAGCCTGCAAAGCCTCCCTATTTCTGCGGTTCTCAGAGTCACCGTTTCCTTTCTCTTTTAATTCTTCCTTCAGCATTCGAGGGAGTGAATAGGGCTTGAAGAACCAGAACCTCGTCCCCCGCTCCCAAACCCCTATCACTGCCCGACAAGATTTTGTTAAAAGTTCTCACAAGGGTGATTTTGAGGGCAAATGATGGAACTTAGACCATAGTGACATTCCGCTTGGGCTCTGCTGGTGGTTATAAACTGATGGTTACACCAGTGTTGGCTTCTTCACTCTGTTTTTGTTTTTGACTGAAAATCCGTTTTGATTTGTCTCCACTTTCAACTTTGAACTACCATATTAGTCCATTTTCTTGCCACTGGGTAATTTATAAGGAAAAAAGGGTTAAATGGACTCACAGTTCCACATGGCTGGGGAGGCCTCATAATCACGGCGGAAGGTGAAAGGCACATCTCACGTGATGGCAGACAAGAGAATGAGAATCAGGCAAAAGGGCCTTCCCCTTATAAAACCACCAGATCTCGTGAGACTTACTACCACGGGAAACGTGTGGGGGAAACTGCCCCATACTGCCTCCCACAACACATGAGAATGATGGGAGCTACAATTCAAGATGAGATTTGGGTGGGGACACAGCCAAACCGTATCAGCTACTGAAGGAGAGGAGATGATTTTTTCGGCATTCTTACCATTCCATCTTCCTCTGTCTTTCTCCACCCCTGCCATGTGCACTTGGACGTGGAACGAAATCCCTGCTTTGGCTGATGGGGAGGAAGTGGAAGGCCACACACACTTTATATTGATATTGGTGAGGAAAGACTTTGCCTCTGCTCTCTTAGGTTCTGAGAGCCTGAAAATTAAACTGACCAAAGACAGGTGAGTGAGAGGAGAAACAGCCCGCTTACATGTGTAACGCTCATACCGAGGGAGTGCTCAGCAGTGAATAACTCAGAGGAGGGGTCTGTCGTTTGGGGATTCTGCATCCAGCTCAGTACGGGAAAGGCAGCCGGGAGCAAAGGCTTTTTGTCGGAAGAACAAGGAGATTGCTTTGGGAAAGACAAATTGGATTTGAGGAAAACAAATGGGAGATGAGAAAGTTGGTGCTAATGTTTGTTTATGCAGGTGTGAGTGGTCTTTCTTCTTCATGGCCAGGCCGGGAAACGTCCCCAGAAGAGGGGATTTACGGCAGCTTTACTCTTAAGTCTCTCTCCCGGGAGGAGAAGCTGTCCCCAAAGAGGGAATTTACGGCAGTCTCCATTTCTCTAACGTTTCTGCTTTAGAGCGGAGAAGGCTTCTTGCTGTATCTGTCGAATCTCAAGTATCTTGAGCTTAAAATGATCTTCTCTGGACCCTGGGGTTCTCAGTGTCCTGCGCTGACAACCAGCAAGAGCCTCTCCCGTGTTTCCCACTGTTGATCTGTGACTTCCTTTATTGTCTCAAAGTGTGCTTCCGAGAGCCCCAGCCCCTCCTGATGTGCTCAGCTTGTAAAGACGAGATTGCGTTCTTCCCTCCAGGTTTCTCTGCAACCTGAGTGATGCACAGGTGCTGGATCGGCAAGGTCTATCTGAGGACTAAGATGAAGGCTCTCCTTCCTGGACCTCTCCCTTACAACTTTCTCCTCCCTCACCGTTTTTGTCTTTGCTATTCCTTAGTTCCAACTCGATGATCTTTTGCACGTTGCTTTTATTTTCCTTCTTTCTGAGATTATTTATATTGCCAGGGAGTTATCTTTTGTGTGCGAGCTCGGCTGTCTCGTAATATTTTCCTCTTACTTTTTCTTCTTGGGACTTGAAATACATGCTCCAAAACCTTCGTGTTTGTGAGAGCCTTGCCGGGCCGCGTGTTAAATAACATCCGTGTCTTGCCCTCTGGTCTCACAGTGTCAGCAGAAAGTTGAAAGCATTATCTCATGCTGTTTGGCTGTTCTTTTCACACATCCTCCCTACAAAGTTTTGTCGCTGGTATGCTGTTTGTAAGGCTTTCATGGAAGGTAAAAGTACGAAACACACTCTTCTTTTCACTTTTGGTAAAATAAAGAATAGAATGAGGCTGGGCACGGTAGCCCGTGCCTGTAATCTCAACACTTTGGGAGGCCAAGGCAGGAGGATCACCTGAGATCAGGAGTTTGAGACCATCTTGGCCAACACGATGAAACACCCTCTCTACTAAAAATACAAAAATTAGCCAGGCGTGGTGTTGGGTGTCTGTAGTCCCAGCTACTCTAGAGGCTGGGGCAGGAGAATTACTTTAACCTGGGAGACGGAGGTTGCAGTGAGCCAAGATTGTGCCACTGCACTCCAGCCTGAGAGAGCCTGTCTCAAAAAAAAAAAAAAAAAAAAGAGAAAGAATAGGTCATCCCCATACCCAGCCATCCCCAGGTCTGTCATGTGGAGCTCAAACCCCTGTCCGCTGTGCCTGGGAAGATCGTGTAAGGATCAAGTGATGAAATGCTCTAAGATCCTTGAAAATATATCAGTGGCTCCATTCCATCAATGCACATTTACTGTTAATTCCCAGCCAGTTGGTAAACTCTTAGAACTATTTTTTGCCTCTCCTTATTTATAGGCCTGTATCTTCGTATGTTCAGCATGCCTTTGAAAGAGTTGTTCCAACAGTTACCCTAATTTGCAGGGCAACTCCAAAACAAGCCTGTTTATTGGTTCAGGTTGGAGTTGGAATTCACAATCAATTTATCCTTCATATATTGATAGCAACTGGATGTGTCCATGTTACTCAACCAGTAGTGCTCAGAAATACTCATGTGGTAGAAAGTCTGTTGTAGAGTCAGCTTAGTATAGTTTGAGTCATTATATGACTACATGCCTTTATATTATTTCTAAGCATTTTTGAAGCAATCTCAAACTTACAGAAATATTGGAAGTACAGAATAAAGGTACTATTCTTTCTCCTGATTGATTTGGGATAAGTTGGAAGCCTAAGCCTCATCACCCCCAAACACATGTTGAATATCCTTTATTCAAAATGCTTGGGACCGGAAGTGTTTTGGATTTCATCTTTTTTCAGCTTTTGGAATACTTGCAGTATACTTATATTATGTTGAAACTCAAAAGTTTCAGAATTTGGAGAATTTTGAATTTCAGATTTTCAAATTAGGGATGTACCTGTATTTTTTTTTTCTTTCTTCTGAAAGGAGTCTTGCTCTGTTGCCAGACTGGAGTGCAATGATGCAATTTCGTCTCACTGCAACATCCACCTCCTAGGTTCAAGTGATTCTCCCTCAGTCTCCTGACTAGCTGGGACTACAGGCGTGTACCACCACGCCCAGCTAATTTTTGTATTTTTAGTAGAGATGGGGTTTCACTATGTTGGCCAGGATGGTCTCAATCTCTTGACCTCTTGATCTGCCCATAAGTGGGCTTTTCTAAGGAGAAAAGCTTGGGCCTGTTGTGTTCACCCTTTTTTTCGCATTCATGGTGGAACGTAGGTTCCAGTTCCAGTCCAGCACACCAGGGTTCATCTTAGACTTTTCCTTCCCTATACTTGCAACTCCGGCTCTGACAGTGGAAACCTGGCCTGTGCTCTCCACCTTTGGCATACTTGTTCATTTCATCAAGCCTCAGCATCACTCCAGTATCCTCACGCACCTTGCTGCTGTCCCCACATGCGACGACCTCCTCCCTGCGTCCCGCCCCAACTTCCATGCCTTTCCCTGGTGGGTTTCTCCAAGACGGGTTTCATCAAGGAGGGCCCTTGGGACCAATGCCTTTGGAAGAGAGGGGAAGGCAGTGGGATTGTGTAGACAGAGATCATCCCACAGTGAGGCCAGGCAGGCACCCGCAGCACCTCTGGGGTTAAAGGCTCTTCATGGCTGTCTGGAGTTGGGCTCCAGTGACCTTTTTACTTCCTCCACAGTCAGTCCCTGGTTGGGGCCCTCCCAGGTAGGGCAGGGCCAAGGCAGCTTTTTGCAGAACCCTAAAGGGGGCTGGGCACAGTGGCTAAAAACTGTAATCCCAGCACTTTGAGAGACTGAGGCAGGAAGATCACTTGAGGTCAGGAGTTCAAGATCAGCCTGGCCAACATGGCAAAACCACATCTCTACTAAAAATTTTAAAAAAAAAGAAAAAAAAAATGACCACTATAGGCATGATGACGGGCGCCTGTAGTCCCAATGACTCAGGAGGTTAAGGCAGGAGAATCACTGAAACCGGGGAGGCGGAGGTTGAGTGAGCTGAACTGTTGCACCACTGCACTCCGGCCTGGACAACAAAGCGAGACCCTCTCTCACCAAAAAAAGAAAAAAACAAACAAACAACATAAAAGGGCCACAACTGAAGGCTCCCTCCCAGCAGCTGGGGCAGCAAGCTCCCCAGTGAAGGGGTCTAGGTAGCACGTCATCCGCCACCTCCCCAGCCTGTGCCCCATCCTTACTCAGTCCCCTCTACCCCCACTGCCATGGCTTCTAAACAGAATTGTTCAGGAAGGGCAGGGAAGAGAAAAAGAGCCCGCTGTTTTTAAACAATGCTGTAATTTAAATCTTCATACCTTCAGATGGGCTTTTCCCTATTGTGAAAGGTTTTACTGAAACACTTGCTTCCACGAAATCATCCCAAACTAGGAAGAAAAAATGAAGCCACCTTGGTTCTGTTTCCCCCAGATAACCGCTCCCTTCCTCCCTCCCTCCAGTGTGGCACCGCGTGTGTGTGCCTTGTCACCTGGAGGTTTGATGAGCATCTCATCTTTGAGCCTCGTTCTGCAGTTTGACATCTGACCTGGCTTGCACATTTCTTCCTGCATTCTTATGTCTCTTTATTTTGTTTTTTTAGGGACTCTAAGAATCTTGATAGTGAGCTCTTTCCAACAAAGCTGTAGGACCACCAAACTCATAGTGGAGAAAACTGCAAGGGAAAATGTAGCTGTGAAGCATTTTTATTCTACATATCCCATTTTCACTCTCCATTTCCCACAACACGAGGAACATACCGTGTTCCCAGTTGTGCTGTTTTTTTAATTTTAATTTTTATTTTTTGAAAATGCAACAAAAGCAATAAGCAAGAACCGCCCCAATGTGGGTCCTGGAGTCGCTCTTCAAAGGCACGGAGAGGGGAGTCTCTACACATAGGGTCAGTGGAGGGCCTAGGAAAACCAACAGCCGTTCGGGGCTGTAGAATTTCAAGCATGATCTTATCTACAGAAGATTACTTTTTAGTTCTCACTACATGGAAAGTCAAGCTGGACCCGTTAGAGAAATTGAAGAAAAAGAAACACCCAGGGGCTGGGGTATGAAACATAGACCCTGAATGAATACGAAGTACATTTAGTAGAATATGCAGATATAAAGTACAAGTTGGAATTTAATTCTTAATTTTTTTGCCGTTGATACTTAAAAAAAAAAGATTTATTAGTGGAAAAGTATTTTTCCAGTCTTTAGAAAGACATTCCTAAAAAGCTGAAATTTCACATTTCAGTAGCTTGGTGATATGTGAATGAAATAAAAACCTATGATCTGTTGCCAGCTGAGAAACTGACCATTACTTTGTACCCATGATAGTTTTAAAAATGTGCCAAAGGTGATTAAAAGCTACCTTCAAGTGCTTGTGTTTTCAGGCAGGCATTATTTATATCATATTCCCATAAATATTTGGATGAGGGCTGTAGTGCCTAATTTTAAAACAAGAACCCATCCAATCTGCTTTTTGTAGCTCTGGTTGCCAGTTTTATGTTGGCGAATTCATTACCTGTGGTTTTTCTTGGGGCAAGAGAAAGTCTTTTTCTTAAAAGTGATGAACAACAAGTGACAATAGCTAGGTTCCCGAAGCATGTCTCACTCTAAATTCTTTGTTGTGTGGGTGGGTGTGGGAGGGATGCGAGGAGCTTAATTTTTATTCTTCAGTAAATAGTTATGTTTAAGGAAAGCAGTATTGCGCTTGATATTTATATATGATGGCAAGAAAGTGCCATCTCTTTCAGCAATGTTTGTTGAAGTTTTTGGATTCCCATATATAAAATCAGTTCCTTGTGGATAACTATAAAAGGCGTTCGGATTTTCAGATCTCTCGTTTTCCTAGTGCGTTGAAAAGGTTTTTGGGAAAACTTCCATACCCCCTTAGTCTAGATTAGTCTTTCCACTAAGAGCAGAGAAAAGTGCTTAAGAGGACCTCAGAGAATCCTTAGAAAATGTGAACTGAGAAGGAAAGTTACAAGCAGGCAGCATCCGTGGTCAGGAGAAGCTGCTGTGTGGGTGGTGGGGAGGTGCAGATAGGCAGTCCGGGAGTCCCCGTTCTTGTCGCTCCCCACTGGAGGAATGAGCCTTGTCTCAGTCAGCCCAGGCTGTGCAGCAAAGAGCCACAGGCCCCATGGCTTTTGCGATGATGTTTATTCTCTCAGCGCTCTGGAGGGCTAAGTCCAAGATGAAGGTGCCAGGGTTGGTTTCTCCTTAAGCTTCTCTTTTTGGCTTGTGGATGGCCACCTTCTCCCTCTGCCCTCACATGGTCTAGTCTCTGTACATGTACACCCCTGGTGACTCTTCTTCTCCTTCTCCTTCTCCTCCTTCTTCTTTTTTTTTAAGAGACGGGGCCCTACTGCGTCACCCAGGCTGGAGTACAGTGGTACAATCATAGCTTATTGCAGCCTTGACCTCCTGTGCTCAAGGAATCCTCCTGCCTCAGCCTTCTCAGCCTCCCCAGTAATGCCCCACCATGCCCAGGTGGTTTTTAAATTTTTTGTAGAGATGGGGATCTCATTACACTGCGTAGTCTGGTCTTAAACCCCTGGGCTCCAGCAGTCCTGCATCGGCCTCCCAAAGTGGTGATACTACAAGGGTGAACCTCCACACCCAGCCTTTTCATCTTCTTATAAGGCCACCACTCCTATTGGATTAGGCCCCCACCCTTATAACCTCATGTGATTTAATAACCTCATTGAAAGCCCCATCTTCAATTACAGTCCTATCGGGGGTTATAGCTTCAACATATGAATTTGGGAGGGACATGGTTCGATCCATAATGAGAATGAAGGTCTCCTACGTGAGGCCCCTCAGTTAGATTTACCACTTTTGCGGGGGAGATTTAACTGGAGAAATCCCTCTTATTTTTCCTAATACACAAATAGACTATAGCTTTCCAAAGACCTCAGTCTAATAAGAAATAGAGATGAGTATGAAGGACTTTTGATTCCGGCGCGCATTCTTGGTGCAGTATGATTTCATCCACTACCTATCACTCAATCAAGATTTGAGTCTGTGGGGAATTGCAGTGAAGGTGTGCTTGTTCAGAAAGGATTCGATTTACTGCTTCAGAGAAAGCAACCGAAGCCATGGAGGGGTTGCTGAGGGGACTGGAGAGCAGGTGGAAGCAAGTTTTAGTTCCTGGAGCAATCTTTCACCATCCCAACCTAGAGGAGAGGAGTGGCCAGTTACCCGCATGGGCAGAGTATGGCAAGCAGCATTACCATTTCACGTTGCTTCCTTTACACTTGAGAGTACAGCAGCCTTTTCCTTTAACTGTCACTCATCCACCGGAGAGCCGTCACGATTCTGTTTATACTGAAGTCACTTGCTGCCAATGTCTGCAAGGCTGGGGGTCTTCACTCGGTTTCCAGGTCCCAATCATACAGTCACTCTGCATTTTTAATGGTTTTTTTTTTTCTTTTTTTCTTTTTTTGTGTTTCTCTCCATTTAAATGTGACCTCGCTTACCTATCACCATTCTGCACAGATGCCATTTATGAATAATGGAAATCGTCCCCATTTCAACAATATACACAATCTTGACAAAGATATCCTTTCAGTGTTCTGAATTTGCATGGTTTTCAAGGCAGAATCATGATCCCATATGCACTCACATTTTTCAAAAATGAAATAAGATAACAACAGGAAAATACCTGTTAGATTTCACTAACCTCATTTTGAGAGCCATGCCCGTTAGGTATGTACCCTGCACCACTCATCTTTGGTATGAAGTTGTGTAGAGCAAAATGAGGGTGTGCTAAATGGGGGGTTCTTTATGGAAGTGGATTCTAGTTTAGCACTGTTGTGACACATTTGTAGCACACTAGTGAGCATTTCTTGTAAATATCTCTCTGAGAAATAACAGAAACAGCATGGAAAACTGTGCACCATATGCTTTGTCATTAGAAAATGAAGTTGCTACCTTTGAAATACGTGGTACAGAATAGGTCTGAATCATAATCTGGTCTCACCATCGCTTTTTCCCCCACCTTGTTTTCTAGATACAGAGGCAAAACGTACAGGGCTGTGGTCAAAATCGTACGGACATCTGACCAAGTTGCAAATTTCTGCCGCCGAGTCTGTGCAAAGCTAGAGTGCTGTCCAAATTTGTTTAGTCCTGTGCTGGTATCTGAAAACTGCCCAGAGAACTGCTCCATTCATACCAAAACCAAATACAGTAAGTACAAATAATGAAAAAAAAGAAATGCATGGGCCCAGAGGCCTAAACTACGCTATAAGGTATTTGGTTTTTGTTTCATTTGCTTGTTTCTTTTTGAACCTTTTGACTAGTCTTCCATAGGAATTGCTATGGAAGGATTTTTAAAGATTTGCTGTAGCAAATACATGTGTTTTTAGCCTGACATACGGAGGGATGGGACGATTTAAAACAGGATGAATTTTCATTGGTAGGCCTTGGAAAAGAAGAGAAGAAACTGTGTGTACTGTCATGAGTTTCAGTGGATTGATTGATTCTACAGCTCAGTGGATGCCAGGAGAGCACAATAAAATTGACCACAGTAACAGTAACAGTAACAGTAACCCAGTCCTTACTCTGGGATAGTGTAATGTTGCTTTCATTGCCCTTCCTGATAGGGGGCCACATCCGCATCATAATCAGCTTCTCATGTTTAGACGCCTTCCTCAACACCCCTACCCAGGAAAGCCATGGAGGACTCAGAAGCCACCATCACTTTCTTTTCTGCCAGCTGGCTTTGCCTCTCTCCCAGGACACAGGATGCAGGACTCAGAGCTGTCCCCACTTTCCTACCTCCAGCTCTTGCCTCTTCCATCCCCAGTCCCATTCGAGGATCTCTGGCCTTGGGCATCTGCTTCCCCTGAGCCCTGCCCTTCTTCCCTTCTGATGACCATCTCCATCCGTGGTAGCCTCTCCCAGACACCTCCACCTCCTGTGCCTGCGCCCTGATCTCTCCCTCTGACCCACAGTTCTGAGTTTCCTGCATCTCCCCTCAGTTCTCTCTAATGCAAGGGGGAGTGACCTGGAAGTTGACTCTGCCAGCCGTGTTCCAGCCAACTGGGATGTGACAAGGGCCTGGCCGTGTGGCCAGTGCTCTGTGAGCCACAATCACTTGTGATGTTGGTCAACATGGGTTCTGGAACCAGGAATCTGAGTGTACTTGAAACGCTATTCAGAGTGTGACTTTCGTTGTATTTTATTACCTCTCAGTGTATTTCTACACACACACACAACACACACACAGACACACACAGTCTGCTTGCCACTCTGCCTTCTAATGGAGGTCAGCTGTGCCCTCACTGATCACACAGAGCCCCCGTTATTCTGTGCACAGGGGCGCTCAGGTAGGGCCCGCAGGTGTGTCGGCCCGGCACATCACCTGGTTCTGGAAGAGCTTGTTTCTCCATCACAGCACCTTTTTCCAGGGGAGGGATTCACTGGGAAACAGCAGCCCCTGAGTCAGAAAGGCCTGACCGAGGGCTCGGCTTTGCCATGCATGGTGAATGCTTACCTGCCAGGTGGGCTTCTCTGTTCTTCCGGGACGCTGGGCATGGCAGGGAAGGAGCAGGGCCCCACACCTCCCATTCAGCACTGCCAGAATGAACTCAGAGATGTCTCTGGACCTCATATGATAAAACTCCTAACTCCCAAGATCCTTTGGGTTAATTTATAATGGATGTTACTACGGGCTGAACTGAGGCTCCAGGGGGAGGAGGCCAGAACGATATTTTGGTGGAGTGGAGCACTGGGAAAGCAGGGGTCATCCAGTCTCATTCTAAGGCTCCAAACACATACTGACCTTTGGCTGCATTCCCTAAAACCAATTCTCATCCCCAGCCTCTGGCTTCTGAGAAGCCAGCCTGCCCTAGCCCTGTCATGCATGCTTGGGGTTTGGGTGGGGACAGAGGCTTGCTCATTTGCCCCTGTACCTGGAGATGGCCACAAAGCAGTGCTCGTCCACACCAGTTCATTCCTTCTCACTGAGGAACACAGTCCCTGTAGAACTGGACACGGGACCTTGTTCCAAGCTCTCCTGCCATCTGCTGCTTTTGAGAGGTTGATGAGAACAGGCCAGGGCTGCCGGAGCAGGTGTGCCTCCTGGGAGTTACAGGGCTGCTACTGTGAGGCTTCCAAATGCCGTGCTGTGATCAAATGCAGGGGAGGGGGTGGGACATAGACGGCCTTAGGCCTGAAGGAAACCTATGCTTGTTAGTCCTGATGGTCTCATTTTGTAAGCAAGGAAATTGGGGTGCAGAAAGGATAGGTGACTTACCTGGAGGACGAAGCCTGCGGCCCAGCACTGTGAGAATGCACTGAAATCATGCTCCCTGCAGAGGGGCCCCTGCAAACCAGGGGTTGTGCATTTGCCATTTTCCTTTGGCCCACCCCATTCATGGATAAAGGTTCCTTAGCTGCATTCAGTTATTTTGTGGCTCCTGGGCGTCCCATAGTGGGACGGTTGAACCTTTGGTTAATGAGTAGGCGTCTGGGTCGTAATTGAATGCTGGATCCTTAGTGGTGGTTTTCATTAGTTGATGGTACATTTTTTTTATAAAAAACATTAATCACTACTAAAGTTCAATAAATAATTTTTGAATTAAGATAGACACCTGTGTCTCTGCTATAGAATTCAGAAGTAACGTGAGTCCCACCAAATGAGAAGGGAATAAAGTACACACAACGATGTAATAGAGAAAGAACTCTGAAAAGAGGAAAGGTGCTTGGTGAATTTGGCCCATGTGTTCAGGATCACGACTTGTCTTGGTCAGACCAAGAGCTGGGGGAGTCCCTCATGCCAGGACCACGCCAGCAGATGTTCACCCGGTGCTTACTGACTGACCAGTTGCTCAAGATTCAGACTTGGGAGCAGGTGTCAGAGCAATCCGATGGATGTCACTGCCACCACTGTATGCAATGTCTGGGGTTCAGACAGGGATAAACTCCTGTGGGAACTGTGGGCATCTTTGTCTCTTTCACCTTTTGCAGAAGTCAGCTCTGGCTACTACAACAACATACCACAGACCTGGAGCTTTCACTGCAAACACTTACCTCCCACGGTCCTGGAGGCTGGAAGTCCAAGATCAGGGTGTTGGCAGCTTTGGTTTCTGATGAGATCCTTCCTGGGCCTGCAGGCAGCCACCTGCTCCCCGTGTCCTCATGGGGCCTCTCCTCTGGGTCTTGGGTCCTTGGTGTCTCTCCTAGACACCAAGCCCCACTCTTAGGACCTCATTAATGTCAGTGACATCCAGATACACTCACTTTGGGGGTTTGGGCTTCAACGTTGGGGAGGGGCCAAGTTCAGCCTGAACACCTTCCAGACCTGAAGCTTTGAGCAGCAGAAGACCCTCCTTCTGTGGGTCTGTTTTCTCAGAATGACTTTGTAAGGCACAAATGAGTTATCAGATGAAAGAATCGTCTCCCTCCTTCCTCTCTCCCCTCCCTCTGTTCATGTCTGTGTGTGTTTATGCCTTCAAAAGTTTCTCATCTTCCTTCCTACAGCCTATTACTATGGAAAGAGAAAGAAGATCTCCAAGCCCCCCATCGGGGAAAGCAACCCCGACAGCGGACACCCCAAACCCGCCAGGCGGAGGAAGCGACGGAAATCCATCTTCGTGCAGAAGAAACGGAGGTCTTCTGCTGTGGACCTCACCGCAGGCTCGGGGGAGGTATGTTCTGCCCGGGGCGCCTGCCCGCCCGTGGCTGTCATCTGGCCCTGGCTGGCGAGTATGGCTGCTTCACAGCAGAGGTGGCCCTGGAGATTGCGGCAGGATGGTCAGAAACACCGAAGAAGAACCCCCTCCTCCTTACCTGCTGAAAACAAATGTAGCGTGTCCAGCTGCTTTGGCTGGGAAGGGGCCTCGTAGGGCCCGCGGGTGGGACCATTGGCTCCATTTCAGAGACTGCCTGGGACAGGGCTTGCTAAGTGGTCTGCACTGGGCCCAGGCCACGGCTACCGGCCCCCCTGCCACCAGCCCCTTAAATGCCTTTTCCTTCGGCCCAGGAAAGTGAAGAGGAGGATGCTGAAGCCATGGACGATGACACCGCCAGTGAGGAGACAGGCTCTGAGCTCCGGGATGACCAGACGGACACCTCGTCGGCGGAGGTGCCCTCGGCCCGGCCCCGGAGGGCCGTCACCCTGCGGAGCGGCTCAGAGCCCGCACGCCGGCCGCCCGCAGAGAGGACACGAAGGGGCCGCAGGGCGCCGGCCGTCTCCTCAGCAGAGGAAGGGGAGAAGTGCCCGCCGGCCAAGCCCGAGGGGACAGAGGTGATTCCTGGGCGTGGGGGCAGAGGGCTTCCGGCTGGGTCTGAAGAAGCACACCTGTTACACCTCAGGGCCACGACATGGGGAAACCCGTTTAAAATACCTCCAACAGCAGCAGCTGTTCTAGCTCATTCCCAAGTCAGGAGCAAAGGCTGGCACTTCACCTGTGGGCGGAGGGGCCTTTCAGCATTGGAATGGAGTGCCCAGGGCGGAGACAGTGCCTCTTTCCTGGATGGCTTTAGTGCCACCTGGGTGCTTGTCAGGAGGTGGGCACAGTCCTTGGGTTCCTTTGAACTCTGGGTTTCCAGAAATTCCTTCCCTGCATGTCCTGTGACTGCCGTGTGTCACAGGACACCTCTGTGATGTTTGACAATATTTAATCAGTGTTTCGGGTCTCCCGTAGCCCCATGGGTGGTGTGAGATCAGCAGAAAGGGCCATTGGCGCCATCATTACAGAAACACTGGGGGACACTCTCTCGTGTCTGCTTGGACGTGCCCCTTGTATTTCTCCTCTTTTCTCTAATCAGAGGTGCTTCGTTCAGAAGCAGACCCAAGGTTTCCTGAACTAGGGATGCAAGAGCGACTATCCGTGCCTGCCTTCTTCCCTCTGAAGGCACATGAGTCATTGCAGGGGCATCATCACTGAGCTAAGAACTTGCCCAGGGACTGAGAGGGTGTGCAGCTTTTTCAGGTGCCCAGTGAGGGAGCAAAGGGAGGCAGTGGCTTCCGGCCAGGAGCGGCTGAAGCCTGGAGAGTGCTGGAGAGGACCCAGCCGGCTGACTGTGCCACAGCTGAGCTCCTCCGACCCTTTCTCTGCAGGACACGAAACAAGAGGAGGAGGAGAGGCTGGTTCTGGAGAGCAACCCGTTGGAGTGGACGGTCACCGACGTGGTGAGGTTCATTAAGCTGACAGACTGTGCCCCCTTGGCCAAGATATTTCAGGAGCAGGTACGGTGGCTTGCCGCATGTCGATTGTTTGATGTGCTGAGACTCTGGATCTGAAAGGAACCTCCTGTCTTAGCCGGCTTCCTCGTGACACCTGCACGGGGGTTCCTCAGCACTCCTCAGCAGGTGTGCGAGACCCAGCTCCCTCCAAGGCCCCTGCTGAGAGCTGCCTGGCAGGGAAAAGAGAGAGGGAGCCTCATTCCTGCTTCTCACTGGCCCCACCAGTGCCACGGTGCGGGTGGAGGGGTGACTCTCCCGGCTCTGGTGACACCACCCAGCAGGAGCGGGAGCTGCCTGCTGCTGCCAGGTGAGGGGTGTGAGTCCACGCTCCCCCTGCCATCTCCACTGACCCTGCAGTGGGGGCTCTTTACCACCAGGCCGGGGTAAGAGGCCCAGTTCCCTGCCTGGCCCTTTCAGATGCCACCTCGGTGGTAGGATGAGGTGCTCAGTTGCCACCTGGCCAGGCTGAAAGTCAGGGCGGCTCACTCCGCCTTGGCTGCTGTCAGCGGGGCCTGGCCAGCCCTCCCTGTGATGTTCAGCTGTCAAAGAGGTGTTGCTGTCTCAGTTTTTTGTCTTGCTGGGCCACCCCTTGGCCAGGCCTTTGTCTGCAGACAGCCAGCTTTGGTTGAGCCTCCTGTCAGTGCCTTTTGGCAAATCTGGGTTGCAGTTTCTTCAGCTCCAAGTCTCAGGTGCATGAAGCTCACATACAAACAGCAACCAAAACAACCAGAGAGCTCAGCACCATGCTGTCAGCTGGGGACCCACGCCCCTAGCCGGTCTGCCCTCCTCTCTCCACCTTCCAGAGTCTTCTGTTTGTGGATTTCTATATAATGCCAGTGGATCTTACCCATTAGGCCTGGTGGGAGAAGGAGGAAACAGTGTATCCACCTGGCCTGCCCAGAGTGGAAGCCCGCTGGCCAGTGTGTCGTACTGACTGCTGCTTTCGTCATTGTTTTCTTACCTCCCTCACTTCTTTCTACATAAAATGTTTTTAAGATGATGGTATGGTGATGGACAAACGCAATAACGGTCGATAGAATTTCTATTTTAAAGGAGTCTGTAGCCCAGCAGATGAAATGAGTATAGTTAACTAAAACATAAGATATATGATGCTGTGTCCTAAGGAAGAAGAGAGGGTTTTTATTTACATTGTCCCTAAATTAATACGGAAACAAGTTGCCATGGAAACAGGATGCACACACACCACCTTGCATCTTGCCTCACTGGCCTTGCAGAAAATTCCAGGCTCTTGCTCTGCTCTGTGCTTACTTTGTTGAAGTTTCTTGCGTTGTCCTGGTATAAATATCTGTGTTCAAAGACCTCATGTTGAAAAAGAAAGTACTGTTTTTCATGTAATAAGTTAAAGATAGGTTTATTCAGTCTCTTTTTAGATCATACAAACCAGTAGTCTAGAAAGAGGATATTTCAAACATTAAATCTGAGAACATAAAAGGTCTGTGACTTCCCGTGCACCCAGGAAATTTCCCAGCTTTTCTCCCAAGTTCATGCAGCAATGAACCGAAGAAAGCAAATTACAATGGTCTCCAGTGCCACCCAAAAAGAGTAGTTATTGTCATTCAAAGTTCTTCCCCCTGTGTCCCAAGAAGTCCAAGAGATGAATTACTTCATCCTACTGATGACCACTAGAACCTTCTGCAGACATCCGCTAAGATCATGCAGAAAGAATGATTAGGCTGGGCATGGTGGCTCATGCCTGTAATTCCAACACTTTGGGAGGCCAAGATAGGCGGATCACTTGAGGTCAGGAGTTCGAGACCAGCCTGGCCAACGTGGTGAAACCCCGTCTCTACTTAAAAAATAAATAAATAAATAAATAAATACAAAAATACAAAAATTAGCTGGGCGTGCTGTTGGGTGCCTGTAATCCCAGCTACTTGGGAGACTGAGGCAGGAGAATTGCTTGAACCTGGGAGGCAGAGGTTGCAGTGAGCCGATATCGTGTCACTGCACTCCATCATGGGCAATAGAGTGACTCCATCTCAAAAGCAAGCAAAAAAATAAATAAATAAAAAAGACGAATGATTGAAGGCAGAAAGAGTTGCCTCCTGACCTTCTGACATTGGCCACCCTTCCTGTCTGGACAACTCTGAAAAGCAACCAGGGAGAGGCCTCCTTAGACCTAAAGAACCTGGGTGATGAGCTTGTCCTTTCAAATAACACACAAACAGGAAAGAAAGACAGTTGTAAGAAATGCAAGGGCTTGGGTGATCGGGAGCTTATTGATAAGCCATATCTCCATCTTGAAAACAAAAAAGAAAGCAATAGATTGAAATCCTGTGCAAAGTGTTGCCCAGTGCCGCACTTTGCCTGTCTGGTATTTATTGACAGTGCTGCAGCGAGAAGAGCGTTGTATGCAAATCCATGACAAGTGCTGATCCCGCAGGTTTGGTTGCGCTGATGCGTATCTGTCGGTCCCCGTGTGCATTCAGCATACACCGGTTCAGTCCCTGCGAGGCGCCTTCTGATAGTGAGGTGTGGCATTCTGTATTACTCTAATGTTTTGGTTTTATTTTTAGGCTCAAATGCTTAGTTTTCACAATTAAAAAAAAAAAAGTTTAGTTAGGCCTGAATGAAGAGCAGATTTCTCATTTCTAGATTCCAGGTTAGGTATGAGGGCTTATACCTTGAAACGTCACTAGCTCCTGTGTCTGTCTACACTGTGTACAAGTTCTCAGTAACAAGCAAGAAAGTGAAACAAAGCTGGTTTGGGGAAAAGCCTAAAGTATTGAGTCTTCCTTTCTGGTATTCCTAAGCCCAGTTGAGAACACCAGAGAAAAGTTTCATGCCTTCCCTAAGCTAAGCCTTGTAGGAAATGGAACACTGCCAACACTGTCTCCCTTGTAGAATCAAGTTGCTCTCCAAGTTGCTTTTTTTTTTTGAGATGGAGTTTTACTCTTGTCGCCCAGGCTGGAGTGCAATGGCGCAATCTCAGCTCACTGCAACCTCCGCCTCCCAGGTTCAAGCGATTTTCCTGCCTCTGCCTCCTGAGTAGCTGGAATTACAGGCACCCGCCACCATGCCTGGCTAATTTTTGTATTTTTAGTAGAGACAGAGTTTTGTCCTGTTGCCCTTCTAATATCAGTAAAAGCCTTGCCCTTCATCCCTACTTGTTTCTCTTACGAGGGAGAAAAATAGACTTTCATTATTGTCATCTCATTCCTGTGTAATTTCACATTTCACACTAGGCAAGTTCACCTGTTGGAATAGAAAGTCATTGCCCACTGGGCTGTCTGAAGTACATGGGCACTTGAGTCTCCTTCTGTCCCATCAGACCTTTAATTACTAAGTTTTACTAATTTGTTCATCGTCATTTAGCCCAGATACTCCAGCTCTGATTTGATGAGGCCTCCAGTAGGTCACTGCAGGCATTGTCTGAGATTTTAAATGAGCTAGAAGGAACCCAGAGACTATTCACTGGCATGTGAATGAGATCCCTGTGCACAGCATGGTCATTGCTATGTGTACGCATGCTCTGAACGTTGTAAATGCAGAGATTATTATTAATCACCAGGAGCATTTGCAAAAATTATAAACTCCCCATTACCAGCATCTGTGCCTTTTATTTCTGAAATGTTATGGCAACTGCTTAAAAATCTATACTCCATAATTTAATGCTGCAAACCTGTACATTACACAGTAAAAATCCACTCATCTATAACTAAAGAACACACAAAACTCTAAATAAAATTTTACCTATTCATTCGGCTTCCATCAGTCAGAGACAGTGCAATAAGCAGACAGCTCAAGTGATCAATTGACATTAATGAAAAAATTTCAGGATAGTTTGTAGGCTTAGTCCAGATTAAGCTGTCCTTTCTCTACTTCTCTAGACCTGAATACCTCCATTAGGAACTACCAAATCCTCACCTGAATGCTCTATCAAAATCGATTTAATTTTGCCCTGTGCTAAGCATGTCGTATATCTCATCATATTTCATTTCTTTACAATTAGTCCATTTATGAGAATTCTTTGTTGAACATTAAAAGTGATCTGCCAGCAGCTCTCAGTTATATAGGAACATGTTTATAAAAAACTAAACCACCTGCAAAGTATGCTGTTATCTAAATAATCCTTGAAAGAAAAAATAGTCTTCCAGATAAAGTGGCTTTCTGGGCTCGTCATGATTTTACCTTTGGTGTCTCCCCAATTTCCTGGAATTCTGCATTCCAGGGAACTAGCGGTGTTCGTTCTTTCAGTCCCTCTTGGCCTTAATAGTTCTTATTGGTCCCTGAAGTCTCAGTTTGAAGCCCTTTCAACACCCCTGTAAGACTGGCTTGGTTGCCTGTCCTGTTTGAGCCCTTAGCTCTGCATCCGTATGTTAATATCCCTGTATCCTAATAGTCTGTTGACTTGTCTGCCATCCTTCAGATTCATGGGGTGCCCAGAGAGGGAACCTTTCCTTTGTTCACTGTGACATTCCCCAGAGGCCAGCCAAGTGCCTGCCACTTAGTAGATGCTCAATAAATATTGGCAAGGAAATAAATGAGTGTGCGCAACTGCACTTAAATGTGATACATGCATCGGCCACCTTCGCTGAAATTTTCTGTAGAGAAAGAGTTACATGAATATTTTAGTGCTGATATTCAGTGGTGATTGAATCACCATCATGCCCAAGTACAGATGTTAAAGACTGAGCTACAGTTTTCCCTTCAAAGTTTAATGTCTGAAAACTACCGTTCTCATTCCAACACTGTCTCTAACTTGCTGTGTGATCATAGTTAGATTGGCTAGCTTTTCTGGGCATTAATTTTCACCAGGAAAGTAAACTTCCTGGGAAAGTAAAATAAGTTCTATTTCTATTCTATCCTGTTCTGTGGATGTCATTGAACATAATGGTTGAGCCACCTGTGCACGGTTTAATGACATCCACAGAATAGAACATCAGCCCTCTGCCTACTTAAAATGTGTTTTTATGAGGCCCATGGTACCTAGAAGACTTTGAGTCCCTACGCCTGTGCCCTCTTGGTCTGTTTTGATGTACTATATGTGGATTTGGCTCTGAAAGTGGAATTGGCCTACAGGCCCCAGGCCAGAGGCCCCCTTGGTTTCTTCGCGACCTAGAGCCAAACACTATTTCACAGTACTCCCAGATCCCCCCAGCTGCAATCAGCCTTTTCTGTAGCATCTGAAAAGAAAGTAAAATAACATGTATGAGCGCTCTAGAGAAAGGGAAAAATGATACAAACATAGCATGAAAATATAGTGACAGTTTTCTATAGTTTATCTCCTGCTTTCAGTATGTATACAAGACAGATCTGTTTACTTTGTGGTTTGATAAGGTCACCTTTGAGTCTTGGTTGAGCGTGGCTTCAAGTTGCTTACATCGTAGCTAGCGCTCATCTGTAATTTAAAAATAAAAAATGACACTCACATTGATACTTTTAAAGTTAATGTTTCATTTTTATTGCTGCAATACTTATTAGGGAATATTGTTGCTTTTGAATCTGATCAGAAGATAAATTATTCCTGCTCTTAACATTAGTCTTTTGAATCTGATCAGATGATGAATTACGCTTGCTTAGAAGATTAGTCTGCTCAAGGCTACCATTTATACACACTTTGACTTTTTGCTTTAGAAATTTTCAAGACAGCTAAATAAACCATTAGTTTAAGAAAATAAGCCGCCTGTGCGAAAGTCACCGACAGGTGTTGTTGGAGACGTATGATCTTACGCTTTTGCTTGGCTATTAATGTCCTTGTGGCTTATGGCAGCCCTGGGCGTAATTCTTCTGCAAGTGGCAGAAATTCCAGTTTGTGGAGCTCACTTAATGCTCTCATGGTACCACTGATCTTCATCATTGCCCGGGGCCTGCAGTCTCTTAGAGCCTCAGTGACTCCCTCTGGACTATTGAGCTCGTCTTGGTAAACAGGAAGGAGGATTGTGGTTAAACGCAGAAGTCCAGTCAAATGACATCTGTGTGAATGAACCAGATTACTATATGAAGCAAGCTGCTGAAGAGACAGAGATGTCCAGTGGAAGGGTCTTAGAGCTTTGGAGTGGGTCTCTGCATGCTTCCTCCTGTAGCAAATTCAACTGAACGTTCATTGAATGAGTGTCTTCCTGCCCTGTGTGTAGGTAGAGAAAGGCTGAGCAGGACACAGTGGGGCAACAGATCTGTGTACAAGCAACTCCTCGCTCTGGGCAGTGTGTGTCTGTAAATAGTGTGTGTGTGTGTGTGTGTATGTGTGTGTGTATTTTCCTGTATGGAAAACTGTGCTGTCATTGGCATATCTGTCTTGAGCGTCTTCTCACCCATCCTGATGGTGAAATGCCAGACCTTGGCAGGGAGGTGAGGGAGCCTTGTCTTTTGGTAGAGATTCCTTTGCTTAGCGCTCAGATGAAGTCTCAGCATAGCTCAGGGAGGACCTGGCCTTGCCTGGGGTGGAGGGTGAGTTGCCCTCCCAGCAAGGGGCAATAAGCTTGGGAAGCAATTCCTGCAGCAACCCTCCTGTTCCAGCTCTTTCTACCCAACACAGTAGGTATGTGAATTTCAGAGTAGCCAGAATGCCCTTAGCCAAAAGCTCTTGTATTTGTATTGTTGGTTTTGTGGTGGTGGTGGTGTTGTTGTTTAGAGAGGCTCCTGCTATGTTGCCCAGGCTGGAGGGCAGCGGTGTGATCACAGCTCACTGCAACCTCAAACTCCTGGGCTCAGGTGATCCTCCCCCCTCGGCCTCTGAGTAGTTGGCATCACAGGTTTGCACCACCCTGCCCAGCTAATTTTTAAATTTTTTGTAGAGACCATATCTCACTGGATTACCCAGGCTTGTCTCAAACTCCTGGTCTCAAGCGATCCTCCAGCCTCAGCCTCCCAAAGTGCTGGAATTATAGGTGTGAGCCACTGTGCCTAGCTGCAAAAAGATTTTAGTAACACAAAGATTAAACAGGCATCCAGCTGGGTTGGTATCTCTACCAACAATCCCCTGAATTGAATGAAACAAGAGCATCCTCTTGTCAGGTTTGGCCCCGGGATGGAGCCTGCCGTGATGCATCTGCGTACCCGGGTGCACACTGCCCCGTCTCTAACCTGCCTGTCTTTTTCTGCAGGACATTGACGGCCAAGCACTCCTGCTTCTGACCCTTCCGACGGTGCAGGAGTGCATGGAGCTGAAGCTGGGGCCCGCCATCAAGTTATGCCACCAGATCGAGAGAGTCAAAGTGGCTTTCTACGCCCAGTACGCCAACTGAGTCTCCCCTCGGGAGGTGGCCCGTGATGTGGGATGCAGTGTTGGTAAAGGTTTCCAGGACTGAAACTTTGATTTTCCGGGATATGTTAAATGGTACAGACACTAAGTATCACCAGAAAACCAGAAGCCCAGGATCTCCTGCCTCTGCTGGCGTGTGAGCTGTTTCTGTGTTTGCAAAGCGCAGCGAAGCACAGCAGCAGTGGCTTCTGGGGAGTGCCAGTTAAAGTCACGCGTCAGACCCTGCCGGACGTGGGCCAGCTTCTTGGTTCGCCCACATTTTGCCTTTCTCCCGCCCCAAACCGGCAGCTCCCTTGGAGCAGGGTTTCCTAAAGTGAGGCCTGCATTCTTTGTAAAAGAAGAATGTCGCCGAGGAAGAAACCTCACCCCGTGCCGTCGTGTTTCCTGTAATCACACGGGCACATTTATACATGCAGTTTCCTGTGGATAGGCGTGTGACCCTGGTTGAGTGGCACCTGCGGTTTCATCTTGGTGGCAGCTCCTTTCTGCAATGCAGCTGGCAGCGACGTCCTTATAAAAAGATACGCTAAAGCTCTGTCCTCTGTTCGAGGTGCCTTTTAGGAATACAGAGAGTGAAGGAAGGCCTGCAGGCATCTCCGTGCAACTGGATGGTTGGTTGGTTGGTTTTGTTGTGTTTTCGGAGACACAGAGTCGCTCTGTCACCCAGGCTGGAGTGCAGTGGCACGATCTCAGCTCACTGCAACCTCTGTCTCCTGGGTTCAAGTGATTCTCCTGCCTCAGCCTCCCAAGTAGCTGGGATTGCAGGTGCCCACCACCATGCCCAGCTAATTTTTATATTTTTAGTAGAGACGGGGTTTCACCATGTTGGTCAGGCTGGTCTTGAACTCCCGATCTCAAATGATCTGCCCGCCTTGGCCTCCCAATATGCTGGGATTGCAGGTGTGAGCCACCACGCCCTGGCCCAACTGGATGGTTTTTGATTGAAGTCTAGAATATCTGTAGAGACACACTCTACCCAGTCTTTTCTAGACCTCAACTATCTCCAGTGTTGTAGTTTAATTGTAGCTGGATCAGGGAGTGAGACTTTTAGTCAAATGTTGGATTATATATCAAAGGAAAAGCTTAGTTTCAGAGAGCAGGAAGGTAAAGAGATGTGGGGGAAGCGTTTCATGAACCAGCTACATCCGCTTAGAAGGATCACTGCAGCAGGTCACTGAGCAGGAGTCCCTCTGAGGGTCCCTTCTGTCTCGTTCTGCCCCAGCTGGCTGCATATGCACCAGGGACAGTGCAGCATGAGCCCTGAATCTGGAGGCAGCCACTTGGCACCCTGGTTTTGCTGAGAACTAACTCTGAGATCTTGGGTGACTTCTTATCACTCTGGACCTCAGTTCCTGTGAAGCGACAGGTGTGGACACTGAGGGCGCAGTGGTGAGCACACTATCTCCCGCTGGCATTCATCCCGCTCGCGTTCATCCCGCTCATGCTGGAAAGAAAGATCCAGATTGGCCAAAAATGAGAAAAAGAAAGAAAAAGAAGGGTCTGGTCCCAGTTCTGACCCTGCCATTCCTGCAGCTCTTTCTGGCTTTGAGTTTGCTTGTGGAATTTCTTGGGCAGTTGTGTGAAATCCGCCAGGTCATGTACAGACAAAGCTGTGGCTGCAAGAGTTGGCTGGCCTCTTGGACCAGAAGCCATCTCCATATCCTCATGAGTGACTCCGTATCTCCACTCAGACCCAGTGGACTACAGTGTTCATCTGTGGTGGCTGCCAAGATGCCTTTTTAAACTTATGCAAGGAAACCAAACCCTGCCACAGTTCTGAGCAGACACTGGAAGCAGAGGCTTCACACCCTTCCTGCTTTTTCACCATAACTACCTTGAGCTTGTCCCTTGGACTAGAGTGTCCACAGTTCCAGTAAAATTCTGTGGTGGGCTGACGAGCTGCTTGCATTTCTGTGACATTTCCAGATACGATTCTTGGTGGGATTTTGGAAACTGTGATTGCTCAAGCTCACCCTTCTTAACACTCTAACGGTTACAGAGGAGAATGGAAAACACATATTTTATGGATGAGGCGTTTTGGTCTCCCCTGCAGTCGCTTTCTAGAATCAAGTTTTAGAGTTTGGCTGATGCATCTGCCCGGGGACCTCAGATGGGAGGAGTGTGTCACTTGTGCCCCGACAGAAATGTCTCTGGGATCCGTGGCTGGCTTGCCCTGGGCATCTCTCCTTTAAGCTCCAGTTTTGACCTTTCCGCGGTTTTCCACCCCTGCCTTCTCAGCCACATGCTTTTGGCCTTAAACGCTCAAGTCTCATGGAGTGAAACTGTCAAACGATTGGAAAGGGCATCCATTTCCAGATCTTTGGCATTTTCCCCACGCTAACTCCTTGATGATCCTTCACTGTGGCCTTTTCAAGCTGAGCTGTTTCTGTTGTATTTGAGACGAGGATGAGGGAATGTGGTGGCCGCAACAGAACAAGGACTTGCAGCACGAATGTCACCTTCTGTCTCCCTCTTCAGTGGTGGCACGGAGGAGGAGGTGCTGCGTTGGAGGGAGGAGATCCTCCAGGAGCTCTCTGGAGCCCACCCAGGGAGCTGGAGTTTGTGGCCCGCCAGGAGCCCAGGAAGGATACGGCCACTGTCACAGGGGAAAGTGTTTGCTTCCCATGAGGCCAAGTGCCCAGGACTGTCCATATCCTTCACCCTGACAATTTAACTTCAGTGTTTCTCTGTGCAATCGCGGTCACCATGGGTGAGTACTCTGTGTGCGCGTGCCAGGGAGGAGATGGCTGTGACCACTGCACAAGAGGGCACGGCCTGGCGTCACCATGAAAGTTGTCTCTATGCCATCTCTCCGGTCCTTGAGGAGAGCTCAGAAAGATTTTAGGACCAAGGAGGTGCTTTTCCTCCAGCTGTTGCCAGTGTCCTTCTGAGCTTGGATTCTCCGGGGATTTCCGTCGTGACGGGTGGACTTCACATCAGCAGCAATTACAGAATTGTAATGTGTTTTCATTGCTCTGTAGGATTCACCTCTCACCAGCGTCTGTCTTAAAGATAGGGCCAATTTCATGGAGCATTTTTCTGTGTGTGTCCTTGTTGCTTTTGGCAGAAAAAGTGGATTTGACATGTGTGCCCCGATGCCACCATAGCCCCTAGGCCAACAGTATCATGGTCTAAACACCAAGAAGTGATGCCCCGCATTCCTTCCCTTGATGGTACCGTTTCTTCTCCATCTCTCTCTGATGATCCTTTGGGACCAAAGTCCTCTCCTTAGTGCGCCCACGTCCTGTGGGCATCACACCACTTGGAACTTCCTGGAACTGGCCCGGCGGACCCTGCAGTCTGCGCTGTTTGAAAACCCTGAGAAAGAGACGTCACCTCAGCCTGAACCACGACAGCCCATTGCTCAGTCTCACCCTAAACTCACGGAGCTTGTTTCAGCTCCTCACTTCTTGACTGCATTCGTACTATGTTGAAAAAATATCCTGTCCACAAAAACACAAACCTAACAACCTAGAAAAAGAACAGGGTACCACTGGCATTACAGAACTTCTTCGCCTTTCAAAACAAAAGCAAAAGACAGTGAACTTCACCACAGAGCTTCACAGTGTGGGGGACTCATCCATCACTTTCCAAATTAGAGTCATTTGATCCAAGTTTGGGTCAGACACAGTATTTGAGCTGCACGGCTTCTGGGTTCTCCTACCTTATTTGATCAGATTCAAAAGATTATTTCCTGTGTTTGTTTTGGTTTGTTCCTCAGTACGTTAAAATGATCCACGCCTTGAACACTGCCCCTGCGACCTTTACTGCCCTCTGTAGGAGGTTGATTTTGATCAGCCCTTTGAAGATGGGTGTCGAATTTATCTCACAGAATTTTGAGTGTTGTATACGGCAAGTTCTGAGATTTGCCCTCTATCTTATGCCAAACACCCCTTTCTAAGAGCTGTCCCCGCTTAGTTTTAGAAGCACTAGGGGTTTTCATACTTATTTTATAGAACACCCATTTATATTTATTTCTGTATATAGAACTAAAAAAAAACCAGTAGTGTTAAAAATCTTTGTTGTGGTTTGAGCATCTTTGCTGCTTTTGGATTAAGATGGCGAATCAAGGCTCCACTTCCTCTCTCTTCTGTCTTTAGAAAGCTGTGATCACATGTGCAATTATTTGAAAGGAAACATAGTCAATTAAGAAACCTGTAGTTTAAGGAAGAAATTGTTAGCGAGATATCCATACTGCTCATATCTCGTTGGTACAATAATTAAATAGCAAGGGAAATCTGTATTGGCAACTATTATAATTCAGTAATTCTTTTGTTTATTGCCCTTTTCTGTTTAAGAGTCTTTTGGAAATTAGTCCCTTTCACGTGGTTGAATTCTTAAGTTGACCAGTTCTTATAGCTCTTATCACTAGAATGGTTTGCAGATACCCCAAACATACTATGATAAAATCAAATTGTGCTACTTTTGACCCATGTAATTTACCTGAAAGTTGTAATTGCTGACATAGAGTACTGCCTTGAATTTTGGTTGAAAACCTCTCTAGTTTCAATGATAAATAACAACTCAAACGATTCCATATTGTTTGAGGAAGGGGCTGTAATTCTTCTGTATGGTTGGCACCAAGTAATGGGAATTTGGCCTGGTGAGTATGAAGGTCGTGCTGCCTAACCAAGGCAGAGCAGTGCTTTTTGTGTGGCTGAGTGTGGCTGAAGAGATGTACTGACGAAAAAAGGAAACTTCTAGGACAATCGTTGGCTAAAAATCACCTTAGGATGAAAAATTTGAGGCAAATTTTTTTAAATGACAGAAAAAATAATCATCTCACTTGCTCGAAACAGGAGCCAGCATGATCTCTGGAAACATCAGCTATCCCTCGTCGTGAATGTTGAAAGCCCTTTCACTGTTTTGCATTCTAGTTTGAATAGTTTGTATTGAAATTGGATTCCTATCTTGTGTATGTTTTTGGTGCATAAAAGGGAAAAATTGGCGTCGTTACTTTTGAAATTTGCAGGACGAAGGGCATGCTTTTGGTTTGCTGTAAGATTGTATTCTGTATATATGTTTTCATGTAAATAAATGAAAATCTATATCAGAGTTATATTTTAATTTTTATTCTAAATGAAAAAAAAAACCCTTTTTACTTGAAAAATAATTGTAAGCCACATTGTTAATAAAGCAAAAATAAATTCTATGGTGGTGTTTCGGTCTTTGTGTTGAAGGTTATTCAATATTATCTTTAGCGTCTGCATTAGTTATTTTGGTCGGAATTTTTTGTTTTGTTTCTAAAGCCTTATTTCTAGGTTGTTAACGACCACGACTCTCAAAGTCCTATGTGACCTCTCAGAGTCACCTCCTAGCTCCAGAATGGAACTTTCTGGTCAAGGAACTTGTGTTTATTCTTTTTAGTTGTTAAAACATTCTCATGTATCCTCACACAACCACCTCTAGCCCTCCCACTTTCAGTCATTTCTGTTATTCTAGGATTTCCTGATGCTTTAGTAGAAAGACTGCTTTATTTCTATGACAGCAATAATTAAATAACCACATTTATATTTATCATTTTTCTTTCAGTGTCACACATAGGTTTTAGGCAATGAAGTTGGGATAAGAAGAGAGACCTTTGCCATCCTACCCCATCTCTGGGATCTCTCACAGGCAGAACCTGACCCCTTCCTCTGTCACCACAGGTTCAGGTAGCATCTCCTAGGGACAGGGTTAAGGGAGAAGGAAAGAATCTCCTAGGGACAGGGGTAAGGCAGAAGGGGAGAGAAAGCATTGAGTTAATGGAGGTGGAGGAGTGTTGAACGATTTCTGCTTTTCATCCATCCCAGATGATTTCAAGTATCTAAGTTCACCTTATTTTTTACTTTATTGCTTTCTTTTTAGAGATAAGCTCTCGCTCTGTCACCCAGGCTGGAGTGCAATGGTGCAGTCATTTACTTCTCTTTAAATATTATTTTTGCTCTGATGGCAATCACATTCTGCATATAGAAATTTTTCTTTTAATTATGGAAACTTTTTTTTTTTTTTTTTTGAGACAGGGTCTCACTGTCACCCAGGCTGGAGTACAGTGGCCTGATCATGGCTCTCTGGAGCCTCAAACTCCTGGGCTTAGGTGATCCTCTCACCTTAGCCTCCCGAGTAGCTGGGATCACAGGCATGCCACCACATCTGGCTAGGAAACTTTTTAATAGCAAAAATGAGGCCTAAGAGGGCAAAATGGGAAACATATTGTTCATTTTCTCAAAACACACTGGAAGCAAATAGATAAAGGGTGAAATGGCTGAGTAAATAGGATCATTGTATTTCATTTTGCACTTGGAGATCCTTGAGAAGAGCAAGACCAAATATCTAAGACAGTGGAAGCTGAACTCTGTTCTGCACCTCTAAATTGAATGAATCAAGGCAAGAAAGAAAATCTGTATTTCTTTTCATGTCGCCATCAAAAACCTATTTTTAATTCTTCTGCTCTCTAGTGAGGCTGTTTCCTCAGTTCACTAGAAGTTACTTCCCCCTTGTCTTGGGGTTTGTGCTGTGACTATTTTGTTTGTGAAAGAGCATGATGCTTACTGGAGTTTCAAGGACTGTGTTTAAAGAAATGTCGTTTATGTCAACATGACCTTGGGTGATTCCTCGTGAAGACTGGACATGTTATCAGTTTAGTGAAAATACAACATCAGAATAATAGATGGGCTACAAAGGTTTACTTGGGGGTAGTTTCATCAAGAGGTTTTTATGTTGTCAACCCAAGCCTGGGTTATAACACATTCCATTTAGTGCAGTTCATTTGTTGTGTCAAAGTACATTGTTTTGTGTTCTCCTATAGCTAATATGTCTAAATGGTGCATCATAGTAATAAGTAAAATGGAAACTCTTCCTTTGTTATTCTGAAGTCTGATCAACACACAATGACCACTACCACCAGGTCTTCCCACCCAACCCCAAAATTTGTTTCATCATAGGTATTGCCATCTTTTGCTTAGAATTTTTGGAATAGGAGATGTACATTGACTAGGAGAAAGAGTAAAACGTTGCACTTTTTATGGGGTTCAAATACTCATTCTACTACCTGCAAGGTATGTTATACAAGGCCTCAGTTTTCTGTAAGAGGTGGATAGTGCTGTATCTGTGTATGGTTGGTAGAATTGGATATTAGATAAATATTGTGTGATTCTAGGCAGAGTTAGCATGTGGTAGTAACCAGATTCTCAGTATCACTGGGCACCATCAACTCCTGGACTTTTGAGCACTTGCTCATTGGAACATCCTGGCTGCCACTACTATTGTCTCCTTCACATCCACCTCAGCAGAAACTTCAGCCACCAGTCCCAATCCAATTAAGCCATTGAGAGTTTGGGCCCTACCCACCAAACCTAGATTCAAATGAAGTACACACCATGGTGTGCAGGATCTGGCTTCCCCAACAGTTGATCAGAAGGGCTGTGTGACACCACTCTCAGGTAAAGCAGAATTTGTGTCCCAGGGCACCAACTTGGATCAGTGAAAGATGGGAGGGAGCTAGCTGCAGTGTCCTATTCCTTTCCCTGGATGATCTATTTTGAAGAATGGTAGTTTTGTTAAGCCTGACCAGAAACCTTGATAGAGAAACCTTAAGCTGAGGCCAACTCTATAACATACCATCTGGTATTTGCTTTCCACCCCTACCTGCCTCAATGTCTTTTTTCCATTATTCCTGCTGCCTGGATGTTTCATTCCACAATAAAATATTGGCACATACGCTTTGACCTAGACTTTGTTATCTTTGAAGCCCAGATAAGACAACTTGTGCAAGAAGTTTATAAAACAGCTTCTCAGCTAGGAGTTTGGAGTCAGATTGTCACCCCTCTGAAAGCAGTAGGGACCCTTTTGATCTTGGTAAGTAGGGGATAATAATCCTGACACTCTGGCATCACAACCACTAAAGCTTTTGCTTCTGGTTGAATGCACAGCAGGTGGAAGGCATGGGTGTGGGAGATTAAGTGGCCACTGCTTATAGTAGGGGCAATGATATTACTAAAGACAGTGTGTAAGGTAACTGCATTTGGCATCACTGGCCTTGAAAAAGGAAAATAGCACACTTAGGGAATCAATTTGTCAGCTCAAAAGCTTCTGAGGCAGCTTTCAAAGGCACTTTCATCTTCTACAGCCACAGGGAAGACCTGCTGAAAATCAGGCCCAGGATCTGATTATAAGGATATTGGCGCTGCAAAGGATACTAAATGGGCAGCCTTGACAGGTTTCCTTTTTCAAAGTCAGAGCCCTTGTAGGGAAAGAGTTAAAAATTAACACCTGAGATGGGTCATTGAGTACATAAGACAAGAATTTTTCTTTTCACTTTTTTAAGAGACACGGTCTTACTCTGTCACACAGGCTGGAGTGCAGTGGTACGATCACAACTCACTGCAGTCTCAAACTCCTGGGCTCAAGCAATCCTCTGGCCTCTGCCTCCCAAGTAACTGGGACTACAGGGTTGTGCCATCATGCCACCATGCCTGGCTGATTCTTTTTTTTGTATAGACAGGGTCTCAGTATGTTGCCTAGGCTTGTTATCCAAGAATCTTCAACCTTAACTTTACCTAAACTCTCCTACGTCTAGGCAGAAGCAGCCCCCTTCCTGAGGTGAAAGCACTCCCCTTGCGTGAACACCATAGGACAACTTCACCTGATGCAGGTTCTTTATTTGCAAAATGACATCATTCCCAACATGTGCCTCCTCCCTTTGACCCATCATCACTTTCACAGCAATAACCAGATTTAGGTGTCAGCACAGCCTGGAAATGTAAATACAAACCCTGATTTGGGAAGAACAGTCCATACACCAAAGGAATTACAGAATCTGGCTAATGCACACTGGCAGAAACTGGGAGGACACATATGGTAATAGGTTAGGGTTTTAGATGAAGCAGGACAGGATATAATGCTGGATATGGGGAAATTCATGACATTGGGGCATTTACGGTGACCTAGAATTCAGTATTTTTGTAAGAATTACTTGGGGCCAGTCTAATGATCACTCATGATGGCTCCCAGGTGTTGACCTATAGTTAACAAGCTGGAAATGCAAAAGTGGCTTTGTTATACTTTTGAGGATGATGTCAAAAGACTGGAAATATAACGCATATACTAGGCTAACTCTCCTGCTCTTTTTAAAAATGTAGCTCGCAGAGACATTGGTCATCTTAACATGTGGCTGGTCTATTGATGGCATCATGCCAATTAGACCTGGTGAGCAGGAATCCTGGTAAAATACTTGCATACCAGAGGGAGGAAGATAAACCCCACAGACATTAGAAGCAGCCAGCGTTATTGACAGCCTGGTTGACCAGTGGCAGAGCTACAGCCTCAGTTGGGGAACTGCATCCTATAGGTATACAATCATGTCCTTCCAGCTGCTACATTTGCACAGAACCAGTGGCCAGTATAAGATACTGTGTTCCCAAGAGTTTGAAGGCACAGACGTCCAAATAGTAGAATTAGGTTGGATGGGCTCCTCTCACCACTTATTCCTAGTAACTCGATTGTTGAATATTTTCCCCACAGAACACAAAGTACCACTGAACTGGAAGCTGTGGTTATCCTTTGCCCTTCTTATACAAGTGGACCAGCAAATGAAACAGTTTATGTACTTGATTGCCGTGAAAAGCTAGGTCTGCAGCCACAGAGAAGACTCACTGAAAATCAGGCCTAGGATCTGATTATAAGGATGGCAGAACTGCAAAGAATATAAAATGTGCAGCCTTGACAGGTTTCTGGTTCTGCACAATGAGAGTAGGGAGGAGCATGTCAGAAACCCAGGGGATTCAGTGGGGCATCTCTTAGTGTTCATGTGGTCACTGGTAACCATGAATAGGCAACTGAGGCAGCAGGGCAACTCAGGGAGTCCTTGGGAATATGAAGTTCTGGATTATTCCAAACCCAAGGAATCCACTCTGGATTATTCAAACTCTCAAAGACTCCTTGGAGTATGATGTTCTGGATTATTCCACAAGAAAAAAAATCCAGATTAGTCACCAGGCTGGCCAAGGGCGAATCCATAATTCATGATAGCAGAAAGAGTTGATAAGAGTTAGTTACAGCTGTGAGACTTGCTATGACAAAGGGCAACTTGGCTTCTTAACCTTTATTAAGTCTTTTTCTGGAGAGGGTCACTGCCTACCACTTTGAAGAATTAGATTTGCACTTTCCCTCTTAGGGAAAAACATGAGGGTATCTTGTTCTCTGAGGATGAGAACTGGATATAATGAGAGAGTGTGAGTGCATCCAGGATTGATGGTGTTTCGTCAGTTTATGCACTCCCCCAGGCCGCTTACATCAACTGCTGCTTTGTGGATGAGCTGTTAGCTCACTGCCCAGCAATGCCAGCTACCATGACCACTTTTAGGCTCATGGCCAGCTCCAGCTCAGCATCTCTCCCACAAAACTTGGTGGCCACGAGGCACAGCAGCACCCGGATACATTGTACTTGCCCCATTAAAGGTCTAGTTTCTCCCATTGTCTCGACCCAGATGAAGCACTGGGTTTGGAATTTGGCTACTTTGGGTGTCAGAACCTGGAGATGCTATGGAGTTAATGTCCCATGGGGCAAACTTTGATCAATTGAGATATAGGATGTAGCCAGCAAATAAATTCCCTTCCCATCCTCTCCCGGATGGACTCTATCCCCATATGGTGGAGGCTCTGTGCAGCCTGTCCAGAGACAACCCATATGTCTGAGTAACCACATGTGCTTCCTCATGGAATCATGGCCACCTCACTATGCACTACTGATTATTTAGTTTTCCTCCTCCTGTGCTTGACATTTCTCAGCCTGAGATTACCTCCTCTCCTCCAATAAAGTACCAGCTTAGAAGCTTTTTCTCAGGATCTGTTTTCTTGGGAACTCAGCTGAAGCAGTAGGCCTCCAAAAATAGATAGTATTATACTCACATATGCACTTTGCAAATAATAATGACAAAATATTCTGGTGTAATTCAGCAGGACTCTGGAGCTGGGGAAACCTACCAGCCTTCCATGATTGGAATGCTCTTACTATGCATCTGTTTCAGAATTCCTTAAAGACATGGGATAGAGGTTAAAATTTGAAATGTCCCATCTAGGTTTTCTTCTAGGGTTTTTAAGGTTTTAGGTCTTACGTTTAAGTCTTTAATCCATCTTGAGTTAGTTTTTGTATAAGGTGTAAGGAAGGGTTCCAGTTTCAGTTTTCTGCATGTGGCTAGCCAGTTTTCCCAACACCGTTTATTAAATAGGGAATCCTTTCCCCATTGCTTGTTTTTGTCAGGTTTGTCAAAGATCAGATGGTTTTAGATGTGTGGCATTATTTCTGAGGCCTCTGTTCTGTTCCATTGGTCTAGATATCTGTTTTGGTACCAGTACCATGCTGTTTTGGTTACTGTAGCCTTGTTGTATAGTATGAAGTCAGGTAGCATCATGCCTCCAGCTTTGTCCTTTTTGCTTAGGATTGTTTTGGCTATATGGACTCTTTTTTGGTTCCATATGAAATTTAAAGTAGTTTTTTCTAATTATGGGAAGAAAGTCAATGGTAGCTTGATGGGGATAGCATTGAATCTATAAATTACTTTGGGCAGTATGGCCATTTTAACAATATTGATTCTTCCTATCCATGAGCATGGAATGTTTTTCCATTTGTTTGTGTCCTCTCTTATTTCCTTGAGCAATGGTTTGTAGTTCTTCTTCAAGAGGTCCTTCACATCCTTGTAAGTTGTATTTCTAGGTATTTTATTCTCTTTGTAGCAATTGTGAATGGGAGTTCGCTCATGATTTGGCTCTCTGTTTGTCTACTATTGGTGTATAGGAATGCTTGTGATTTTTGCACATTGATTTTGTATCCTGAGACTTTGCTGAAGTTGCTTATCAGCTTAAGGACATTTTGGGCTGTGATGATGGGGTTTTCTAAATATACAATTATGTCATCTGCAAACAGACAATTTGACTTCCTCTATTCCTATTTGAATATGCTTTATTTCTTTCTCTTGCCTAATTGCATTGGCCAGAACTTCCAATATTATGTTGAATAGGAGTAGTGAGAGAGGGCATCTGTATCTTGTGCCAGTTTTCAAAGGGAATGCTTCCAGCTTTTGCCCATTCAGTGTGATATTGGCTGTAGGTTTGTCATAAATAGCTCTTATTATTTTTAGACATGTTCCATCAATACCTAGTTTGTTGAGAGTTTTTAGTATGAAGGGGTGTTGAATTTTATCAAAGGCCTTTTCTGTATCTATTGAGATAATAATGTGGTTTTCATCATTGGTTCTGTTTCTGTGATGGATTATGTTTATTGATTTGTGTATGTTGAACCATCCTTGCATCCCAAATACCATTCAGGACATAGGCATGGGCAAAGACTTCATGACTTCATGACTTCATGACAAAGACTTCATGATTATGTTTATTGATTTGTGTATGTTGAACCAACTTTGCATCCCAAATACCATTCAGGACATAGGCATGGGCAAAGACTTCATGACTAAGACACCAAAATCAATGGCAACAAAAGCCAAAATTGGCAAATGGATCTAATTAAACTAAAGAACTTCTGCATAGCAAAAGAAACTATCATCAGAGTGAACAGGCAACCTAAATAATGGGAGAAATTTTTTGCAATCTATCCATCTGACAAAGGACTAATATCTAGAATCTATGAGGAACTTATACAAATTAACGAGAAAAAAAAAACATCAAAAAGTGGGTGAAGGATATGAACAGACACTTCTCAAAAGAAGACATTTATGCAGCCAACAAATATATGAAAAAAGGCTCATCATTACTGGTCATTAGAGAAATGCAAATCAAAAACACAATGAGATACCATATCACACCAGTTAAAATTGCGATCATTACAAAGTCAGGAAACAACAGATGCTGGAGAGGATGTGGAGAAACAGGAATGCTTTTAAACTGTTGGTGGGAGTGTAAATTGGTTCAACCATTGTGAAAGACAGTGTGGCAATTCCTCAAGGATCTAAACCAGAAATACCATTTGACCCCACAATCCCGTTGCTGGGTATATACCCAAAGGATTACAAATCATTCTACTATAAAGACATGCACATGTATATTTATTGCAACACTATTCACAATAGCAAAGACTTGGAACCAACCCAAATGCCAATCAATGATATACTGGATAAAGAAAATGTAGCATGTATACACCATGGCATACTATGCAGTCAAAAAAAAGGATGAATTCATGTCCTTTGCTGGGACATGGATGAAGCTGGAAACAAGCATTCTCAGCAAACTAACACAAGAACAGAAAACCAAACACTGCATGTTCTCATTCATAAGTGGGAGTTGAACAGTGAGAACACATGGACACAGGGAGGGGAACATCATCCACTGGGGTCTGTCAGAGGTGGAGGGTTAGGGGAGGGATAGCATTGGGAGAAATACCTAATGTAGACGATGGGTTGATGGGTGCAGCAAACCACCATGGCACGTATATACCTATGTAACAAACCTGCATGTTCTGCACATTTATCCCAGATCTTAAAGTATAATTTAAAAAATTTAAAAAAAGAAGTCCCATCTGATTTTTATTTTATTTTATTTTTGAGATAGAGTCTCACCCTGTCACCCAGGCTAGAGTGCAATGGCACGGTCTCGGCTCACTGCAACCTCCGCCTCCTGGGTTCAAACAATTCTCCTGCCTCAGTCTCCTGAGTAGCTGGGATTACAGGTACCTGCCATCACGCCCAGCTAATTTTTGTATTTTTAGTAAAGACAGTTTCACCATGTTGGCCAGGCCAGTCTTGAACTCCTGATTTCATGATCCACCCACCTCAGCCTCCCAAAGTGCTGGGATTACAGGCATGAGCCACTGTGCCCAGCCTGATTTTTAACATAAGACGTGTGTATTAGAGAGTAAAAAAACAGGTATTAAATTTACCTATTATCTCATTATTTCTAATTACAACTTTATTGTATTTCCATGTATAAAAACACAATATTGAAATCAAGTTGTTTATACTATTTGAAAACTTTTCACTGGTTTTTTTGTAATCATGCTCTTACATAAGCATGTGAAGTCAATCTTTTTTGCATATTAGCATTTTTATTTTGAATGTATAAACTTTTAAATAATTTGACATGCTGTGTACTACTTACCTAGCTGCTGAAAATACTTTCATTTTGCCATAATTCCTTCAGTTTAATGTATTTTATGTCTTACAGGTAGGTTGAAACACTCTTCATGTCCTCTCTGATTCTACTTCCCTCCTTCATATTCTTCACCACTGTTCTGATTTTGTCTTTTCAAATTCCTAAGCATGATTTTTATTCTAATGTTACATTTGCATGTAACTATAACAACATATACCACTTTTTGTGGGGTTTCAAAATTTTAGAGTGTTGTGCTACTTGCGTCATATTGCAGTTTGTTCTTTTTGCTCAATATTATGTTTCAGAGATTCATGCATGTAAATATATGTATCTAATTCATTGATTTTCTCTGCAGCATAAATTCATTGACTGTATTATGAATCACACATCCATTCCCTTATTGGTAGACTTTTAGGTTATTCTCAGCTTTTTGCTCTTTCAGAAATGCTTCCATGGCCAGGCGTGGTGGCTCATGCCTGTAATCCCAGCACTTTAGGAGGTTAAACCGGGAGGCTTGCTTGAGCCCAGGCATTTGAGACCAGTCTGAGCAACATAGGAAGACCCCATTTCTCCCCATATTTAAAAAATTAGCCAGGCATGATGGTGTGCGCCTGTAGACACAGCTATTTGAGAGGCTGAGGTGGGAGGATTGATTGAGCCTGGGAAGTCGAAGCTGCAGTGAACCGTGATTGCATCACTGCACTGGAAGACAGAGTGAGATCCTGTCAAAAAAAAGAAAGAAAGAAGAAAGGAAGGAAGGGAGAGAGGAGAAAGAGGAGGATGAGGACGAGGAGGAGGAGTAGGAGGAGAAGGAGAAGGAGGAGAAGGAGAAGGAGAAAGAGAAGGATCCATGAACATTTTTGTCTATGTCATCTTCTGTGCACATGTACGAGAGTCTCTAAAGATGTCTCTAAAGGTGGAATTGGTGGGCCATGGACTAGACACATTTTCAGCGTTCTTGGATGTTGCCAGTGTTATCCTTAGTGGTAGCACCAGTTTGCACTCTTGCCAGAAGTACACGAAAGTGTCCATTGCTCCATATCTTAGCCCACACTTAACAGAGTTTTAATTATTGCCAATTTGATGAGTGTGGAAATGGTAACTCAATATAGTTTTGACTTGTATTTCCCTAATAACTATTTAAGTTTAGTATATTTTCATCTGCTTATTGTCCATTCATGGTTTTTATTTTGTAAATTACCTATCCATAACCTTTACAGATTCTCATTGTCTCTGACTCTTCCTCACCCCACTCCACTCCTTTGATTTATAAGGATATTTTTAAAATATCCCTTGATATTAATCCCATATCAATTATGGGATTGTCAATAATCTTGCTCTCTTTTTGTCTTTTCACTTAATTTTGTCCTTTGTAATTCAGAGGTTTTTAAAATTCTAATACACTTCCAATATATCAGTCTCTATGGTTTTTGCTTTTATTCTCTTGTTTAAGAAAACTTATCTATTCCTAGGACATAGATATATT
Organism: Papio anubis; assembly: GCF_008728515.1. Taxonomy (NCBI): domain Eukaryota; kingdom Metazoa; phylum Chordata; class Mammalia; order Primates; family Cercopithecidae; genus Papio; species Papio anubis. Next base: position 119,061,913 of record NC_044986.1, read on the forward strand.
CTCCTTTATTTTCTTTTAAAAGTTTATGTTTTGTTTTCCCTAAACTCTCTAGAATTTTCTTTGTGATGGTACTACCAGTATTATCCAAAGTGGTTCAAGTGCAGTGGGTCACCCGTGTAATCTCAGCACTTTGGGAGGCCGAGGCAGGAGCATCACTTGAGCCAGGCATTTGAGACTATAGCGAGACCACATCTCCACAAAAAAAAAAAAAAAAAAAAAAATTAAATAATTAGCTGGGCATATTGATCCTTGCCTGTGGTCCCAGCCACTTGGGAAGTTGAGGTGAGAAGATCACTTGAGCCCAGGAGTTAGAGGCTACAGTGAGCCAAGATCACACCACTGCACTACGGCCTGGGCGAGAGAGTGAGACTCTACCTCTAAACATACACACACACACACACACACACACACAAAGTGTTAGCACTAGCTTCCACTCCTGGCATAGGAAATTCGTTCCTGCTCTGCACCTTGACAACATGCAGTGGTGTTTTTCAGGACTGCTGATCTGACAAGTGTGGAATGATGTGGAATGGACATGTGGGCCAGTGAAATTGCCCTATTCTATGTTAATTGCCCAGGATCTATCCTTTCCCCATTGACTGGCCATCCCACATGTGTCATATTTCAAGTTTACATTCAAGTGCCGGTCTACGTCTGGTCAATATTTGGTTTCACTGGTGTGTGCATCTATCCTGATCAATGCCGTCATCACACTATCTAATAACCCCTGTTACTTGGTAAAGGAAATTTTCGTGCCTTGTTGTTTATTCAAAGTTGTCTTGCCTATTCTTTATCTTTTATTCTTCATTATGAATTTAGACTTGCTCAAGTCCAGAGAAAACTTTGTTAGGGTATTGATTGGATTTGTATTAATTAAGTTTGTAAAAATTTGGGGAGAATTGACTTCTTTTATACTATTGAATCTTTTTATGCAAAAGAGGATATCATTTTTAATTTATTCATGTACTTTACATGTCCTTCAATAAGGTTATGTTTTTCTCTGTAAAACTCTGGCACGTATTTTGTTAAGTGTTTTCTAAATGCTTTATAATTTTTTTACTATCTTTTTTCTGTTATGTTTTGTTCATTATTACTGAGACTCTACTTTTTTTAATATTCTAATATTCTATACAGCAACTTCAGTGACCTCAACTGAAAGGGAATTTCCATTCTGAATTTGCTGATCTTTTTCTTAGCATGAGATGGTTTGTGTGTTCCTGGAATTTTGGTTTGTGAGATTCACTTTGAGTGGGAGATTTTTGTTTTGTTTTCCATTTATTTATCCTGCTCTCTCTTGTTTATTGAATTGCTGGTTTTACATTTGCTTCTGTTCATCTCGTACACTGAGTAAATAGAGTCAGATCTTTTTATTTTTATTTTTGGACACGATTGAAATTTGCTTTAAACATTTCTTTGGGGGAGATGACACCACATCTCTACTCAATGAAGAGAAACATTTTTACCAGTCCAGAGGTCTTTTATTTTTTAACACCTATTATGCCATGAATTCATAGAGAAGAGGTTCAGGCAGCTCAGGCTCCTTCCTGTTGGTTCTCACAAAGTGAGCTTCTCCGAGTGGAACAAGCTGGCGTTTCAGCTGGACCCAGGTATCTTTCCCTTGGTTTTAAAAATCTTCATTCATGCTTTTGCATGAAGCTGTGGATCATTCATTTCCATTGTTCCCTGGCATCCTGTTGTAGGAATATGCCACGATTGATTTATCTGTCAAACACACATACACACACACACACCCTGCTGTCCTTACGTCATATACTAGTGCTATGCCAGGAAGAGACCGTTGAGCCATTAGTAGTGAGTTATCTATCTTGGAATCCTTGCTTTCATTATACCTTAACATTGCATATGTGGTCTTTTTCCTTCATCCAGGTGCCAACATTGTCCATCCAGCTATGCAAGAAGCCCCTTAAGAGATGATTGTTGGTGTCATTGAGTCTTTGCTGAGCTCACAACCCTCACTCACAGAATCTCATGTTTTATCCGGTTAGGTGTTCTCATTCCCATGTCAAAGAAGCAACTGACACCTGAACAATTTGCACAACTTGCCCAAGATCACACAGCTCGATCTCACCCTCAACTGGGTGTTTAGCAAACAGTTATTGACTAGAGTGAAAGGGACGTGGTCAAACAGTCTCTTCCTCAACTGGGTGTTTAACAACTGGGTGTTTAGCAAACTGTTATTGATTAGAGCTGGAAAGGACGTGGTCAAAAGCTTGAGAAGCATGAATAAAAGGAGAAAAAGATGCAGATGGAAAATTCAGATCAAATGGTTTTATCTTAGGAATTCAGGGATTTTTGTCTGGCTAGAAAAGAGAAAATAGATGCGAGAAAATCCTTCTCTTCTCACTTCCTTAGTCACCAGGGACAACTGTTTCTACTGCGCTCCCAGCCCCTTGGATTGTGGTGTCATCATGTTAACTCAGTAACCAAGTGCGTTGACGCTGGGTATTTCTATCTGGAACCTGTTGCTATTTACAGTGTCAACTTCTATGACAGGCTAAATGTCTCACCCTCCACGCAAGCCACGCAGATCCCATTAGCACTAACCACAATTGAGTGAGAGGCCCCCATGCTCCACTTGGAACAAGGCACCCTTTCATGTAATTTAGCATCTGATGAGAAACAATTGTGGGAGACAAAGTGCTTCTTTTATGAGGACAGGTCCTTATGAAAGATGTAAGAGCAAATGCTTTAGTAGCTCCTCTGGTAGCAATATCACCCCAGAGGGGGATGATGTGTATTTGTTTTAAGAAAAGAACCTTCATGAGTGCAGAGGGGAAAAAATGAGAGCAGCCAGTAATGCAGATGAGAAATCTGAACGGTGGTTAAGTCTAACCGCTAGCAAAGTGTGACAACTCCAAGTCATTGCCTTAAATCAGCATTCTCCAAGACATGTTGGCCACAATGTGCTCCAAATCCAGAGCTGTGGAGCAAAAATATGTCCTAGTAAAATAGCTAAACTTTACCACGTATTCACCTGTACCAGGCACTACCTGTTTAGGTCTTTATTCAGATAATTCGCCCTCCGGGAATTTCAATACCTGCCTTCTACTTCACATCCTTCTTTGCTTTGTTTTCTTTTCCCTTCCTAGCTCTTATCACTTTCAAACATACTATGAGTCGTCCTTATCTATCTCTTATATATGTTCTCTCTCCCCCACCAGAGTGTAAGCTCGATGAGGGCAAGTATAAGTTGGTCTGTGTTTTTGTTTTTCCTTTTCTGCTCTATCTTTAGCATCCAGTACAGATTAGGTGCTCCATTAACATTTGTTGAATGATTGAGTGTGCTAAGATCTATCCATGAGTTATCTTCTTGAATCATCACAACCATTCTTTGAGGTGGGTACTATTTCCCCCACGTATAGCAGAGGAAAATGAGATTTAGGAAAGTAACTTCTCCGTGATCAGAAAGATTGTCAGGGAATCAGGATCAGAACTCAAGTCTCTCAAGTCCGCTTACTCGCTCTTCTAAGAGTCATGAGATGGGAGGAAAAGAGCTCTCGTTAGGATGAGAAGCAGACCCTTTTGTGGAGAGGTGATACTGCCCAATTTTCAGAATGATCAAACTGTACTGGGAGACATGTAGGGAAGTGAATACAATAAAGCCTATTTCTAGCCTAAAAATATCACATCAGTTATATCTATCAGTGCTCTTAAAAACAGTATCTCTTAAGAAGTCACTTAATTTATCTTCTAGCAAGAGTCCTTTGCAGCAAGGTTTGGCAAAAAGGAAGGAGAATGTTATGTGAACTAGTATTTATGGAGCAGACACCATGTGCAAAATTCTTAATATTTATTACATCCAGATTGTTTATATCATCCAGTCCTGACCACAACCCTGTGAAATGTGCAATCTGAGGTATGTTTCCCTCGTCCATGTTTACCCAGCAGCCGGGGCTTATCTTTATCCACAGTGTTTATTTCACGTTTCTGGCTACTGACTTATCTTCCTCACAGCACTGTGCATTTCTTGAAGGTAGGCACTGTTGCTTGTTTCTTGTTGAATCTTCAGAATCCAGCCTGTTGCCTGGCTCCCAGCACTTAATAAATGCTTTAAAAAGCAAAATGAATGACTTGTTGTATAGTGTCTAATTTGGAAGTTTTACAATTTATAGAAATGAGGCCATCACATACATAAAGAACTGGAAAATAATGCAAGCTATGACATAGTCTGGTGCTTGATGGTGTGGTGTACCCGTTGTAAAAAGCAAAGGCTGCAAAAAGGGACGGGTCATCGTGGGCTGAGGTGAGCCATGGAAAGATTCATTTCTTGACTCACTTATTCAGTACATTATAAACCTTACAGTGTGTCATTAAATCTCTTGGGTATGGGCAGTAAAAGGCATGATCCAGCTGGGCCCGGTGGCTCACACCTGTAATCCCAGCACTTTGCGAGGTTGAGATGAGCGGATCACAAGGTCAGGAGTTTGAGACCAACCGGACCAAACCAATATGGTGAAACCCTGTCTCTACTAAAAATACAAAAATTAGCTGGGTGTGGTGGCACGCCTATAGTCCCAGCTACTGGCGAGGCTGAGGCAGGAGAATTGCTTTAACCTGGTAGGCAGAGGTTGCAGTGAGCCGAGATTGTGCCGCTACACTCTAGCCTGGGTGACAGAGAGAGACTCCATCTCAAAAAAAACAAAACAAAACAAAACAATAGCAACAACAAAAAACGCCATGATCCTTGACCTCAAGCTATGCACACTCTGATGGAAAAGTCCAAGCTGCACAGGGTCTATGCCTTGAGTGCACACCCCGCCCACCACACCTTCTCTGAAGACTGTTTCTCCTAATAGACGCTTATCCGCACGGCATGATCAGGGCAGACAGAACTCAGCCGTTGTTACCTGGCCAATCTGATTATTAAAAATATTGGAACCAGGAGACCCAGAGACTATAGCAAGTTGATTTTTTAAAAATTTGATCTCAAACTGGTGCCATCGCAAACCCAAGCCATTTTGGTGCCAAAAACTGGGTAAGCAGAGAAAGCTGGTTAACGGGGAGAGAAAAAGAAAGTGAGCCTGTCTTAGGTCAGTTTCCCTAGAAGCACAGCCTGAGATGGGGATTCCCTCAGGGGAAACCTGTAGCGTGGTGAGGGAGGTGGGAGAGTGCACAGAGGTAGCCGGGCAGAGAGGTGGTTTCTGCTGAGCCTTCAGCCTGGTCTCAGGGGGAGCTCTGGGTATGAATGGCACCACAGAGCATCTCTGCGTAAGGTTAATTACACTAAGTCTATTTAAAAATAATCTCACAGGGCCAAGCATGGCGGCTCATGTCCATAATCGCAGCACACTGAGAGGCTGAGCCAGGAGGATCACTTGAGGCTAGGAGTTCAAGATCAGCTTGGGCAACACAGCAAGATCCCGTCTCTACAAAACAATTAAAAAATTAACTGGGTGTGGTGGTGCCCGCCTGTAGTCCCAGGCACTTGAGAGGCTGAGGTGGGAGGATCACTTGCGTCCGGGAGTTGGAAGGCGTGGTGAGCTAGGATCTCACTTCTGCACCACAGCCTGGGTAACGGCGTGAGGCTCTGTGTCAAAATAACAGTAGGAATCACCATTATGGTCATCATCATCGTGATCATCAGCACCATCAGTCATCGTCATCTCACAGTGAAAAAGCAGAGTGGAATGAATAAGTCAGGAATGAACGAATACCTCTGTCTCTCCCACGCAGACTCAGCGTGATTTTGTAGGTGGATCATATAGCATGATTCAGACTAAAGCACTCTTTGTCCACTAACCATCCAGAGGATATGAAGCTGAAAAAGATCTTGGAATTTCAAGGAAAACTTACTTAGGACAACTTTTGTTTTAATCTGAAGAAAAGAAGGTGTGTTTTTTTCACTGACGGATTCTGAATTCCTCCACTGGACTCAGTTAATATCGGGGAGTGGAAGAGTCTATCCTTAGAAAATAGTAGATCATTCCCCTAATTCTCCCTTGAAGAAAGAAAGAAAGAACTCCTTCTCCGTTTTTTTTTTCTTTTCTTTTTTTTTTTTTTTGAGACAGGATCTTCCTGTATCACCCAGGCTGTAGTGCAGTGGTGCCATCTCGGCTCACTGCAACCTCTACCTCCTGGGTTCAAGCGATTCTCCTGCCTCAGCCTCCCCAGTAACTGGAACTGCAGGTGCACGCCACCATGCCTGGCTAATTTTTGTATTTTTACTAGGGACAGGGTTTCACCATGTTGGCTAGGCTGGTCTCGAACTCCTGGCCTCAGGTGATCTGTCTGCCTCAGCCTCCCAAAGTACTGGGATAATAGGTGTGAGCCACCACACCCAGCCTCTTTTCTCAATTTTAAAAAGCATAAATAATTGAACTTGGTGTAACATTTAAAAAAATGTGTTGCAGTTGGGAGTTAGAAGATAATTGCCAGCCTCAGCGTGTTCTATGCCGTTTCCAGCTGATGATCAAGCATGACAGAGTTTTTATAACATAAATGAATTCACAGTGGATTTTTTTTCTTATCCTTTCCACAGGATATTGTCCAGCTGTCATATATAAAGTCATTCTACCTAACAATTTGCTTATTTAAATCTATCACAGATTAATTATTTGCAAGAGTCTTTAGCAGGTAAACATGGTGCTAGAAGAATCTTTAAGATGGGGATTAGCAAAGTATGTGCTGGGATCACTGTCTTAGGAGAACAGCAAGAAAACAGGATTCTACCTTCAGATAAGTTTGGAAAACACTCTATACCACATTCCAGATATGAGCAGTCATGATAAAGAAATCTGCTTAATCAAGTTAACCCAGCAGTTGCAAAACTTATTTAATCATGGAACCCCTTTTCATGTAAAGTATGTTAGCTTTGCAAAGAATAAATATTACACAGTGAACCACTGGGAAATTCTGAATAAGGCCAACCCCCTCATTTGATCAATAAGGAAACTCATCAGATTAGTATTTCAACAATATTTACAGAGTCCCTGATGCTGGCAAAAGTCCTAGGATCTGGGGATGAGAGTGAATACTCATACACCCAACATTTAAGGAATTCCCTGGCGTCTAGAAGGAAGAGCTTAGCTCAGAGACAATGAGGTGGTGGCTGTTAAATGTGAGACAGTGGGGAATATGCAAGTGAGAGCACCAGAGGGAAGAAGAAGGGCGCGCCCTGTTCTGGGAGAGGGGCTGCCTCTGGAAGAAGGGCACATCCTGTTCTGGGAGAGGGGCTGCACCTGGAAGGAGGGCTCACCGTGTTCTGGGAGAGGGGCTGCACCTGGAAGGATGACTCACCGTGTTCTGGGAGAGGGGCTGCACCTGGAAGGAGGGCTCACCCGTGTTCTGGGAGAGGGGCTGCACCTGGAAGGGCCTTTTCCCTGATGTTCTGGGAGAGGGGCTGCACCTGGAAGGAGGGTGCGCCCTGTTCTGGGAGAGGGGCTGCACCTGGAAGGATGACTCACCGTGTTCTGGGAGAGGGGCTGCACCTGGAAGGAGGGCGCACCCGTGTTCTGGGAGAGGGGCTGCACCTGGAAGGATGACTCACCGTGTTCTGGGAGAGGGGCTGCACCTGGGAGGAGAGCACTCCCTGTTCTGGGAGAGGGGCTGCACCTGGAAGGATGACTCACCATGTTCTGGGAGAGGGGCAGCACCTGGAAGGAGGGCACACCCTGTTCTGGGAGAGGGGCTGCACCTGGAAGGAGGGCGCCCCCTATTCTGGGAGAGGGGCTGCGCCTGGGCTCACTGGTCACCAAGGAGGTCACAAGGAAGTGAAAGCTTGAGCTGGTTTTTTAGGATGATGAGGAGTTGGCCCACGGTGGCCCTCTGCTCTGCCTAAGGGTCAGCTCCTCTGTATCCTCCAAAGATCCTTCCCATCCTTGAGAATGAACTGGGCCATCCCCTCTGGGAAGCCTTCCTCACCTTTGCACTTGCATTCCTTGGCTCTGGTGTAAATATACAAGTTCATGGGGAGGAGTAACTTACAAGCAAAGAGGAGTTAGAGGTCACAGCATTTGCGACTTCTCTTTACCCTACAGTTGACACGTGTATATGTGTACAACATACTCTGGCCAATGTTCAAGAACAGAGGGACGTCCCACTGTGAATCAGTTCTATGCATTTGCATTTCTGAGGGTCCAGCACATCTACATCACTATGTGACAATGGACGCTTCCTGGTTGGGAAAATGGCCTTTTTAGAAAGGGGAGCTTCCGGAGCTGAGCTAACTTGGACCCCTGGAGCCAGCTTTCTCGTAAGGACCCAAAGAAACCTCTGAACATCCTGATTTGTCATCTAACCACAATGCCTTATAAGAATTATCTCATTTAATCCTTCAACAGCCTTACGAGGCATTCTTTATTACCCTTTCCATTTTACGTATGAGCAGCTGAGATCTAGAGAAGTTAAATAACTAGCTTATGGTCAGCAACTAGTAAATGACAGACCAGGGACTTGAGTCTGGCTCCAAAGTTCATGCACTTGAACTCTATGATATAATTCCTCTTAAAACACAATCCTGGGCCGAGCATGGTGGTTCACATCTATAATCCCAGCACTTTGGGAGGCTGAGGCAGGTGGATCACCTGAGGTCAGGAGTTCAAGACCAGCCTGGCCAACATGGCAAAACCTCGTCTCTACTAAAAATACAAAAATTAGCCAGGGGTGGTGGTGGGCACCTGTAATCCCAGCTACTCAGGAGGCTGAGGCAGGATAGTCACTTGAACCTGGGAAGCGGAGGTTGCAGTGAGCCAAGATCACACCACTGCACTTCAGCCTGGGTGAAAGAGTAAGAGTCCATCTCCAAAAGAAATAAAACACAATCTTAAACCACACTACTAGCATATATATCTAGTAGATTGCTTCTAAAGTTTTACATATTTATCATTATTATTTTCTGCTACATATGTTTGTTGCCTAGGCGTAGTGTTGAATGCATGGAAATTTCTCAATAACAACTCTAATGGGTAAGAAAAATGAAGTTGAAAAAAGTTCCCTTAGCTAAGGGAATTAACTAATTACCCTGTTAATCTGTGCTCTCTGGTTTAAAGAACTAGGACTTTGAAGAAGGAGACTGAAAAAAAAAAAAATCCTTCAAGGATCCAGCAAGCCAGCAGCCCAGAATATTGCAGAGAAGAGTATTTTCAGCACTCAGCTCCAAGTAGGCATTCAATAAATACTTGCTGACTTGATAGAATTAAACAAACAGATTTTCCTGATTGACATGACATCCGCTCTAATTGCAAAACCTATTTGAGGAACAACTTGATGAGGCAAAGCAAAATTAAATGGGCCGCTGTGAAAGCAGCATGATGGTATTAGAACCTTTCAGTTGCTGGGCTGGAAGGGAGCTGAGAACATTGTTAAGTGTGGACAATGTACAGGCAAGTACCAAATAGAATTTCTTTGACTTAATAATTTTTGAAAACCGTTTATACAGTTCATATATTAAATGCTGTGGAAATTGTTTTGAGTCTTTGCAAGAGAGTTACTGCATTTAATCCCCACATAAATCTAGGTGCATTTGCAAGCCAATTGCAGCATACAGCAAGCTTATAATAACTGCATCTCCCACATTTCTTATTTCAGCATTAAAATAATATTTACAATTACATTTTCGAAAATGTTGTTGTACCAAGATGAAATCAAATAGTTAAGCTTCAGGGGAGAAAAGAGAAATCGACTGGGAAGGTGCTGTAACAAATGATGATGCTGAGTTGGTATTCTCGAGAAGTAACTGTGGTCTTTTCCATTTTCAGTTGAAATGCAGCCCTCCGAGATTCTTCCAGTATTTGGGAAGTCAAATTGTCTTATGAAATTGTGCAGAAATTGACAGGTTCCAAACAAATAGAGTAATCATTGGAGAATGCACAACAATCTGGCAATATGGAAATTACAAATTATAATATTTTCCCCCTGAGTAAATGAAATATGCAAAAGAACAACTGCATAATACAACACAGTTTGTGTAGTCCCTGGGTAGCTACTGTTAGCAAGCTATTTTATCACGGTTGTATACTTCCTTGGTTAATAATGAATGCACAAAATTAACTTTAAAATGAATTATAAAATTCTTTCAAAGTTCAATTTTTACATAAAATGCCATCGGGAAGTATCAAAATACGGTGGCAACCCATGACATAAATCTTTTTAAATGTCTGTGCACCTCGCTGAACATTCTGCATTTTACTGTAACACTAGCTCTTATTTATGTCAGGGAATTTTCCTAATCTGTTTTCATCCTATTACAGTACATAGTAATCTTGGCCCTAAAGAAACAGAAAAATTTAGCTCTGCCAGAAATATTTTTACTACCTTGATATTATTGTAGTAAGATTGCATCTTATTGTGTTTATCTCTGGGATATAATATGGAAATCCAATACTGGTAGCTATGATAATATTAATTCATTCTTTATTCAATAATACTTTGGTGAATGTTCTCTACTTATAAGCCCCTGAGCTCAGGGTTATGAGAGTATGTCATAAGCAGAGCACACAGATCTGCCTTTTAGGAGTTTACAGCCATCTAAAGAGCACGAGGAATGAGAGTAATTTTAAACATTGGTCGTGTTCTCATTTTCAAAACTACCTTCACTGCGAGGTCAACATCCTTGGCCAACTGTTGATTACTTGGGAAGCTCACTCATCTTCTAGTCTTCTAAGTCACTGCCTTGTTAATTTCACTGCTCATCACTTTCCCCCACCCTGAAAGGACACAAACCAGGGACCATTCACATCAATCAGGACGTGAGAAATTTTATCAAAGCTCTGTAGGGAAATGTCCGAACCTCGCGAGTATTGAAGATTGTCTTCTTTCCTTCATGTGAGTAACTTAGAATTGCCGTATTTGATGAACTGCTCATGTCCCAGGTCTACCAGGTAACACCTGCTGTGGGCAAACAGTCTTTGTTTATTTTCATCTTGCAATAGCCAACTCTGGCTTTATTACTATTTCCTATAAAGTTTTGTGTAAATCTCAGTTTCTCCTCTTATGAAATTGGAACCTTATGCTCTTCAACTACACACGTCCTAATGAACATGAGTCTCGTGATGTTTACAGAGATGGAATGTCAACCCAAAGGAAACTTGTGGAATACAGAGACCGACAAGAGGCTGAGACTGAAAGACGGTGCCAGAGGCAACACTCATGGGACCAGGGCAGACCAAGTGGCCATGTCCTTGTAGTCAAGCAAGTCTGGAATGCTCAGGCAAGTACCAAGTGGCAGAGGAGGGTAAATGTGCTAAGGATAGCAATAATTCCCAAACATTCCCTCTAAACGGAGTTCTAGACAGAGACAAGAGTATGAGTGATAAAGGCCTGAGCATCAGGCTGGGTGTGGTGGCTCACGCACGTAATCCCAGCACTTTTGGGAGGCCGAGGCAGGTGGATTACCTGAGATCAGGAGTTCAAGACCAGCCTGGCCAGCATGGTGAAACCCCACCTCCACTAAAAATGCCAAAAATAGCTGGGCATGGTGGCATATGCCTGTAGTTTCAGCTACTAGGGAGGCTAAGGTGAGAGGATTGCTTGAACCCAGGAGGTGGAGGTTGCAGTGAGCCAAGACTGTGCCAATGCACTCCAGCCTGGGTGACAAAGCAAGACCCTGTCTCAAAAAAAAAAAAAAAAAAAAAGCACAAGCATCAAAGAGACCCCAGAAACTTAATCAGGGAGACTCCATGTGCCTTCTGATAGATGCAGTGCCAGTTACCAGAGACTAATAGAGAGTCAGAATGATGGAGTTTTCTAGAACTTGGCAGAGAGCAGACCCTGTTAAGATATCCCATAGATGTCTACTGTCAGGATGTCCCATAGACGTCCACTCTCTACTCAATCTTTGTAATGCTTAAAAGGCCTGAAAGCAGGGAACTACCTTTAATGGATACAATGTATATGAAGATGAATGTTCAATTTGTTGGAAGGGGAGTCTTGCCTAAATGTTTAGTGGATTGCTCAGAATTAAACTAAGACACGTGGATAGAAGGAGCAAATTAAAATAGAGTAAAGTGTGCACCTCTGAAAAATGCTAAAGATTGTAATTCAGAAATCATTTATCCTGGACTATTTTTAAAAATGTAATTCAGTAAACAGCTACTATTGTGTGATGCTCTCAGATTGTACAGTTCATGGAAAATGGAAGGTACTGATGCTCAAAGACTGCATACTGAGGGGGCAACATCAGGGAATAAGCAGAACAATGGATCCAGATGAAGAGAGTTGATGATGGCCCCTCTGGGGTGTGTGGCAGGCTGCTAGGTCAAGAAGGTGATTTGAGAAGGTGGATACCAGGTTGAAGGTTGGAATGCAAGAGATGGGATGGGGCATGCTGAGCAGGCAGGGAGGAAGGGTGAGCACAGGTGGACGTGAACAAGAGGCAAGCTCATGTGTTGGGATTCAGTGATCATTTTAATGGAGGGTGATGTACGTAGGCACAAATGCAATGAGCCTGGGTAAGTGCATTGATGAAATCTCACATAGGGATTTGTACAGATGAATCGGGATGGCAGCGGGGCTAAAGATGGAAACTGATAGATTAAAAAATAGTTTCAGTGTAATATGAAGGTGATTTATTACTACCAGTTGTATTAACCTCTCCCAGCAACCTTAGCGCTGGTATGTATTTGGAAACTCCTAGTAGAAATCACCAAGACAAGCGTGAGACCTGTGGACTAGACCATTTCTATAATCTCTCTTGGCTATCAAAAATTCAGTTTCAAAGTTTCTCTATTTAATACCAGTTATAGCCAAGCATCCAGCATCATTCCCTATTGCATCCCTTTTGTTTACTGTGCCCTTGTCTGTTGAAGTGGTTTCTCCACTAATCTGTAAATTCCTAGAGACCAAAAACCACATTTGCTCTCTTCTCTCTGCATCTCTGCTCTCTGCATCTCTGCAGATGTCAGAGCTGTGTCTTGTTTGACATCTGCCCTCTTCTCTCTGCGTCTCCGATCAGGTATCAGAGCTGTTATCATTTCACATCTGCCTTCTTCTCTCCACGTCTCCGATCAGGTATCAGAGCTGTGTGTTATTCCACATCTGCTCTCTTCTCTCTGTGTCTCTGATCAGGTATCAGAGCTGTGTGTTATTCTACATCTGCTCTCTTCTCTCTGCATCTCCGCTCAGAACTGTGTATTATACCACATCTGCTCTCTCCTCTCTGCGTCTCTGATCAGGCATCAGGGCTGTGTATCAGTCCACAGCTGCCCTCTTCTCTCTGCGGCTCTGATCAGGTATCAGAGCTGTGTGTTATTCCACTGCTGCTCGATGGCTTCTTGTACACTTTTTGGCCTGACATCACAGCCCCGAAAAACCTGTGTATTTTTTTGAGTCCACTCTGAAGACACGGCAAAGTCTCCAGCCTTCCATGACCTAGTTAGCCACACAGTATCTACGGTACAGCAGAGCAGCCGGGGAAGAAAATGGCTCCAACATCCTCCTCCCGCTAGTCCGAAGTCTTTGATGCAATTTAAATGGAGGGACAGAGTAGAGCTCACTTAATTACTCTGCCATTTTCACTGGATGCTCTTTGACTTAATTTTATCTCAATGAATCTAAAGCGTCGAGAGACTCTCCCATACACATGAAGTTGCCTGTGGCAGCTTCTGGGAAGGAGCCCCAACGGGAGAGGATGGTGATTTACTGTACACGAACAACACTGCAGAAGAGCTTTGGCACCAGAAGTTTCTAGGGCTTAATGACTGCCTTTAAAATTTAAGCCAGAGTTAGGCACGAAGCAGTACCCACCAGAAGGAGGTGGAGAGACAGAGAGAGAGAGACAGAGGGAGAGAGAGAGAGAGAGAAAGAGAAAGAGAGGCATGGTTGCATAGCAAAGAAGAGACTTGCAGGTGGATGTTTGTGTTATTCTGTGTCTCATGTCCTCTAAAGACACCCACCTGCGGAATTCATCATTCTTACTATGGACAATTCCATCAACTCTTTCTGTGGCCTACATTTACCATTGGAAAGACCTGAACCCTTTGAACCCAACTGAAATATTCCATCCAGAAGGTGTTACAAGACTTACCTGTTTCTGAGATACCAGGATTTTTAAACTATTCCTTTTAGGCAGTCCCTTGTCAAGGATTTTTAAATTCCAGTATTCTCAGAAAAAATATTTACATACGTTTAATTCTGTGACCTATCCCCTCCATACCCACTTACCTTTAAAATATGCTATATTTTTAGGGAAATTCAAAGATGCTAAAAAAAAAAAAAAACACATAAACAAGCCCCCAAATAACGCTGGCTGGCTAGCTGTTTTAAGAAATAAAGATATTTTTAAAATAAAGCTTTTTGAAATGTAGTACATATTTTGAATACTATGGAATACTATGCAGCCGTAAAATGCATAAATACCATGGAATACTACACAGCCATAAAAAATAATGAGATCATGTCATTTGCAGTGACATGGATGGAGCTGGAGGTCATTATCCTAAGTGACCTAATGCAAGAACAGAAAACCAAATACTACATGTTTTCACTTATAAGTGGGAGCTAAATGATGAGCAGACAGGACACGTAGAGGAGACAACACACACTGGGGCCTATCAGAGGGTGGAGGGAGGAGGGAGAGGATCAGGAAAAATAACTAATGGATACTAGGCTTAATACCTGGGTGATAAAATAATCTGTACAACCAACTTCCATGACACAAGTTTACCGGTATAACAAACCTGCATTATGTGCCCGTGAACTTAAAATAAAAGTTAAACAAAAATAATAAAGCTTCTATCCTTTTCCTCTTCCTTCCTGTTCCTTCATTTTCCAAGTGACAAATGAGAAGTCACTTGTTATTAAGAGGAGCTGGATAATGCCCAGAGTTCTTCATTTAACGGGACAATTATGCCTATTGTGACCCCTTCCGTGCTCAGTTGGTTGTACTTTAAGAATTTAGAGGCTTTCAGCCTGAGGGCAATATTCAGAAAACCAGACACTAATTTCCCACAGTCCTTAGGAGAGGTGTAAAATGTAAGTGACTGGGAGCTGAATTTCGAAGATGCCTAGAAATTCTGAAGTCTACTTTTAGCAACCAAACTAAACATCCTGCATGATTGCCGGCCTTTGGAGGCTAAGAGCTCTGTGGGTAGAGAGACTACAGAGGAAGTGGGGGTTCACCTCTTTTTACCTGGCTTGCCTCATTTCCTGGGACTCCTTGTTCCTCATTCAGCCTCTAAGATATCAGAACACATGTGGTTCCTGCGGGTTTGAAGCCCTCCCCCATGACTTTGCACAAGTTGTCTTCGCTCTCTACTCGATTGTTGGAAACTAGCTCAAATATCGCCTTCCCCGGTGAAAAGGACGTGTTCCTTGACCCATAGACACACTCCTTCTCTGCTTCCTTTGTTCCTTAGTGTCATCCTTATTATGCAGAAACTCAATTCAGCTTTCCTCCCGTGGAGAGTGAATTCTAGAGACCATGGAAAATGTCTTCTGATTTCTGTGGCAGCAAAACCTAGCACGTAGCAGTTCAACAAATATTTACCAGCTGTCTTAGTCCACTGGAGCTTCTAGAACAAAATGCCATAATCTGGGTGGCTTATAATCAACAGACATTGATTTCTCATGGTTCTGGAAGGTGGGAAGTCCAAGGTCAAGGCACCAGCAGATTCTGTGTCTGAGGGTCGGCTTCCTGGTTCATAGAGATGTCGCCTCACTGGGTCCTCACGTGACAGGAGAGGCAAGAGAGCTTTCTGGACCTCATTTATAAAGGCTCTAATCCATTCAAGAGGCCTCTGTTCCCAAGACCTAATCACCCCCCCAAAGGTCCCTACTACCATATGTCCTAATCCTAGCCCTTTGAAGTTAGGGTTCAACATATGAATTTGAGGTGGGGGGCCACAAACATTCAGACCATAGCACTGACAAACAGAATTCCCATTCTGCATTATAGAAAAATACTTGTCAAAAAACTCACAGGTCATTTAAAAGCATATCAGTCGTGGCTGGATAGATGCTGACCTGAAATTTCCTATCTTCCTAGAAGACAAGATAAGGAGAAATTGGGTGTGACTAAGAACGACTCCCACCCACCACCCATTATGTTGCTATGACATGAAATGGATTTCACGATGGTGAAATCATAACGTGGTTGGAAAACTGCTGCCCGGGAAGCCTGAGTGGGGCTTTGAAGGAGAAGAAGAAAATAATTTAACAGAGCGGAACTGTGCTACGCTGCAAGCCTCCCTGGCAGATTAAATGTATGAGTCACATTGCCCTTAGTGGGCGCGTTGTCCATTATCCCACCGAGTTCTCTGATCCTTGTAGTGCACTGTGTCAATTACATGCTCCAGGATTTATGTCAGACTTGCCAGGAGCCAGAAATTGTTCTGTGAGATTGGGAACTAGGAGAATGAACTCCCAATTATAAACAGGGGAGGATAAGATTTGCTTTCTATGATGTGTGTGGGAGGGGGCAGTGTGTGTAGGAGTTGGACACAATAGGTTTTCTATTGCCTTGGTATCATCTTTTTTTAATGAATTCACTTGGCGATAGAAAAACTCCAGGGAAATAATTTTAGATCACTTAAGAATACGTTTAGAGCCTATCAGAAAGCACTGTGGTAAAAGGAACAGGTCACAGGCTCAGTGAAACGGGGCCCCCATCTTGGTACCATCACTACTGTTGACCCTGAGAACGTCTTAATCACCTCTCCAGTCTTTAATTCTCTTACTGTGGAAAGAGGAGTTTAAATTAGATGATCTCTTTCCAGTTCCAAAATTCTGCAATACGAGACACGATGTCTCTTCTTAATAGTGTCCTTAACACTACAACAGAGCATTTCAGTTTTACCCTCTAAGAATTACTTTATTAAAGTGTAGATGGTTAATAAAGAGTGAGTTAGAGATGTTTAAATCTAAGTTTCAAGACGTGAGTTTTTACCCTAAATTTACTTACGTGTAACTTTAACTTATTAGATAATGATGTAAAGGAAGGAGAATGGTTATTGAATGAGCTCGCTGAATAAATATTGACCCTGAGCAAAATCTTTGGTAGCCAGCTTTCAGCAGATGCAGTCTCTAAGGCACTAGAATCATTTCTTATTTTTATTTTTTCTGAAATATTTTCAAGACCATTGTAAGCAAAATACTGTTGATTATACAAATGGTTCCCCTTTCACAGGACTCTGTGTTCTTGGCAATTGGTTAAAGAGTGGATAAAGCACACCACATTTTTGCTGTGTGTTTTATGAGTTCGAACACATTATGATCACAGATTGGAAATCGTTGAATGAGTGGGCACGGGCAGTAAGAAGCATAGAGGTTTATTGGTCAATATCAAAAGAAATGAGCGGTGAAAAGTGAGGCTGACGCATGCCCACATTTTATGGATGAGCAAATGGATAAAAAGGGAACTGTATTTTATTATCAAGTGAATTAATGGGGTGGAGGAAGGGTTGGGATTTCTGACTATCTAATCTGGTCTTCATCCCTAAAACATAAAACCCTCTATCAAACCTGGACTCGTTGCTTGAGGAGTTTTCATCTGGGCTGAAGGCTCCCCACACCACAGGTCCTGTGCTGTGCTGGAAGGAATTTTAGTTCAGAGGGAAGAGTGAATGATTGGAAATAGGTTTTTACAAACTTTTATTGTTCTATGAGTAAACAGAGATCATTGGTCTTCAAAGCTCTTTTTGTAACCCCTGAGTTCAATTACAGTGTGGCTATAATTCCAGAACTCTCTGAACTGCACCTACACATTATTCTCTGCACAGATCTTTAACTTTAACAGCTATTCATTAGTTCAAGAGACCTTTGCTTTTATATGAATCACAGTTTAGTGGGTATAGAAAAAGGTATTCATTCTCCACAGCTGCTACTTTATTGGAACAATTCATTTTTTAAAAAATTACACTCTGACCTTTTGAAAATGGGACAGAAGTTTTCAAAGTTTTATTAGATAATTCGCTGAAAAGCTGTGATTCCGTTTTTGCTTCTTGACTTATGAAGTGGTTCTTATTATAATATGTAGATCCTCACACTTTGAAAGGGAGGTTAGCTATAAATAAACACTGCACAAAAGACATTTTCACAGGAAAACATAATAAAACTCTCTGTGATGCCATCCTGCTGGGCCATGGAATCCCACGAAAGGGGCCTAAGAGGGTCTTTATTTCATAGGAGAGTGGAGGTGGTGATCAGAGTGAATGTCATAGAATGCCCTTACATAGAATGTCCTTTAGCTACAACTGTAAGCACAGGATAAATGGTCCTTTGATTCTAGAGAGGTCTTAGGGTGTAATAGAAAGAATATCACCATTAAATGCCAACATGTGGGGAAAAGACTTAGAGAAAGAGCTTGGGATCAGTTTTGACATTGAAGGCTGGGTAAGAAGGAACAGGAGACCATGAGGGTTACTCAGGAACACTATAGTTCTTTGCATGGACATGCTGGATTAACTGGGGACAAACATTACATGGAGAAACCCTTGTCTAAAAGAAATCTTCAAACTAGTCAGAATGGCTAATATTAAAAAGTCAAGAAATAACAGATGCTGGTGAGGTTGTGGAGAAAAGGGAATGCTTATACACTGTTGGTGGTAGTGTAAATTAGTTCAACCCTTGTGGAAAGCAGTATGGTGAGTCCTCGAAGAGCTAAAAGCAGAACTACCATTTGACTTGGCAATCCCATTACTGGGTATATACCCAGATGAATATAAATCATTCTACCTTAAAGACACATGCATGCAGACACTAGGATTAAGATGATGAGGTGGGGGCAAGATTAGCCTGCAGCCCCCACTCAGACAGGGCAGTGTGTGGAGACACATCGTGAACTTCTGCTCCAACAACTACCTCAGGAGCATACCAACAATGCAGAGGGAATCCACAGACCCCTTGAAGGAACTGGATTGCTGCTGCAGGCTCCCTGAGATGCTGAAAGACTGAGTCTGCTTGCTTTCTCAATAGGGAGGCTTGTAGTCTGGGGCAAGTTCTCAGCCCTGGTCACCTGCTGCCTGGAAATAGACTTGGTGCTGTTGGGGGGATGTGGTGGGAGTGAGACCGGCCTTTAGGACTGTTGGCTGTGTGGGAGTGAGGTGAGGCCTGTGACTGCCAGCTTTCCCCCACTTCCCTGGTGAACTGTATGACTCAGCAGAGGCAGCCGTAATTCTTCTGGGAATACCACTCTATTGGACTGGGAACCACACCCCCATGCCTAACAGCAGCCGCAGAAAGCCCTGCCCAAGGAGAGGCTGAGCTCAGCCACACCTATGCCTGCCCCCACCTGGTGGTCTTTCTCTACCTGCTCTGGTAGCCGAAGACAAAGGTCATAATTTCTTGGGAGCTCCATGGCCCTGCCCACTGCCTGAGAAACCTGAACACTTAACCAGGTGTCTTGAGGGCAAGTTTGTATTTTCCCTAAAGGAAGGCCACCGATGTTCTCTTGAAAGCGCCACCTCCTCGCTGGAGGCCAATCAGCACAAAACCAGCGCACTAAACAACACTACCGGCCGGGCAGGGTGGCTCACGCCTGTAATCCCAGCACTTTAGGAGGCCGAGGCGGGCGGATCACGAGGTCAGGAGATCGAGACTGTCCTGGCTAACACGGTGAAATCCCATCTCTACTATAAATACAAAAAGTTAGCCAGGCATGGTGGCGGCTGCCTTAGTCCCAGCTACTCGGGAGGCTGAAGGCAGGAGAATGGCGTGAACCCGGGAGGCAGAGCTTGCAGTGAACAGAGATCACGCCACTGCGCTCCAGCCTGGGAGACAGCGAGAATCCGTCTTAAATAAATAAATAAATAAATACATAAATAAATAAAAATAAAAACCACACACAACCAAGGACTGTCACAGAGCCCACTTCGCTCCCCTGCTACTTCCACCGGAGTAGGTGCTAGCATTGACAGCTGCAAGACCTGAAGACAGATCACATCACTGGACTCTTTGTAGACACTCCCCAGTTCCAGTCTGGAGCCTGGTAGCTCCACTGGGTGGCTAGACCCAGAAGAGCAGAAACAATCACTATAGTTTAGGTTTCAGGAAGCCCCATTCCTAGGGGAAGGGGGAGAACACCACATCAAGGGAGCACCTCGTGGGACAAAAGAATCTGAACAGCAGCCCTTGAATCCCAGATCTTCCCTCTGACATAATCTACCCAAATTAGAAGGAACCAGAAAAACAGTTATGGTAATATGACAGAACAAGTTTCTTTAATTCCCCCAAAAGATCATACCAGCTCACCAGCAATAGATCCAAACCAAGATGAAGTCTCTGAATCACCAGAAAAATCATTCAGAAGGTTGTCAAGCTAATCAAGGAGGCACCAGAGAAAAGTGAAGTCCAATTTAAATAAATCAAAAATATGATACAGGATATGAAAGGAAAATTCTTCGGTGAAATAGCTTAAATAAAAAACAATCACAACTTCTGGAAATCAAGGACACACTTAGAGAAATGCAAAATGCACTGGAAAGTCTCAGCAATAGAATCCAACAAGCAAAAGAAAGAACTTCAGAGCTTGAAGACAAAACTTTCAAATTTAACCCAATCCATCAAAGACAAAGAAAAAATAATTTTAAAACATGAGCAAAGCCTCCAGGAAGTTTGGTACTATGTTAAACGTCCAAACCTAAGAAGCATTGGTGTTCCTGAGGAAGAAAAATCTAAAAGTTTGGAAAACATATTTGAGGGAACAATTGAGGAAAACTTCCCCAGCCTTGCTAGAAATCTAGACATTCAAATACAAGAAGCTCAAAGAACACCTAGGAAATTCATCACAAAAAGATCATCAACTAGGCACATAGTCATCAGGTTATCTAAAGTCAAGACAAAGGAAAGAATCTTAAGAGCTGTGAGGCAAAAGCAGGTAACCTTACAGGTTACCTGCCAGATTTTTCCTTATAGGAAAACCTACCAGATTAACAGCAGATATCTCAGCAGAAACTCTGCAAGCTAGGAGGGATTGGGGTCCTATTTTTAGCCTTCTTAAACAAAACAATGATTGGCCAAGAATTTTGTGTACAGTAAAACTAAACTTCATAAATGAAGGAAAGATACTGTATTTTCCAGACAAACAAATGATGAGATATTCCACCACTACCAAGCCAGCACTACAAGAATTGCTAAAAGAAACATGAAATCTTGAAACAAATCCTCTAAATACACTAAAATAGAAACTACTTAAAGCATAAATCTCACAGGGCCTATATAACAATAACACAATGAAAAAATACAAAGTATTTAGGCAACAAATAGCATGATGAATAGAATAGTATCTCATATCTCAATACTAATATTAAATGTAAATGGCCTAAATGCTCCACTTAAAAGATACAGAATGGCAGAATGGATAAGAATTCACCAACCAAGTTTCTGCTGTCTTCAGGAGACTCACCTCACACATAAAGACTCACATAAACTTAAGGTATAGGGGTGGAAAAAGATATTCCATGCAAATGGACACGAAAGGTGAGCAGGAATAGTTATTCTTATATCAGACAAAACAAACTTTAAAGCAACAGCAGGAAAAAAAGACAATGAGGGACACTATAGTGATAAAAGTACTAGTCCAACAGGAAAATATCACGATCCTAAATATATATGCACCTAACACTGGAGCTCCCAAATTTATAAAACAATTACTGCTAGACCTGAGAAATGAGACAGATGGCAACACATTCATAGTGGGGGACTTTAATACTCCACTGACAGTACTAAACAGCTCATCAAGACAGAAAGTCAACAAAGAAACAATGGACTTAAACTAGACCCTACAACAAATGGATGTAACATGTATTTACAGAACATTCTACCCAACAGCAGAATATACATTCTATCCATCAGTACATGAAACATTTTCCAAGGTAGCATATGATAGGCCACAAAACAAGTCTTAGTAAATTTAAGAAAATCAAAATTATATTAAGTAGTCTCTCAGAACACAGTGGAATGAAATTGGAAATCAACTCCAAAAAGAACCCTGAAAACCATGAAAACACATGGAAATTAAGTAACCTGCTCCTGAATGATCACTGGATCAATAGTGAAATCAAGGTGGAAATTAGGCTAGGTGTGATGGCTCACACCTGTAATCCCAGTGCTTTGGGAGACCAAGATGGGTGGATCACCGGAAGGCAGGGGTTTGAGACCAGCCTAGCCAACATGGCAAAACTTGTATTTACTAAAAATACAAAAAAACTATCCCGGCGTGGTGGTGCATGCCTGTAGTCCCAGCTACTGGGGAGGCTGAGGCAGGAGGATCGCTTGGCCCAGGAGGCAGATGTTGCAATGAGCTGAGATTGCACCGCTGCACTTCAGCCTGGGTGACGGAAAGACTCAGTCTCAAAAAAAAAAAAAAAAAAGAAATTTAAAAATTATTTCAGCTGAACAATAATGGTGACAAAACCTATCAAAACCTATTTTTACTTTTTATTTTTCGTACAGATGGGGTCTCACTGTGTTGCCCAGGCTGGTCTTGATTCCTGGTCTCAAACGATCCTCCTGACTCAGTCCCCCAACGTGCTGAGATGACAGCCGCAGGCCACTGCACCCACCCCCAATCTCTGGATAATACTTAATGTACAAATGTCCATTCGATCTGCACGGCAGACGGCCATGTGGCATGATGGTCTCTGAGCTATCTATTGTTCCTAAGGGAAGAGCTGGTGTTCTACCTGGCCCCATTCCTCCTTTGCTTGCTTTCTGAAAACTGGGGTATGAATCAGTTTATTCATGCCTGGGTAAGTGGTTTTTAGCAGATTTTGTGCTCTTAAATAGTAGATCTTTAACAGGCTTTGTGAAAAGACAAAGGGTGACCGTGAACATTTTTTCTCCAACACCAAGGTTTGCTGCTCATTTCGTGGCAGTGTTAGGAGATTTGTGAATGGGGAGTTGCGTTGCACATTTTTTTTTTTCTTTTGCAAAAGTCAAGAGCTCCAAATTGTTGACCTTTCCTGTGATGAAAAGTGGCTGTCAGAGCGTGCTGCCTAGCAGTAATAAATGCATTTAATCTACCCTTTTAGGTAAATGTAACTTAACAGTGTGGGGAAAAATAATGACTTTCTGTAAGAATCTTATGCTATAAAGAGAACATTTTGAAAATGAATCTCGGGAAAGGTTTCTATCCTGTGATTTTGTTAAAGAAAATGGTTTAAGTGAATTGCTTCTAGAAACTTTCATGTTTTCACACTTAAAAACTTGGAAACCAATTTCTAGCCAGTTTGAAAAATTTAAGCAAAAGAGTGTCAGAAGTTTCAAGCCCATTTGTCAAAAATATTAAAATGCAGCACCTTTTGATTAGTAAATAAAAATAATTCATTGACATCTGGGAAGAGGGAACAGCATTAGCTGAATTTCAACAAACATTTGTATGCTGAATGGAGGGGACTAAAAACTAAGATTTGGCACAATCAAAGATTATCTGTGTTTGCCTAGATTACAACAGCCACTAAATCCGTGTAGGGAAATAGTCTAAATTATATTAGACACAGATCCATAAACTGCTAAATCACAAAAGATTTAACCAATTTTTTAAAATGATACATAATCAATTCCATTATGCTCCCTAAAATATTAGTAATAATCCCTTTTAGTAAGAGTACAATTTCATACCTGCAACAAATAACTCATTATTAAAATTTTAGCTCATCATTTTCAAATTTCCATCTGTATGTATTTTGTAACACACATGGGATATTTGCATATAAATACAGGTAATTGCATGGGATAATATGCATATGATATGCATGGGACTGTTACTGCAAGTGTATACATATACTTTACAAATAATTTGTATATGTGTGTGTGTATAATTTACAAATGAAATATATACATACTTTGAGAGTACATGCTGAAAACCACTTTTTTTCTAAGTTTCAAGACTACTGGCATAGAGGAAAGAATATTTAAGCTGGAGTCAGGAGACCCAAGTCCTACTCAAAGTTCTGCTGTGAAGACACAGTGCTTTATACAAGTTAGATAAGAGAATTTCAGAACTGAAGAGCTGAGAAGCATTGTTGCCTTATAGACTTTCTATGAGGATTGGGGGAGATATGATTCTGCCGGTTGGTTGCCCGGCATTTAGCAAAGTAGACCCTCAGTAACTAGTGGTGTCTATGAGATGGGACATTAGAGATCACCTGGTCCATTGTCTAATGTTCTAGTTGAGGAAACAGAGGCAAGAAAGGAGAATGAAGTTTCTCCCTGTATTAGAATGCGTCATAGAAGAGCCACCACTAAACTCCACTTGGGAGCTCTTTTGAGATCTCATATTAGTTTTGACTATAACTTCTGATGAGTAAGTCCTTATAACAGCATTTCCTCAGGATTTCTCCAAGTGTCACCTTCAAGTATAAGGCAGAGGAAAGCTTTGCAATCTGTACACAAGCTGATTATCTGTGTAAGTCACTCTAGGCTCAACACTTTTCATACTAAAATGCCTACAGGTTGCCATTTTCTTGATTTTAATGTCTTCTTTCCAATGCCTTTGATTCCCTATGTCGGGAGCATTCTAGAAAGAACAGAAGAATAAAGGGTGGGACCCTACAAGTTCTGTCAGGCTCCAGACTATACCAGAAGCTAGGAAGAGAGTGACGTGTGTGCTGACTGATTGGGAAGAGCCTAAAGTAGGTAAGGTTGGTGTAAATCAGTGATGCTGGACTTTTTCAGAGGTCTTTTGTACCTCTGAGAATTTGATGAAATATATGGATCTTGTCCCTAAAAAATGCATGTATGAACATGTATATGATATTTTACATAGGATTCCAGGGGATCACACAGTCCCTGGGGCCCACCCACTGACCTCATACTCTTCAAGGTCTACCTCTGACTATACATTTATGAATACTCAGGGGAAGACATTCTGTGCATAAGGTCTGACTATTCACACCCTCATTCCAGCATGGCCTCTCTCTACCTGTTCCCTCCTTTAATTGGGTTTGGTGGCATTTGTAATGCACATAGGATATTTGCATATAAATACAGGTGGTTGCATGGGATAACATATGTATAATATAGATGGGACTGATACTGCAGGTATACACATATACTTTACAAGTAACTTGTATATGTGTATATGTATAATTTACAAATAAAATATATCCATACTTTGAGAGCACTTGCTGAAAACCACTTATTTGCTACTTTGATCAGTAAATCCCACCACCTGGGCAAAGCGTTTGAAAGTATATAGTGCTCACATAGACACTTTTATGATTTCATTTCTCCTTTCTCCAGTTTGGATCATTATTCCTTTTCAAAATGCTTCCTTTTCAAAGCTGGCTGTTTGACTTCTTTTCCAAATTTGGTATGATTGAAGCAAGCAATATCACTTCAGACTGCACCTGTTCTGGAAGACGTGTGATATGATTACTTTTTTATAATGAATGGAAGGAATTTAATGTGGATTGTTTGCTCACGGTGCACCACATGCTGTGCTGGGGCTTTCACTGAATCCTATCATTACTTCTTATCAAGTTATCACTAGGTTCAATTTTACTGCTTTTATTTTAGAGATGAAGAAATTAAAGCTCATAGAATGTAGGTAACTAAGGAATGAATTAGGCACGCAGACTCCTAGGTGACAGTCTTAGCATTAAACCCTGTCAATGTGGGACATCAAACACATCGCTGAACCTTCTCCTTGAGTTTCTCCATCTGTAAATTCTGCAAAGGTGTCTGCTGCTACTGACTCTTGTATATTTACTCAGACGAGTGATTATAGAGGGGAGGTTTTGACTGTGGTGATGCCATCTGTTTCCCTGACACAGATCTAAAGTTTTGCTTATCAGTCAGCAAAGTCTTTCTCCAGTCCCTTACCCTCTGACTGAGGTTTTGGGTGTGATGAATTTCATGATAGTGGACATTTGTAGCCCTGAGGAAGTATAGTTCAAGCTAGCCCTCAAGGCAAGTCATGGGAAAGCCATTCTTATTCTGAATCCAAAGAAAGAAAGAAGTGTGAAAAACCCATTCAAGAACGGTCTGCTAGTTTATTTGGAAACTTCAGACGGCTTTGTAGTCTGTCTGGGGAGCTGTCAGCTAACGGAATAAAACCCTCAAAATTGCTCTATCATTGGCCGACGAAGCTGAGTGAACACATGATGGTTTGAACAGGAAGCATGTCTTGATTCCAAACGGTTGCTTGTGAGCATTAGTCATTTTTCATTATTCATGCAAAGAAACATTATGTGTACATGTATGCATTTATTTCTCTGCTGACGGCAAGACTGAAGCTTGGGATTAGAAACTACGAGTTGATGTCAATTCTCAAGACTCCTCTACACAATGGGGGTAGTGTATTGATTGCCATAGGGCTGGTTAATGATGATGAATAGCAGAGATTCTCTTAAAGGGAACTTTTAAACAGCACTTGTGTATTACAAACCCATGAAAGTCATCTAGAAAACCTGCTGCAAAGTGGTAACCAGTGGAACACAGTCTGACACAGCAAACAAATTTAAGTGTGTGCCACTGTCAAATGGCACCATTTTGAGACATATAAATGACAGGGCAATTAATGTCTTGGAACAGCTGCTTGGTAAGATTAAGGGAAGTGATTGCCTTACCCTACAAACAGATAAATTCATGGAAGGGTCCAGGTGTTGGTATTTGGAAGAAATAATGAAAATATCTTTCTGTTTAACTCTCTAATCTTTATCAGGTGGAATCATGGGTCATAGCAGGGGCGTGTTTGGAGTAGGGGAGAATTTGAAGCCTAATTTTAGATTAGACTTCACAAAATTTCCAATATCAAACTGGTAGCACATATCTTTTTTACTCTATTCTCATAGAACCGATTGGCTCCCAGAAAGAACAACAGGTGTGTGACTCAATTACAATAATTACCTCTTCACAGGGCACTGTTTTATATACATTGTGATCCAACTCTGAAAGAAAGGGATTGATGTTCCATCAAGTAATTGATGACACCATCTGCATTTCAGCCTCTTTCAAATGATCTTGTACACTCTCCCTTCTTTCTAAAGCTATGTAAGGAAGACAGCCTTATCCCAGCAGTACATATATTTCTTCACAATGGCTCAGTAATTCTGTTGAGGAAGTATCAATACTGCCCGATAAAATGTCTCCATCAGATGCCATTATTAGAGTCCAATTTTAGTAATTAATTCATCACCACTTATGAGGTTGGCTGACCTAGAAGGTAATATTTTCCCCATCTAGGAAAGTAAATATTATTAAATGACTTAAAATCTTTCAACACCTTCCCATGTATGTAGGAAGAGGCCAAGAGCCTTGGCCCATAAAGCTTCCCCAACACCATTTCCCACCACTTCTTGTTCACTTCAAACCCATGATCCTGCCTTTTCTTTTCCAGTGCCCTGAATGAATCAACCTTTACCTGCCACAGGACCTTTGCACATGCAGTTCTCTGCCTTCTTGGCTTCCTTTGCATAGTTAATTCTTATACATCCTTTAGATCTTAGTTCAAAGGATGCTGTTCTGGAGAAGTCTTCTTTGATGCTATTTCCCTGCCCACCAAGACCAGATGAAATTCTTCCATGACGCATCCTCATGATCCAGTGTTACTTTCTTTTACTGTACTTACCTTATAGGTTTAACAAGTTGATTACTTGCACAAGACTGTAAACTACGTAAGAGGAGGGACTGTGGTAGTACATATAGTTGCTTAATAAATGTAAAGGACTGAATGAATGAAAGACTTGACCAAGAGGCAGCAGGGGGCTCCCTCATTGGCATTTTCTCTCTGCCATGAGAATAGTTAAGTCTCAGATGTAGCTTCTCTTCCAGCTGGCTCCTGAAATCAAGAATACACAGAGCAGAGCTGGATCTGACCCACAGCTGACGCACAGCATGAGTGAGGATAACCCTCTGTGACTGCAAGCCACCAGGGTTGGGGTTGCTTGTCACTGTGGTGCAACTTAACATAAGACGACTGGTAAACTCTACCGCCAATGCAGTGGAACAGAAAGAACACAAATTTTTAAATCAGACAGATCTACATTCCAGTTTTTGTTTGTTTGTTTGTTTTTTTCTTGAGACGGAGTCTCGCTCTGTTGCCCAGGCTGGAGTGCAAGGGTGTGATCTCAGCTCACTGCAACCTCTGCCTCCCAGGTTCAAGCAATTCTTCTGTCTCAGCCTTCTGAGTAACTAGGATTACAGGCACCCACCACCACGACTGGCTAAGTTTTGTATTTTTTTAGTAGAGACGGGGTGTCATCTGGCTAATTTTTTTTTTTTTAAGTAGAGATGGGGTTTCATCATATTGGCCCAGGCTGGTCTCGAACTCCTGATCTCAGGTTATCTGTCCACCTGGGCCTCCCAAAGTGCTGAGATTACAGGCGTGAGTCATTGCGCCTGGCCATATCCCAGTCTTTTTTTTGCATCAAGAATATCCTTATAAAAAGAAAATTCCTTCACGTCTATGAATCTCGGTGTCTACACATGTAAAATGAGGGTTAGCATGTCAACCTTGCAGGATTGTTGTGGAGACCAGTGATGATGTAGGTATGGTACTTGTTGTAGAGCATGCCCTCAATTATGGTACTCTAATTATATTATTGTTAATGTTACATTTTTGTTGTTGTTGAAATGCCATCTATTTCCCCAAAGCTATGACATTAATTGTGTCATACAGGTTTGTTTGTCTTGGTATCTCAAACAGAACAAATCAAAACTCCTAGTAAACTTCCCTGAAGAGCTCAGTAGACTTCAGTTCCCATTAGGGAGCGTCGAAGGTCACTGCACATTGCTGCCCTCTAGAGGTTTCAGGTGAGAACACCCCCCGCCCCCTCAGAGAAGCAATAGATTTCTGATCTGAGCGGCTGTTGCCGCAGGAACTAAGGAAGCTGTTATAACAGTGATAAAAGCTGCTGTTTATTGAGTGCTTGTCATGTACCAGGTGCTATGCATAACTTATTGAATCTTCACAACAACATTATGAATCAGGGCCTACTGTATACGAATTTCACAGTTCAGAAAAGGGAGGTGCAGAAGCATTAAATCACTTGCCCAAGAAGATGCAACTATTATGGGGAGAACCTGAACTCAAACCTGGGGCTGGCTGACTCTAGAAAGCCCTCTCTTGGAGGGGCGTGGTGGCTCACTTTTGTTATCCCAGCACTTTGGGAGGACGAGGTGGGCGGATCAGGAGGTCAGGAGTTTGAGACCAGCCTGGCCAACACAGTGAAACCCAGTCTCTACTAAAAATACAAAAATTAGCCAGGCGTGGTGACGGGTGCCTGTAATCCCAGCTACTTGGGAGGCTGAGGCAGGAGAATCACTTGAACCTGGGAGGTGGAGCTTGCAGTGAGCTGAGATCACATCATTGCACTCCAGCCTGGGCGATGGAGCGAGACTCCATCTCAAACAACAACAACAGAACAAAACAAAACCAAACAAAACCCACTCCTTGAGATGGAGTCTTGCTCTGTCGCTTCAGGCTGAATGCAGTGGCCAGATCTCAGCTCACTGCAAGCCCGGCCCGGTTCACGCCATTCTCCTGCCTCAGCCTCCCGGAAGCAGCTGGGACTACAGGCGCCTGCCACCTCGGCCTGGCTAGTTTTTTGTATTTTTTTTTAGTGAGATGGGGTTTCACCCATGTTAGCCAGGATGGTCTCGATCTCTCTGACCTCATGGATCCACCTGGGTTTGCCTCCCAAAGTGCTGGGATTACAGGCTTGAGCCACCGCGCCCGGCCCAAAACCCACTCTTAACCACCACATGATATTGGCTCTCACAGGAATGTCTGTCAGTTTGCAAAGTCTGCTAGAAAGATATTGCCAACCAAAAATAAAAAAGTAAAAAGCTGTTTGCTCCTACCCTGTTCTTTCCCTTTATGAGCAAATAATTCTTCTAAAAAGCCAATGGGGATTCTATGTTGCAGGAACAAACACACAAAAAACCATATTCCTTGATCCTAACAGAAAAGAATAATAAAGCAGGCTCTTTCTTGGCCCGGTTGAAGAGTGAGTGTATAAGGTCCCATCTTTCCTCGTGGCCAGCATGGCTGCTCCTGTAATTATTTTGAAAGAGAAATCATCAGGCTTAGGTAGCGGTTGCAAGAATGAGCCTGAGATGAGGTTGCCTGTTGGCCATTCTGTTACTATAATGATTTCAGCACTTATGAAAGAAACTAATGACTGAAATTGCTATCAACGTTTGCAGCCAAAAGACTGCACGTTGGAAATTGGATTTTCCTCTCTTCTTGCTAATGAGCTCTTCTCTCAAGGTGCTGATGCCTGGAGTGTACAGGAAGATTGGCAATTCTCTTTCTGTGTTTTACATGCCCAAATGCCTGTACTGAAATTCAAGCAA
This sequence comes from Papio anubis, assembly GCF_008728515.1. Classification (NCBI taxonomy): domain Eukaryota; kingdom Metazoa; phylum Chordata; class Mammalia; order Primates; family Cercopithecidae; genus Papio; species Papio anubis. The sequence continues at coordinate 119,092,105 of NC_044986.1, forward strand.
CCCCTTTGTGACAGGGGATGGTTATATGAAACCATAAAAATATTGTTAGAGGAAGTGGCTCAGCTGGGCACACCTAAAAAAAACGTAAGAAGTGGAATCTTTAACTGGACAAATTACAAAAGGTTTTCAAGTGGGTGTATGTACGTCAGGTTGTTCCACCGCTGCAGTTGCTGTGGCCAGAAGTAAAAGAGTTCTTTTTGTTTGTTAGTTTCCTGGCCTTGACGACGTTCTTGGGAGAAGCAGCTCAATAGTCAATATCAGATGGTTCTGGAAGAGTTGCTTCTGATAGTACCACTGCTGTGATCTTTCCTGTGGGTTCCTATGACAATGCCATGGGGGCTCTGTTTGTTCATGGGAACTTGAGGAACACAGGGAATTCTTGTTCAATAACAAATGCGATGCTGCTTGGAAAAGGCTCTTGGTAGACACGAACAAAAAAAGTATAGCCAGAGTAGCCTTCAGAAATCATTCCTGCACTTTTTGGAAGCGTTCCTCAAGGTCTGAATGGAGGCTGTGAAGATGAGTCATAAATCATAACAGCATTTCAACACGCTGATTCCTTGCTACTCACAAAGCGTGTGATAAGAATCTGATGAGTCTTGTTGGCCAGTCTCCTCCAATGTTAGAGCTCCTCAGCTAGAGGGCTCCTGGGTAATCTACCCACCCTATCAGTCTGACAATTTGCTTGAAGGTGATAAGGTATACTGGTGACAACATTGATAAAGTTCTTCACCAGAAATTTTCCAAACTCAACCGAAATAAATATAGGCTGCTTTTCAGAAAAGATAGCATCTGATAATCCAGGTGTTACAAATGATGGTGGAAAGTGGCAGTTTTCACCGTACACATCTGGGGGTGGGAATGGGGGGTGTAAAACATGAAGCATTTCAGAGCCATTTTAGAGAGACTACCACGATCAGTGTCCTGCTAAATCAGTGTGGAGTCCTAATTACATCTTCTTGACTTCCATGATGATAGCTAGGTTTCTTCATCAACTTGGGTATGGCAGATCCTTCCTGCTGAAGCTCTTGCAAGGCCTTCCAGTACCCCCTGGCATTTATGACCAAGTCTACCTCTCATTCCTCAGTGTGGTTTTCAGTTTACTTATATGTGCTAATGTAGTCTACACAAAGTTGGCCTTGAAGAAATAAAAGAACTCTAGCTATTTTGAAAAGCGAATTTATGGGCCAGGCACGGTGGCTCATGCCTGTAATCCCACCACTTTGGGAGACTGAGGCAGGCAGATCACCTGAGGCCAGGAGTTCAAGACCAGCCTGACCAACATGGAGAAATCCTGTCTCCACTAAAAAAATACAAAATTAGCTGGGTGTGGTGGCGTATGCCTGTAATCTCAGCTACTTGGGAGGCTGAGGCAGGAGAATTGCTTGAACCTGGGAGGCAGAGGTTGCAGTGAGCCGAGATCTTGCCATTGCACTCCAGCCTGGGCAACAAGAGCAAAACTCCATCTCAAAAAATAAATAAATAAATAAATGAATAATAATAAAAAAGAAAAGTGAATTTATGTTTTCTATGAGAGGTATAATTATTGAACAACCACCAGGCTAAGTGATGGGCTATGCACTTTGCAGACCCTTTGCAAATCCTCTGAGCTGAGTACTTACCAGCCCACTCATTTTCCAACACAGGTATGATTATTATCCTCAATTTGCCACACTAGGAAACTGAGGTTCAGAAGGGCTAATTTACCTCTTCAAGGTTGGAGAGAGAGAAGTGGCAAACTCAGCCTACTGTGCTACAAAACCCACGTACCTTCTTCTGCACACATATACTGAAATGTGCATTGGAAAAAAATTAAACTTAGCGGGGAAACACAGACAAAAGTCATTGCTAGTTCCAACATACGGTCTCTTTCCTTTCATGCTCGCCCAATCCCCACCCCATGCGAATTTTCCTTTGCCTTCATAGAGATCGCTCCATTCTCGGCAGAGGAACTTCACAGACTGCCGATGCCTTAAGTAGGGCAGAGGCAATAGCAGCTGCATTGATAAGGTAGCCCCAGGTAGTTTCTATGAAGCCTTATAAGACTTTACTGACTTAAGAAAATCAAAAACAAGCAGGGTGCGGCGGTGGCTCATGCCTATAATACCAGCACTTTGGAAGGGCGAGGCAGGAAGATTGCCTGAGCTCAGGAGTTTGAGACCAGCCTGGGAAACACGGTGAAACCCCGTCTCTACCACAATACCAAAGAAATTAGCCGGGTGTGGTGGTGGGCGCCTATGGTCCTAGCTACTCTGGAGGCTGAACCAGGAGAATTGCTTGAACCCGGGAGGCGGAGGTTGCAGTGAGCTGAGATCACGCCACTGTACTCTAGCCTGGGCAATAGAGTAAGACTCCGTCTCTTAAAAAAAAAAAAAGAAAGAAAGAAAGAAAAGAAAAAGAAAATCAAAAAACCAAAGCAATCCAAACAGACAGTAAGGGATAAACAAAGACTGGAGATTGTTTAAAGTGTGTGATGATTAACTCCTAGTTGTTATCTCTTTCTTATCTTTCTGAATTGTTTTGGGCCTGGTTTCTCAATTTCATCAAATATTGAGCATCCCGGCATTAATGATTTCATTGTTTGTTATGCCTCTTGTTCTTCACAGTTTTATTGAGGTATAATTCTTATTTTTAAAAATTACACATATTCAACATGTACAGTTTGATGAGTTTGAATGTGTGCACACACCAGTGAAGTCATCACCGTGATCAAGGTGTAAGCACAGCCATAGAATTCCACGAAGACAGGCTCCGAGATGACACCAAAGAAGCCACTTCAGAACCTGCCTGTGTGGAGCTCTGTTCTATAGAACAGAAAGTCCTTCCTAACTTGGGGCTGTGGGTCTCTGGCAGCTCACAGCAGATTTTCACTGGTCTGTTGCAAGACAAGAAAACTAACATAGGAGTTTTTCATGAAGCTAAATCCATTTAAAGAATTGTTCTTTATTCTCAGATATGCTCTTCTGCCCTATTAGATGGTAAGGTTTTCATTTTCAATGCCTTTCCTTGACCAAAATATAAAGTAGTCAATCCTATGAGAATACTCCAAATTATTACACTTGGGTGACATGAAGTCTAGGAACCTCTGGCTGTGGTCTCACCGAGCCCTCTGCAGACAGGAGCCTGGGAGTAGTAAAGAACAGCAACCAGGGCAGCAACGAAAGCCATGAGTGCAAACGGAGTGCTCACCCTGGAGAGCCTCCTGCTCTGTGCCGGGCCCTATTCCCAATGCTTTGTACAGACTCACTCATTCAATCCCTGCAAAAATCCTCCGAGCTGAGCACTTAGGAGCCCTCTCATTTTCCAAAAGAGGAAACTGGAGGATAGATCTCTAGAACGCTGATTTTCCTATGTTCTCGTTAACAATTCTATGACCTACTTTAGTTTTGAATGTAATTCCACAGCCGATGGCTGGAAGGCGGTCTGGGGGATTAAGCGAGGTAAGAATGTTCTCTACTTCTTACTCACCGCTGGGTTCTCCTCCAAGACGCCTTCAATGGCCGGCCCTGGCTATTATTGACTGTGCATGCTTCTCACTTGGATCTTATTCCACTCCATTTAGGCTGCAGAGGCTGTACATATTCTTTGAAAATCACTCTCTGTCATCTCCGTGCTAACACCCAAGCGACACAGTCTGCACGAAGGTTCATCTGGTGAGCCTGAGGATTTGTACGCATTGCGTTGAAGCTGAAAAATGGGGCTCTTTCATTTCCTTCTCCATCCTGCTTACTTATTGTGAGTAGATTCCCAGTGTGAAAATTAGTTTCAATATTTATTCAGCGCTCGACGCTTTGTGATTGTGTTCTGAAAGTTGAAGAATGTACTTTTCCTTTTCTTCCCTTGTAGGTGAGCACGGAGCCCAGCCTCCCCACACATCAGTGAAAAGAAATCCCCCCGAAACATACATTTAAAAAGAAACCCTTGAAATATTTTTAGAATAATATTAAACCTTAGCGAAAACTTGGTCTACAAATTTGTATGTCATGGTGTGTTTTCCCCTTGACAAACTGTTTCTAGTGTTTTTGTCATGTCTGAGAATTGGCATTGAGGATACTTCTTGTTCCTTCCAAAATGCAGTAAGGGTCACCACATCTCCAAGCACAATGGGTGACCTAGAAAGCTGGGAATTCTGTTGGGGTGGGCCACCCCTTTTGGAACAATTATGATAGCAAGTTTTCATTATTATTTTATTCAAAATAAATCACTGGCTTGACTTATACCCTGTTGCCTTGTATTGGGCAGGTAAGACAAACAAGATACAAATCTGTCTGTTCACAAGAGGTTGGCCCCAGTAGTTAAATTTAAGGCACTGATGGTGTTCAATGCAAGACTGTTTCTCGGTCTATATATTTTCATGTGATTGTGAGTAATTCATTTACTGTTAAATCCTTAGTGCTCCATGTTCTTTTCAGGGATAGTTCAACATGGACACACATTATGACGACCATATGTTCTGAATTGTCTGAGTCGTGTTTATTTAAAATGCTTTGTTCCATCGTTTCAGAAGTAGTGTGAACTTCAGAAAGCACTTGCTCTGATTTTGGGGTCTGAAAATACAGAAATCATAATCAATAATCAAGAAAAGTATATACTGTTTCCCATTTAAAAAGAGGAATTTCAGGTTAAAGACGATTCCGTTCTTACTTGTGTATGCCCCTTGACTGTTGATGTAAGGTATCATTCCTTACCCTGATTGAGGATTTAAGGGAGTCAATAGTTGTAAGCACTTTGACCATCCTTAGCTTTTTTGATTCTTACAACATCCCTAGGAAATTGTTCCTATTGTTTCTCATGCTTTGCAGATGAGAACATGCAGCTTGGAGATGTTGAGCCTCTTGTGCAAGGTTATAGAGGTCAATAGTGGTTGAACCTTAATATGAATTTCAGAGCCCTTGATCCTTTTTTTGTTTTGTTTTGAATTGGGGGTCTTGCCCTGTCCCCCAGGCTGAGTGCAGAGACGTGGTCATAGTTCACTGCAGCCTTGAGTCCCTAGACTTAAGCAAATCTATCTCAGCCTCCAGAGTTGCTGGGATTATAGGTGTGAGCCACCATAGTTGGTATAACGCTTGATCTTAACTGCTTCACTGAACTGCATTTCTACAAGAATGCAGATAATTTAACATCTCTTTTGTTGTCTTCCATTCCCAAATTTAAGAGGTTATTTTCTCCTTCTCGTCTGCAAATCAGATCTTCCTCCTCCTGGAAACTACCATCTGGCCAATGTGGCAAAGACCTTGCCTTGCAACCCTGCAGTCTCTTACCCATCTGTGTGGCTCCACGTTTGGTTCCATTTCCTCCCACCTAGGGGTGTCTTTCCATGCTGGGTCTGACATACGGAGAATAAGAGACTGAAGTAGGCTGGTTTGCGTTGACAGAGTTGTGTGGCTCTGATTGAGCACCTCACTGTGCAGGTTTCTTTCTTTTAAAAAAACTTTTATTAGACAGGGTCTTGCTCTGTTGCCCAGACTAGAGTGAATGCAATCACAGCCTCAAACTCAGGCGCAAGTAACCCTCCCACCTCAAGTGCCCTAAGTAGCTGGGATGACAGGCATGCACCACCATGCCCAGCTATTTATTTTTATTTTTCTATTTTTTGTAGAGACAGGCTGGTCTCCTGGGCTCAAGTGATCCTCCTGCCTCAGCCTCCCAAGCAAATGGGACCACAAGTGTGTGCCACCATGCCTAGTTAATTTTTATAAACACTTTCATAGAGACAGGGTCTTGCTATGTTGCCCAGGCTGATCTCGAACTCCTGGGCTCAAGAGATCCTGCCTCCTCGGTCTCACAAAATGCTGGGAATACAGGCATGAGCCATTGTGCCCCACTGCTCTGCAGGTTTCAATTCAGCCTTCCTATAAGAGAAAAGAGAATGATGGATTTGCAAACACATGCTCCCCTGCTAGCTCTTAGGAGCGGAAGTTTCTGTGGGATGGTCTGAAAAAGACACTGCAAACCCACGGCAGACTTTTCTCTCACCATCTGTTGCTGCTGTGACGTTCTTAGGAGTGAGTTGTGCTGGCTAGGTGCGGGTGTCATTCTCTGAGGACACATCTTAGGTCCCTTCAGGGAAAGCAGACATGTACACAAATCTATCCAGAGTGTTTTGTTGTTGTTGTTGTTGTTTTTTGACAGAGTCTTGCTCTGTCGCCTAGACTGAAGTGCAGTGGTACCATCTCGGCTCACTGCAACCTCCGCCTCCCAGGTTCAAGCGATCCTCCTGCCTCAGCCTCCTGAGTAGCTGGGATTATAGGAATGCACCACCATGGCTAATTTTTGTATTTTTAGTAGAGACGGGGTTTCACCACGTTGGTCAGGCTGGTCTCGAACCCCTGACCTTGTGATCCGCCCACCTCGGCCTCCCAAAGTGCTGGGATTACAGGCGTGAGCCATGGCGCCCAGTCCACAGTGTTTTTGTTTGTTTTGTTTTGTTTTAATTATTGTTATTAGTTGCAGATTCTCTTCTTTGTAAGCCCAAGGTTGAGACTGTTGCTGAGTGCTGGGTTTTAGATCAGCTTTGCCCCTCAGAGCCAAGTTTCCCGAAGTATCTAATTGCAAGAATGGATATCACATTGTGCATCGATGGGACGCTCCAATTCTGCTTGAAAATGCTTGTATCCTAAAAGATTCCCAAATACCCTTAGAGAGGAGCTATGTCCATTTCACTTAAGTTAAATGAGAACCCAAATCGCTCTGCAAGCAGGGGAGAAAGAGAAAGGATGATGGGGCTCAAAGGAACCTCAGGCAATAACTCCCCCAACCCTTGCATTTTCCAAATAAAGAAACTGAGCTCAGATATGAGAAATGACTTGCCTATAGCTCAAAAACACATCTAGGGCACAGAGAGGTCTGGAGTCCAGATAATCTACCTCCTAGGCCAATAGCAACTCTCACCTCCCCACTCACCACCAGAGAATTGAGCATTACTGGGAGGATTCATCTCTTCATGTATTCATTCATTCACTCACTCATTTGTTTTATAAGCCATGGACTGACCCAAATCACGCAATCTAGAAAACTTTGAGTCTTCGTTCTCCATCACCCCACATGACCTGTGGCTAAATATTGACAGTTCCGTTTCCTAAACATCTCTCCCTACGGATCGATTGCTGCCTATCACCCCTGCCATGATCTTGTTTGAGACTCTGATTACCTTCTAACCAGACTTTTAATAACCTATTCTAACAATGATGTTTGCCCCAGTTAGTTATGCAATAAAGTGCTTCCAGAGGTGACTCTACTACATAAGCACCAATCACTGGGGACCCACAGTGAGCCAGACATGGGTCCTATGCCAAGATGCATGGGGTACAGAGGGCAGACAGGCACTTTCCATACTGTAGGACAAGTGCTCTTTTGGGCAGCCAGCACAGGGTGCCAGGAAGGGAGACCTCAGCGCATCTTGGATGGTCAGAGGAGCTTCCTCGAGGAGACATCTGAGATGCAGATGACAAGCAGCACTTAGCAAGATGGGTGGCAGGGAGGAGGGAAAAAGGGGGTGCCAGGAGAGAGAAGCCACCAGCCAAAAGGTCAGGAAGTAGGAGAGATGCAGCAGGCACCGCAGGGGAAACGTGGAATGTGACCCGGAAGAGGTGAGAAAAGCGCCAGAAAAGGAGGCAGAGTTACCACCGCAAAGGGTTTTTAAGGCCATCCATTACGGAGGGGCTGAGTCTTCCCAGATTCCTCTGCAGGGAAGAATTCAGTCCTCTTCTAAGACAGGTGCTGATGTCAAAACCAGAGCTCCTGGAGAATCTGGTGGGGACAGTGCCAGCCCAGCGGCCATTGAGAGCATGCGTCATTACTGCCCAGCAATGTCCAAGCCAAGCAGGCTGGTGAGGGCAGCAGGGGTTTGGCCTCATGGGAACATGCCCGCCTTGTTTGTTGCTCGTGGGTGTGCTCCACTGTGCGATCCCGGTGGACCCCGGTAGACAGGTTCACTTAGCCTACTTGGGGAATTGTTTTTATGTTAAAGAAAAACTGAAACTTCACTGTTTGGTTAGCATCACTTTTTACACGGCCCAGCTCGAGAGATAACACTGTAATAAACAGACACCAATGTCTTTCCTGCCTTTGGCCCTATAGTAGTTTGCTCAGGTTGCTGTAACAGAGTACCACGGACTGAGGGCTTCAGCAACAGAACATCGTCTCATCGTTCTAGAGGCCAGAAGTCTAAGATCAAGGTGTTTCCTTTCCTGGGCTCTGAGGGAGGATCCGTTTCAGATCTCTCTTCCATGGCTACCATTGTCAGCGGCCACCAGGATCTATTCCAGGAACAGATCACGGTGGCTGCCAGCACCCTGGAAGGTCCTTGGCTTGCAGACGCATCCCTTCATTCTCTGCCTTCTTGTTCACATGATATTCTCCCTGTGTGTGCATCAGTGACCAGATTTCCCCAACCCCCCCCCCGTTTTTTTTTTTTTTTTTTTTTTTTGAGACAGAGTCTAGCTCTGTCACCAGGCTGAAGTGCAGTGGCGTGATCTCGGCTCACTGCAACCTCCACCTCCCAGGTTCAAGCAATTCTTTTGCCTCAGCCTCCTGAGTAGCTGGGATTACAGGCATGTGCCAACATGCCCAGCTAATTTTTGTATTTTTAGTAGAGATGGGGTTTCACCATGTTGGCCAGGCTGGTCTCGAACTCCTGACCTTGTGATCCACCCACCTCGGCCTCCCACAGTGCTGGGATTACAGGCATGAGCCACTGTGCGTGGCCAGGTTTCTCCTTTTCATAAGGGCATCAGTCACACTGGATTAGGGCCCACCAGTGACCTCAAGTAAACCTGATTGTCTATGTAAAGACTCCATCTCCAAATAAGTTCTGCTTTTGAATGGGTCATGACCCCAACATAACTTTTTTTGGGGAGAGGACACAATTCAACCAAAACATCTCCCAGTGATGCTTTCCTTTCTTTCCCCATGTTCATCCCTTACAATGGCATCAGGAGAAGCTGGGAGGTGAACAGCACATGAAAATGGATAAACATAGAACTGCAAAAGAAATATCTAGGGATGCTACAGGCTGGTGGCTTTCAAACTTTCAGCAGTTCTGATTCAAACAAAAAATGTACTGCAATTCCAGTATGTCTAACAACAGGGTGCTTCTGGTTGATGCTGGGTGTGGGCTCCAAGGAAAGAGACCGTGGCCAGAGCTTCACCTGCTCAGTCTCTCCCACTTCAAGGCAGCCTCAAAGTGCCTCTGTGGATAATAGTACTTAGTGCTTGAATGAAATTTCCTTGCACCCTGAAAAATCCATCCAAAGTCTGGTTCATTTTCTACCTCCTTTTGAAATATAGGTGGCCAAGTCAGCCCAGAAAACTCTTGAAAATGGGCAACTTAATTAAATTCAATTTCAATACACACAGAAGGTCAACCATATGTGCTAATATCGTAGAAGAGGTGACCTTGTTTCCAAAGCATTTCTTGCTCTTTAGATAGTGGTGCCTGTATTAGTCCATTCTCACACTGCTATAAAGAAATGCCCAAGACTGGGTAATCTATAAGGAATAGAGGTTTAATTGACCCACCATTCTACATGACTGGGGAGGCCTCAGGAAACTTACAATCATGGCAGAAGGTGAAGGGGAGGCAGGCACCTTCTTCACAAGGCATCAGGAGAGAGAGAGTTTAGGGGAAACTGCTACTTTTAAACCATTAAATCTCCTGAGAACTCCCTCATTATCGTGAGAACAGCATGAGGGAAACCACGCCTATGATCTGATCACCTCCCACCAGGCCTCTCCCTCCACATGTGGGGGTTACAATTTAAGACGAGATTTGGGTGGGGACACATAGCCAAACGATATCAGTGCCAACTACAGTTTCCCCGGGATCTCCCTGAAGCTTGAAGAGTCCTGATTGCTTCTTAGGGTCCTGATGGATTATGATGGCTTTGTGTTTCTCAGCTTCCCATGTGGAAATGGGAAAGCCTTTAGTGCCACATTTCCTCCAGTCCACCTGGTGCTGCCACCTTGCTGGCAAGGGCGCACATAGAAGCCATAATGCCTGCCCTTCCCAAGCTCCAACTCTCAGCTAATACATAATGACTCCTTAAAGTGTTATTCAGTATACGGTGTAATCTCTCTCTGCACATCAGGCTTCACATTCAAAAGAACATTTGTTTTAAAAATGGGAAACTCAAGGGAGAATCAGAGCTTCTGCTGATGTTTTAGAGCATAAAATGGGATTTTTCTTCACGTTCATGATCTACCTTCTCTGGTTATTCCTTTTTGCTTATGCAATGCTATTATAACAACTATCTATAAAATAAAAACATAGCCTACAAGAATCAGCTGACTTGGATTCCCATGGAAATATGATTCAGACACCGTGACTAATATCAGGAAAACTGTGGTTACAAGAACCATTAGTCACAAGTTTCATATTGAAATCCATGTTTTTCCTCTCTTACCTCTTGAATGTAAACTGAGGTCCTTCTTTAGAGACGAGAGAATAGCGGTGTGAGGCTCCCATCCTTCCAGAAGAACATGGGGTGAGGTCTTCAGAAGTGACAAAGGGCTCCACATCACCATCCGTGATGAAATGCAGCAGGCAGATGCTCTGATGGAGGTAATACTTCACATTTATTCCTATCATGCTATAAATGACTGATTAATCTGTTTTTGCTCTGAGCACAGGTATTGACAATGAAAGATAGAGAAAAGGTAGGAAAATGCTACATTGGGAGGGGCTGCCATGAAGTTTAGAAAGGGAGAAAAGTGGGGTTGATACCACTTGCTGACTTTGCGATTTCTCTCTGATGACTTTATGTTCTACCTCTGCACCACAAAGCCCAAGACGTGGTGAAAGACAATCTGGGATTTAACCTGTAAGGGGAATCTGTTTGTTCCCTGGATGTTTTAAAATTTCTTTTTTTCTTTCTTTTCCTTCCCTCCCTCTCTCCCTCTCTCCCTCTCTCCCTCTCTCCCTCTCTCTTTCTCTCTTTCTCTCTTTCTTTCTTTCTTGTCTTGCTCTGTTACCCGATCTTGGCTCACTGCAACCTCACCTCCTGGGTTCAAGCGATTCTCCTACCTCGACCTCCTGAGTAGCTGAGATTACAGGCATCCACCACCACGCCTGGCTAATTTTTGTATTTTTAGTAGAGATGGAGTTTTGTCATGTTGGCTAGTCTGGTCTTGAACTCCTGACCTCAAGTGATCTGCCTGCTTCTGCCTCCCAAAGTGCTGGGATTACAGGTGTGAGCTACTGCACGTGGTCAAGGATGCTTTAGAATCCTCTGGAAGAGTCACAGGCAGGAGTTAATTCTTAAAAGGCTGCATTTCCCTGGCAAGCAAACACTGAGGGTCTTAGGAATTTGCACCATAAGAAGATATATACACCTTGATATTCCACATGGTGTCACTTGCCAGGAATGGGTCTGCTCTTTGTTAGGAAATAAAAACTGGTAAAAACTTAATTTGGATTTTGAGAGGTGGCAATATTGAAACTTTCACTTGAAAATAAAGTTTATTGGGATTTAATTATAGACTTCTGGTATCATGAAAAGATGAAAGATCAATGATTCTGAAAGAAATGAATGCCATAAAACCTGATGTTCCTACTGAGACATCATGGTGAGATTTCTTTGGATGTCCAAGTAGCTGGGTAGTGGCCCTTTCCAATGTGGTTCTGTGTGTGCTCTCGGAAGTTCCTGGACTCTGGTCTTAATGTTTGTGTCTCCCTCCAAATTCCTATGTTGAACTTCTCACCCCGAAGGTGATCATGTTAGGAGGTGAGGTCTTTGGGTGGTAATTGCATCATGAGGATGGAGCCCCCACGAATGGAATTAGTGCCCTCATAAAAGAGACCCCAGAGAACTCTGTTACCTCTTCTGCCATGTGAGGACACAGCGAGAAGATGGCTGTTTATGAACCAGGAACCAGGTCCTCACCAATCACTGAATCTGCTGACACCTGGATCTTGAACTTCCAGCTTCCATTACCATGAGAATTAGATGTCTGTTGTTTATAAGCTGCTCAGTTACGGTGTTTCATTACAGAAGCCCGAGGGAACTAAGACATTACGTAGAGTGAATGAATGGTGGATCCTAGAGCCACCTAACACATTAAGGAACAGAGGCTTATCCCAGTGGGGCCTGCAGAGTGGGGTGCTCTTTCCCCAGTTGCTCTGCCCTAGGGATTCTTTTTTTTCGGCAGAGAGTGGGGGATGAAGATCTCACTCACTTTATTTTAACTGTGATAGCACAGGAAGTGTATATTGACACTATTTGTGATTCAAACAATTAGTTGTCATTGAAATGACTTTACTGCAGAATAAGTTTAACAAGTATGCATTATTTTACTTTGTAATTTATTTTTTTGATTTCACATAGCTTTATTTTTATATCTGTTTTGTTTTTATATTATTTTATTTCCATTTATGTTACTTTTTTTCTTCTTTATTTCAATAGTTTTTGGGGTATGAGTGGTTTTTGGCTACATGGATAAATTCTATTATTATTATGTAGAGACAGGGTCTTACTCTGTCACCCAGAGTGGAGTGCAGTGGTGCAATCATAGCTCAGTGCAGCCTGTAATTCCTGGGCTCAAGTGATCCTCCCACTTCAGCCTCCTGAGCATCTGGGACTACAGGTGTGCGCCACTATGCTGGGCTATTTAAAAAAATTTTTTTTTTAGTAGAGACAGGATCTTGCTGTGTTGCTCAGGCTGGTTTTGAACTCCTGGCCTCAAGCAATCCCCCCACCTCAGCCTCCCAAAGTGCTGGAATTTCAGGTATGAGACACTACACCAGGCCCTGGATAAGTGTTTTTAGTGGTGATTTCTGAGATTTTGGTGCACCTGTCACCTGAGCAGTATACATTGTACCCAATATGTAGTCTTCTATCCCTCATCCCCCTCCCACCTGTCCCCCTCAGTCTCCAAAGTCCATTATATCATTCTTACGCCTTTGCATCCTCATAGCTTAGCTCCCACTTATGAGTGAGAACATACAATATTTGGTTTTCCATACCTGAGTTATTTCACTTATAATAACGGTCTCCAGCTCCATCCAAGTTGCTTCAAAGACCATTTGGTGTGAATGAAGGTACTTTTCTCCGAATCAGTGGAAACCTTGAGACAGGGGAGCTCCTGGCACCTGAAAAGGGAATAAGTATAGGAAGAGAGAGAAGAAGATACAAAAATAGGGTGAGGAGCCTCAACCTGCCCCATCGTGCCTCAGCTGCCGACTTCACGTCCCCGGCAGAGGCTTGGCAGGTGGAGTTCCCAGCCTAGCTGGATCCTTGTTTCCATTAAACCCATGCTGATTTTGTTTGTTTTTATTTAACATTTAATATAAAGGAAGTTTATTGACTTTTTTTTATTATGAGAGTGATGCATATTTATTAACAAAAAGTCAGAAAGCGTAGATAAACAAAAAGAGAAACATTAAAAAAACACAACTCTCACCTACTTAGAGACAAAAAATGACATATAAATACATTTCACACATATAGAGGCATCTGACTCCTAATTTTTTCACTTAACGATATATGATGACTGCTTTTCCATGTCAATATATAGAGATGGCCGTGTTCGTGTTCATGCTGCTGATGAAGACATACCCAAAACTGGGCAATTTATAAAGAAAAAGAGGTTTAATGGACTCAGTTTCACATGACTGGGGAGGCCTCACAATCATGGCAGAAGGAAGAGGAGGAGCAAAAGCATGTCTTACATGGCAGCAGGCAAGAGAGCTTGCGAAGGGAACTGCTATTTATAAAATCATTAGATCTCAAGAGACTTATTCACCACCACGAGAACTGTATGGGAGAAACTGCCCAAATGATTCAGTTTTCTCTGCCTGGCCCTGCTATTGACAGATGGGGATTATTACAGTTCAACATGAGATTTGGTCAGGGACACAGCCCAACCATATCAATGGCCATTGTCCTTTCTAATGGCTGCAATTAATCCATTCTATTGATGAACCAAATGTATTAACAAATCACCTATTGAAGCATGTTTGTGTTGTTTATGGTTTTGCTCTTACAGTGTTGTAGCAGGCATCATTGTATAACTTTTCCTTGTGCCTATGCACCCATTCTTGTTACATAGAAATATATGCAAAGAGAGAGAAAGAGAAAAGGAAATATTTATTTTAAGGAATTGGCCCCATGTGACTATAGGGACTGGCAAATTTAATATCTGCAGGCTGGGCTGGCAGACTAGAAACCCAGAGAAAAGCCTGTGTTGCTGTCCCAGTCCTAAGCTGACTGCTACAGGATCCCCCTTGCTCATGGGAGGTCCGTCTTTGTGTGCTACCCAGGCCTTCAACTGATTGGGTGAGGCCCACCTACATTATGAGGCCAATCTGCTTAACTCAAGGTCCATTGACATAACTGTTAATCTCGCCCCAAAAAGCCCTCATGGAAACATCCACGTATCTGGTCACCGTGGCCCAGGCAGGCTGACATATAAAATTAACAGTCACAGGAGGCCTGATGACTGGGGGATTTTTATTCACTTGGGTTATGTATTTGGTTAGGCTACTTCTTTGTAATGTATGCATGTGGTTTTATGCCGTGTGTGGGATGGGACTTGGTGGTTCAGTATTTGGCTGGGTGGAGCTTTCCTGGAACACTGAAATCACCCTCAGGAAGTGGAAAATGTGCTGGGTGAGAAGATCTTAAGGGAGTGAAGGAGACCAGGCCTCCCAAGCCTGAGCCATTTATCTCCCTCCTTAAAACTAGTCTTTCACATTGCTCGGAAGGTGAACCGGCATCATGCCGCTTTGGAAAAACCCAAGCCACTCTTTCTACCGCAAACATGAACAGAAAGAATTCATGGACGTGGAAGCTACGTGAACTCTGATTTGTGCTGCTTTCAGGAAATGCCCTTCATAATGTATTATGGGGATTCCGTTAAGAATCTGCGACCGGGTGCGGTGGCTCACGCCTGTAATCCCAGCACTTTGGGAGGCCGAGGCGGGTGGATCACGAGGTCAGGAGATCGAGACCATCCTGGCTAACACAGTGAAATTCCCCGTCTCTACCAAAAATACAAAAAACTAGCCAGGCGAGGTGGCGGCCCCTGTAGTCCCAGCTACTCGGGAGGCTGAGGCAGGAGAATGGCGTGAACCCGGGAGGCGGAGCTTGCAGTGAGCTGAGATTGCGCCACTGCACTCCAGCCTGGGCGACGGAGGGAGACTCTGTCTCGAAAAAAAAAAAAAAAAAAAAAGAATCTGCATTTACTGTTTTATTCTAACTTCAGAAGCCTTATGTATTACAAATCAATACATAGATAATGTATTCTCCATGTCTGTTCCTCGCTTTAGGGCTTGGGAAGACCTTCCCACCATCCCGCAGCCTTGACTGGAATCACTAGAGAAGAGGCACTAAGGGCCAGCTTCTGTCCTCTCAGCGGGGAATCCAAAGGGAGCTCAGATGGAATGAGTTACGATTTTGTAAAGCAGCGTTGGCCCCTACTAGAAGATGCTTGACATTGATCATGCAACATTTTTGCAAACAAATGGCTAAATTAGGCTTCAAACTCCTCTTGTGATTCATTTATGTTCCTTAAAAATACAAACACACACAGATATATATAAATATTTTATATATAGAATACATATTTAAATTAAATTTATCAAACACAGATAATATACATAGATATATGTATAGATTATATTTATAGTTTTATATATTTATATTATTTTTAGATTGTGTGTTTATATAGCAACAAACATGCAGGTATATTTTTGCATGCATTTGCTATATATAAAATACATAATTAAAATTTAATTTATTTTTCCAATAGGCTCTGCTCTTTCCTCTCACTTCTTCCACCTGTGAGGTTTTATGAGTAGGGAGAAAAATAAATGAGCCCTTTTTCCTGGAGCTTGGTACTATTACTAAAAACTGGCATTAACTGAGGGCTTCACACATTTGTGAGTGATTATCTCAGTCTCCTAATTTTGGCCATAGGTCTACCAACCTTCATTTTGTTCTACATTATTATGAAATAAAAACCTATTTCTCCCTTCTGACACTTTTCTCCTTCACTCTTTAGCCCATTGCATATTTCAGATAGTCATGGATTGTAACAGGAAGACCCATGTCCCATTTTTTTTTTTTTTCATAAACATCTGAGCAGCCACACTCACTGAAACATTTAAGTTCTAGAAATATTCAGGTCCAATTTCATTTGAAATTATCCACCCAGCCTCATCAAATTCAAATTGGTTTGCAAATAATGTGTTCCAACTCTGGCTGATTGATTGCTTGTTAATTCTCTGCCTGGCACTGAAAATTCCTGGTTAGCCTGAAAATGAACATTTCATTTTAACTTCCTGTGGTTTCTTCTTGGGTGGGTGTTTGTGAGGCTTTGAAATTTTCCCCTGATCCTTAATGGTTAAGATCAGCTAATGATTTAAAGCCACTGAGAGATTATAGGAAGACCAGAAAGCACAGAGCAAGCTCAGCGGTCCCCCAAATCTATAGGGTGAATCCATCTATAAAGGACTGTGTGGAACCTGGAGCTGACACCAGATGAATTAAATAAGAAAAATACCTATGAAGCTTCCTTTCAGATTTAACCTGTACCAGTGAACTCAGATAGGTTTGAAGTATTTGTTTATCATTGTCTGCGGGCACGGGGCTGGGCTGGGTCTAGCAGGGAGTAGAGTATGCCTTACAGACATTATCTCATCCTGTTGCAGGTGATGCTGGCTGTGATTTCCATTTATCAAGGGAATGAACAAGGTATATCAAGGCCAAGTGACCTATTCTGGGACTCTGGCATCTGGTCTCTAGTAACACAACCAGGCCAAGAATCAGGCTGACTCTCCCAGTAATTCAGGGGAAGCAATGGCTCCGTTTATAGTATTTGGAGGGAAATTCATTTTTTTCTTTTTCTTTTTCTTTTTTTTGTTAACACATCTACACTGAGTTAGTGTGGGTATATAAATGTCTTTTTCCTGGATATCAAGAGAATTTAAGAGAGCTTAATGGTCCCCAGGTATGATTACATTATGTACATGTGAAATCAACAAGCAAATCGTTAATTTTAATAACTTCTACACCTAAAGCTACTAGTGGCTACCGTTTATTGAGTGTTCTCTATGCTAATATTGATTAAGGCATTTACTCATTTTACTAAGAAAGTATATTAAGATAGGCTTATAAAAAACAAAGAGCACAGCAAAATAAGCTATCAACAGAGTAAACAGATAACCTACAGAATGGGAGAAAATGTTTGCAAACTACGCCTCTGACAAAGGTCTAATATCCAGCATCTAAAAGGAACTAAAAAAAAAAAATCACAAGACAGAAACAACCCCTTTAAAAAGTAGGTAAAAGACATGAACAGACAAATGTGGCCAACAACCATATATAAAAAGTCTGAATATCACCTTGATCATTAGAGAAATGTAAATCAAAACCACAATGAGATACCATCTCACAGCAGTCAGAATGGCTATTTTAAAAAGTCAAAAAATAACAGATATTGGTGAGGTTGTGGAGAAAAATGAACACTTATACACTGTTGGTGGGAGTGTAAATTAGTTCAACCATTTTGAAAAGAAGTGTGGCGATTCCTCAAATAATTGAAAACAGAAATACCATTCGACCAGAAATCCCATTACTGGCTATATACACAGAGGAATATAAATCATTCTACCATAGAGACACATGCACACATATGTTCATTGCAGTACTATTCACAATAGCAAAGACTTGGAAACAACCTAAATGCTCATCAATGACAGATTGGATAAAGAAAATATGGTACATATACACCATGGAATACTACGCAACCATAAAAAAGAACAGGATCATGTCTTTTGCATGAACATGGATGGAACTGGAGGCCATTATCCTTAGCAAACTAATGTGGGAACAGAAAACCAAATACCACATGTTCTCATTTATAAGTGGGAGCTAAATGATGAAAACTCATGAACAAAAAGAAGGGAACAACAGACACTGAGGTCTACTTGATGGGGGAGGGTGGGAGGTGGGAGAGGAGCAGAAAAGGTAACTATTGGGTACTGGGCTTAGTAGCTGGGTGACTAATATGTACAACAATCCCCCATGACGCTAGTTTACCTATGTAACATACCTGCACTTGTGCCCCCAAAGTTGAAATAAAAGTTAAAGAAAACTACAGTGGTCCCTTGGTATTTGGGGGATGAGTTCCAGGTCCCCCCGTATATCAAAATCTATAGATGCTCAAGTGTCTGCTATAAAATGCCATAGTATTGGCATATAACCTATGTACACCCTCTCATATACTTTAAATCATCTCTAGATTACTTATAATACCTAATACAATGCAAGTGCTATGTAAATAGTTGTTATACTGTATTGTTTAGGGAATAACAACAAAAAAATCTATGTGTTCAGTACAGATGCAATTTTTTTCCAAATATTTTTGATCCATGGTTGGTTGAATCCATGGATGTGAGACCCATGGATATGGAGGGTCAGTACTAACAGCAATTCCTGGAGGAATTCGTTGGATTATCGGGAATCCAATCATCTTTTATCTATGCCAGTTATTTGCTTTCTAGACCTTCCCCCATCTCCACACATTGAAATCCTACCCCTTTCTTCAAGGCCCATCCTGAGGACATTAACTCCAATGAATTCTTTTCAGGTGACTCAATTCTCTGCTAAATTCCCATAGCATTTTACAACTCTTATATTTTGTTGTGTAATATCATTGAGTTTGTCCTGTTTTCCCTTCTAAGATGTAAGCTTTCAGGTGATAGTTTCTATGCATTTTTTGTTTTGTTTGTATTCCCTGACACAATGAGTCATGCATGAAGTAGGTGCTCATTCTATGTCTGTTGAATTAGTTAACTCTCAAAGTTGGAAGGCACCATAGATTTCATGTAGCCCAGCTGGGAATACACCTCGCACATGTCCCGACCCCTGTAGATCCAGATGTTGCCACATGATTAGCTCTTGCTAGTGGATATGCGCAGAACTCATGGCCAGGATCTCTACAAAGCATACAGTAAATCCTCATAATTTAAAATACAAGAGACTGGGAACAAATGGGCTTTGAAGTAACTGAGTTCATATTAACAAGAGGTTTTATTAAAAACAAGAGAGCACTCACTTGACCAGAGAAAGACAGCTGTTTTGAACAATGACTATGATGATGCTCAATGATGTTTGCATTTCCAAGGGATTTTTAGTCACCTATATCGATGATGATGATGACTAAAAAAGCACTCTGCAGCTCATAAGGAAATGCACAGAGGCAGAGTGATTATTGTGAATGGGCCTGGAAATCTCCACTTATTTCTTTTCCACCAGTTAGAAGCAGAGGACTCCAGAACAAGTGGCCAGTGCTGCAAAATGCAAAAGCCTGGGATCTTGAGTCACCACATGGAAGAAAGAATGAGCTGACCAGGAATGCCAGCATCAGGCCATTATGTGAGCAAGAGAGAAACTTCCATTGTGCGAAGCCATTGAAATGTATAGGTGATATGGTTTGGCTCTGTGTCTCCACCCAAAATCTCATCTTGAGTTGTAACAATCCCCACGTGACAAGGGTGGGACCAGGTGGAAGTAATTGAATCATGAGGGCAGTTACCTCCATGCTGTTCTTGTGATAATGAATGAGTTCTCACGAGATCTGATGGTTTTATAAGAAGCTTTCCCCCTTTGCTCAGCACTTCTCCTTGCTGCTGCCATGTGAAGGATGTGTTTGCTTCCTCTTCACCTTGATTGTAAGTTTCCTGAGGCCTCCCTAGCCATGCTGAACTGTGAGTCAGTTAAACCTCTTTCCTTGATAAATTACCCAGTCTTGGGTATGTCTTTATTAGCAGTGTGAGAACGGAATAACATAAGGGGTTACTTATTAAAGCAGTAGCATTAACTCAACTTTATTGAATCTTTTCTTTGATGGAGTCTTTATTGTCCCAGTTCTGTTACGGAAAACCTTACTCACATTGAGCTGAAAGCTGCCTTTCCAGGAGTGACTCCAATCCATAGGCTACTGTTTGCCTTTTCAGCTTGCACAGATGTATTTCCTCTTCATCAAGAAGCCTTTCCCAATATTTGGCAGCAGATGTCATTGGCTCTAGGACGATGTTTTTCATTTCTTCATTTATGGCTGTAGTGCACAGTAGCAGATGATTAGTTTAAACCTCAGAGCTAAACAGACTCTCTCGTAGAGAGTTCCTTTTCTTCCTGACTCTTCCCAAAACTCTGGTCATCCCAAGGCTCTTCCACCAAGAATCATCCTAACTTTGGATTGAAGCCATAAGCTACATGAGTCAGATCTTTGTTTTTTCCAAAGATTAATAAAAAGTTGACTCACTTGGTTGTATCCTCGGGGAAAAACCCACGAGACCTTTTCAAAGAAGAGCTGAGACAGTCGAAGCCACAGCCCATCACATACTGTCATGCTAACACAACAAGCCATTACTTGTTCATTCAACAACCCTTTAGGAGTTCCCAGGTTCTCTTTATGGAGATAAAGGTAGACTTGGGCATATTGTGTTCTAGAGTATCTGACATGATAGTGAAAATGTTACTTTTAAGCTGAAATACAATTTAATGAAGATAGCTACTTTTACGCTGAAACAGTCACTGTCTCCAAATTCAGAGACTAAACTATCCATAAATTGCTGGCCTAATTCAATTTGTTCCACTGATGCTTGCAAAGTCCAGATGTTATTACTTGTTAGTAAAGCCCAAATGCACAGGGTTTTTCTTTTCCTCTTGTGCAGCAGTTCTTCAGCCTTGTAGGAGGATCTGCCTAAGATCAAGTTGTGTGGGTAGAATCAGACACGATATTTGTTGTTTTATTCAGCTCCTATTGAATTGCAGAATGGTGAGTTTATGTCATCTGCATGTCCCTTCATAATAATTATTCCGTGTGCATTTCCTTATGAGCTGTGGAGTGTCTTTTAAAACATCATCCTCAACACAGGTGACTAAAAATATCTTGGAAATAAAAACATCATTGGCCAGGCGTGGTGGCTCACGCCTGTAATCCTAGCACTTTGGGAGGTCGAGATGGGCAGATCACCTGAGGTCGGGAGATCGAGACCATTCTGGCTAACATGGTGAAACCTCATCTCTACTAAAAATACAAAAAATTAGCCAGGCGTGGTGGCGCGTGCCTGTAGTCCCAGCTACTCGGGAGGCTGAGGCAGGAGAATTACTTGAACCTGGGAGATGGAGTTTGCAGTGAGCTGCGATGGAACCACTGCACTCCAGCCTGGGGAACAGAGAGATTCCATCTCCAAAAACAACAACGACAAAAAAACAAACAAAAAAACAAAACATCACTGAGCATCATCACAGTCATTGCTTGAGAAAACTGGCTTTCCCTGGTCAGCTGAGTGCTGTCTGGTTTATAATAAAACCTCTGGCTCATAGGAACTCAGTTACTTCAAAGCCCATTTTGTTCTCAGTCTCTTGCATTTTAAATTATGAAACTTTGTTTGTTTGTTTGTTTTTGAGGCGGAATCTTACTCTGTTGCCCAGACTGGAGTGCAGTGACACAATCTCGGCTCACTGCAACCTCTGCCTCCCGGGTTCAAGCAACTCTCCCTGCCTCAGCCTCTCGAGTAGCTGGGACTCCTGATGCCCATCACCACGCCTTGCTAATCTTTATGTTTTTTAGTAGAGATGGGGTTTCAGCATGTTGGCCAGGCTGGTCTTGAACTCCTGACCTCAAATGATCCGCCTACCTCAGCCTCCCAAAGTGCTGGGATTACAGGTGTGAGCTGCTGTGTCCAGCCACTATTCAGTTTAGAGAGCTATGGAAATAATCATGCCAGTGTCCTGTTCCTCTTGATGCTTTCCATGCTGGCTATGGGTAGTGAATTAGGACTACGGATCACCCAGCATCACCATGCTAGAAGAGATGAGTAACCCAACAAGATGATGCCACTAATTATTTATGAGAATGCGTTAGAGAGCCCTCTGAGAACAACAACCAAAAATCTATTTTCTTTGACTCTTTTTGTATCCTCTCCCAGGAGCAAAGAGAGATTTCTATCCAAGAAGAATTTTAATTATTGCAATAGTTAGTAATTGCCAAAAGTTTTGATGGAAAACTCTGTGGAATATACCTTTTATTTTGTTTGGTCAGAGAGAGCCAAAAAGAGTGAGTCGACAAAAGAAAGAATAGCTGTGTTTCCCAAAGAGTTTTTAGGCAAGAAGGAGAGAGGCTTCCACAGATGCTGGGTGGGAGTGTAAATTAGTACAAACAATTTGGAGGTGTATGAACAATATGCTTCAAAATTTCACACATGCATACCCTTGACTCGGGAATTTTGGAGGATAGAAATTTAACTCCAAAACCAGTAGGCAAAGATGTATATCCCAAAAAGTTCACAAATTTTGGAGAACTTTTTAATAATTTTAAATAAAAATGTACATTGAGTGATGATTCTATGTGAAATACTTGGGTGTTAAAGACTGGATGATGGCTGAGACCAGCGTGGTTCCTGCCCTTCACACGCCAGCAATGGCATTGCCTGGAAAGGACCATCTCCCAGGCTGGGTGGGATACATGGATGGTGTTTAGTTCCTGAGCCAGTGTCCAAGCCACCTAGCAAGAAGTTAAAAAAAGAAAGAACAGAGAGGGTGAGCCCCTGACCTGGTGGAGGGTGCAGGCCAACTGGAAAGTGCATTGGAGAACCCAGAAATGTTGGGAAGAACCAGAGTGAAGTCAGAGAGGGGGAGAGATGGAACTTCAAGGGAGGGGGGAAGCCTGAAAGAAAATGTGATCATCTCACAGTTTTGTCCATGCTCATTCTCTAACCTAGATGCTACTTTGTCCTCACTTATTTATTTACTTATTTATTTGAGATGGAGCCTTCTCTGTCACCCAGGCTGTAGTGCAATGGCATGATCTCAGCTCACTGCAACCTCTGCCTCCCAGTTCAAGCGATTCTCCTGCCTCAGCTTCCCGAGTACCTGGGATTACAGGCATGGACCATCATGCCTGGCTAATTTTTGTGTTTTTAGTAGAGACTGGGTTTTACCATGTTGGCCTGGCTGGTCTTGAACTCGACCTCAGGTAGTCCACCCGCCTTGGCCTCCCAAAGTGCTGGGATTACAGCTGTGAGCCACCATGCCCATGCATGAGCCACTGTGCCCGGCCTCTCATGTTTTCTTTTTCATGTTTTTCCTTTAAAACCTTTGCTTTTTGCATTTGGCTTGGAACTCGTACTCGTAACTTCATCCTTAACTCTTCAGAAGACATTTCATATGTCCTTGTGAAGAATATTGTATGACTGTCCACCATTCCCTATGAACTAATAGGTTTTCAGAAAATATTTCATATGTACTTGTGAAGAATATTGTGTGACTTTCCACCATTCCCCATGAACTAACAGGTTGTGCAAAGCCTGGCACGGGGTACGATGTCTTGATTTGCAACTCACTAACCACGGACCTGCCTTCATTTCCTCTGTGTTTGGCAAGGCTGAGATGAAGAAGGCAGTCCCTTGTGGAGGGTGCCTAAAGTACCTGCCCTCATTCCATTTGAGACATAGCCTGCTGGTGACTATTAAATAAGACGATGAGAGCACTGGGTTTTTAATACAAAACAATGAAAAAGTCTACAACTTATTTCCCTTCAAAAACAAACAGCGTGTTTGAGAAGTCTACAAACATCAGAGTGTGAGAGTGTCTGAGTGTGAGTGTGTGTTTGTGAGTGTGGGTGAGTGTTGTGAATGTGTGTGATTGTGTGTATGTGAACGTGAGAGGTGTGTGATTGTGTGAATGTTAGCGTGTGAGTGTGAATGATTGTGTGTGACTGTATGACTGTGTGAGTGGTGTGCATGTGATTGTATGAGTGTGTGTATGTGTGAATGGTGTGAATGTGTAAGTGGCATGTGTGAGTATATTTGAGTGTATGAGTGTGAGTGGTGTACCTGTATGCAAGTGTGATTTTGAGTGTATGAGTGTGTTTGTATGTGTGACTATGTGAGTGGTGTGTGTGTATGCTAGTGCGATTGTGAGTGTATGAGTGTGTGAGTATGTATGACTGTGAGTGGTGTGCGTGTATGCTAGTGTGATTGTGAGTGTATGAGTGTGTTTTTATGTCTGAGTGTGAGTGGTGTGTGTATGTGAGTGTGAGACTGTGTGAGTCTGAGTGGTGTGTATGTGAGTGTGTGATTGTATGTGAGTGTGTTTGTGAGTATGTCTGAATTGGATGTGAGTGGGGTGTGTGTGTCTAGGTGAATGTGTGAGTGGTGTGTGTCTGTGTGTGTGTGAATGTGTGAATGTGTTAGTGTGAGTGTGTTCATTAATTTAGGAAGGCCACATGCAGAGTGTAGAGCGCTGCCAGCCACCTCTTCAGCGGGTGGGAAATTCCTGACAGCCAGGCAAGGTCTGCAGGCCGCATCATCTCTCTGTTTGGGGTCTGCAAGGATCCGGAGAGAACCCCACTGAAGGAGCTGGGCTCCCAGAGGCACTGGCAACAGACCTCCATGTTTGCTCGCCTCTTATTTGGGAATGTGGGAAATCACTCACATTTCATCTTTTCTTGTCAGTAGAAAACTTTAGTCTCCTTATATGCTCAGTTTCTATTTTTCCCACCATGGGAATATCTAAATCATCCTTCCTTTCCTATATCTCTGCTCTATTGTCTTGTGGGTTATCCATAGTCCAGCCCTGATGTTGGATGCAATTGCTTCAAATTAATTAAGGAGCAGTGAGTGACTTTGAAAACCTAGCCTGTGGCTTTCCATGGGGGAACTGAAGGAGCCTTCAGAGACCACCTAGTTTAACTCCTTCATTTGCAAATGAGGACCCTGAGACAGTTTGTGTAAGGCCACCTGGTATTAGAGCCAAAAGCTTTGGATGATCTGGTTCCCCCTTCAGAGGTGACTCGGCAGGAACGCGCGGACTGAAGGCATAAGAAGCCTAAAGAAAGTGGTTAAAACACGCTGTTTTTCTTCCCCTGTGATTAGTGGGCTTGAAATATGTAGGAGGCGTCTTCCACCTGTGCTGGGGCCGGGAAAGGAGCAGTGACCGTGAGTTCCGTGGCACCTGCTGGATTTTGTAGTCCATTGGGGAGCCTAGGCTGTAAGTGAACACTTACCAGCGTACTGAGGGCTCAGAACAGAAAGCAGGGTGTTAGCAGAGCACCTAATGGGACACAGCTGGAACATTCCAGGTCCATTGTTGTCTCCTGTTTGGCGGAAGTCACCTGTTTCCCGCGGAGCCGTGTGTGTGGTTCACTTTCCAGGAGGAGGCACCATTCCCCAGGGGGTGTGCTGGGAGACTGGAAGTTTTCGGCGACATGGCCTCTGGGCCAGTGCTATTAGCCCCACTGGGGAGAAGAAGAAACCGAGGGTAAGACACTGAGGACTTGTTTGCGGTCACACAGGAATGGAGGTGAGGAAAGAGTCACGGGTGGGGGGTGAGGAGCCGCTCACCGTGGCCGGAATGGGGAGTTTAAAGTGGAGAGTGCCGGGACCGTGCTATTTATTTCTGGAGCCCGAGGCCACCTCCCCTTCGGAGATGATGGGCAGGGCCAGGCTGAGGCACAATTGCGGGGTAAGAGAAGGCTGCCCTCAGAAGTCTTACACTCTCCGTGCAACACCTCCAGTGCCTTTAATGCCACTGCTTTGTCTTGGAATACGGTGTCATCAAGCTCCCTCCCCTGACAAATCTACTCCTCACTTCCTTCTCTCTCGCCAAGTGGTTCTTTCCTCCCAGGAGAACAGCCCTCACTAGAGGAGGCCATCTCAGGGCCTTGGGCGATGTGGGATGAGGAGGCTCTCCCCTTTCCAAGAAGTCCTGGAGTTGGCCAGGGCAAGCAGCCGCCAACTCCACCCATGTGGCCTTGGGCTCAGGTAAACTTTGAGGGCTGTTTCTAACATGGAACAGGGCTTTTAGCGAGAGCATATGACGGGGAGGATTCGCATCTTGGAAAGGAACTAACACAAGCTACAAAGAAGCAAATGTCTCACCTTATCTCTTTTCCAGAGCCTCCTCAAGGCATCCACTTGCTTGTCTTTCCTTCATGATTATTCTTGACTGGTGACGTTTATTGAACACCCAACGCATGCTACCGACAATGCTTTTTTTTTTTTTTTTTTTTTTTTTTTTGTATCAGAATTATCCCTGGAAAAAATATAGAGGAGAGGTTAGTGGCATTTTTATTTTCCAGCCATACATGGTACAGCACTGGAGAAAGGTAGTCAATACATGGGAATAGCCTGGCCTCCTGTGAGCTCATTCTTATTTCACAAAGGAAAGAGGCTAATATTCTGCCTTATCTGAACAGCTGTCTCCACAGAGCTGGGTTCTGTTGTGGTTAAGTTAGTTGTTAAGATGGTTAATTTAGATGGTACTTGGTGATAATGGTGCTAAGCCTTCTTTGTTTGTATTTTGTAATTACTTTTTTTTTTCTTTTTGTTGAAATGGAGTCTTGCTCTGTCACCCAGGCTGGAGTGCAATGGTGTGATCTTCTGCCTCCTGAGTTCAAGTGATTCCCATGCCTCAGTCACCCAAGTAGCTGGGACTACAGGCGTGCACCACTATGCCCAACTAATTTTTGTATTTTTAGGGGTTTCACCATGTGGGCCAGGCTGGTCTCAAACTCCTGACCTCAAGTGATCCACCTGCCTTGGTCTCCCAAAGTGCTGGAATTACAGGCATGAGCCACTGTGCCCTGCCACAATTACTTTTATTGATATAAAATGTATATAACGTAAAATCCACAGTACATGGTTTTATACTTTTCACATTTATAAGTGTGCATCAAGGTGGTTTTAGTGTATTCACAGTGCTGTGCAACCCTCACACTATCTCATTCTTGAAGATTTCTATCTTTCCCCAAAGAAACTCCATACCATTGGCAGTCACTCCCAATCTTCCTCCTCCTAGCCTCTGGCCACCGCTAATGTACTTCTATGGATTGGCCTATTCTTGCCACTTTATATAAATGTAACCATATAATAGATGGCCTTTTATGTCTGGCTGCTTTCACTTAGAATAATGTTTTCAAGGTTTTTCTGTGTCTCAGCATGGAGGAGTACTTCATTTCTTTTTATTCCATTGTATGTATACACTACATTTTATTTATTCGTTCAGCAGTCAGTGGACATCTGGGTGGTTTCCACTTTTTGCCTATGATGAATAATGCTGCTGTGGACATCCATGTATGAGTTCCTGTGTGAAGATATGTTTTCAGTTCTCTTGGGTGTATACCTAGGAGTAGAATTGCTGGGTCATATGGTAACTCTATGTTTAGCTTTTTGAGAAACTGCCAAGATTTTTCTCACAATGATTGCACTATTTTACATTCATACCAGCGATGTTTGGGGATTCTGATACCTTTCTTGCCATCACTGGTTAATTTTTCTTTTTTTAAATTATAGCCATCCTAGTGATGTGAAGTGGAAGCTCGCTGTGATTTTGATTTCCATTTCCCTAGTGACTAATGATGCTGAGCATCTTTTCAAGTGCTCATTGGAATCTGTACATCTTCTTTGGGGAAATGTTTCTTTAAATCCTTTGCCCAGTTTACAATTGGATTGCTTGTCTTTATCGCTGAGTTGTTCTTTATGTATTCTGGAGACGGGACACTTATCAGATATATGATTTGCAAATATTTTCTCCCATTCTGTGGGTTGTCTTTTAACATCTTGTCTGTCCTTAGATCATTGTTTTGAGCTCCTCAAGGTCACTGAATGCCACATACCTATGGCCACAGACTTGAGATGGCCTCTGGCACAAACATTAGTTATAAAGGGGCTGAGTGAGGAAGTGCAGGTGGATCTTGGAGATGTGCTCAGAATTCCTCATTTGAATGCTTTGTAGAATGCCAAACAGCATTTCAAGAAAGAAAAAAAATGGTATCTAAAAAAAGACAAGAAGAATAATTTTGGGAAAACAGTCTAGATCTTGGAAATTGCAGCCAGGGAGTTGTTTGCTGAAGCACATATTGCTTGAAGCACAAGACAGGGACCCCACCCACTAGAACCTTCATTCTCTCAGGGAGGTTGCAAGAGGATGGAAATAATTCATGTATCATTGAAGACAGTTACTAATTAGTAACGACTGTCACTACTTGTTTAGTGGTCCTTTTGCATACATTATTTCTACTACTCCTCAAACATAAATAAGTCTTGTTAATATGCATGAGATGTGGAAACTGAGGCCCAAAGGGATTGTCTTAGTCAATTTGTGTCGTTCTAAAGGAATACCTGAGGCTGGATCATTTATAAAGCAAAGAAACTTGGTTCATTCTGCAGACAAGAAGCATGGTGTCAACATTTGCTTCTGATGAGGATCTCAGGAATCTCCCACTCATGGTGGAAAGCGAAGGGGAGCCTGTGTATGCAAAAACTGTGTGGTGAGAGAGGAAGCAAGAGTGGCGGGGAATGGCCAGCCTCTTTTAACAACAAGCTCATGCAGGAATGAATAGAGCCAGAACTCAATCACTCCTAAGGGAGGGCATTCATCTATTCATGAGGGATCCACCTCCATGACCCAACCACCTCCCACTAGGCCCCACCTCCAACCTTGGGGATGAAATTTCAGCAGGAGGTTTGGTGACAAATATCCACAAGAAAGCAGGGGCCACAGCCTGCCTGTGGTCACACAGTTTAACAGTGACTGAGACAGAGTTCAAACTCAGGTCCTTCTACCAGATGAGTGATGCCCATAGAGTCTTAGGGAAGGAGGCTCTCAGTGAGGCTGGGGCAGTCAGGGAGTTGGGAGAAGAGGACAGCAAGAGAATGTGGCCATTCTCGGGGGCATAACAGATAGCAAAAGTGAAGGAACAGAGGGCTGAGTTCACATTCTCATGGGAGGAGAAATAAGTTTATTTTGCATTTTTAAATTGCGTCTTTGAAATCATCACATGGAGTTTGGTGCAGCACTGAGGGGTGAGCAGCCCCAAGGCTCAGGGGTAGATACCCGGAGTAGATGGCATAGATTACAGGGCAGACCCTGAGACGTGAGAAATCAAGATGAGAAAATAAGAGGCCAGTGTGAATAAGGCATCTGGCTGGCATGTGATACTGTATAGATACTTTAGGAAGAGCCCATGTTCCAGCTCCATCTTAGCATTGTGGGGCAGCTTGAGATGACAGATCTTGGTGCAATTAATACATGCTATTAGATTCTATTAGTTAGCCTCTAACAGTTTGGGTCATATACCTGGGACATTAAAAAAACAAACAAACGAACAAAAAAACAATGCTGGGATTTTTTTTTTTTTTTTTTTTTTTTTTTCAACATGCTCCTGCTCAGGTTCCCCAAGAGTAAACTTAAGGACCCTGACTCATTTCAGCTACTCTGCAAATGCAAGGCTCACCAAGCCTATGCTACGCAGACCTTTTTATTTTATTTTATTTTATTTCATTTTTTTCTTCAAATTTTATTTTAAGTTCCTGGGTACATGTACAGGGTGTGCAGGTTTGTTACATAAGTAAACGTGTGCCATGGTGGTTTGCTGCACAGATCAACCGATCACCTAGGTATTAAGCCCCACATCTATCAGCTCTTCTTTCTGATGCTCTCCCTCCCCCAACCCCCGACAGGCCCCAGTGTGTGCTGTTTCCCCTGATGGGTTCTTGCTACACAGATCTTGAGGGCTGAATGGGATGTGTTCAGCTCTGCACTCTCAGCTCTGCACTCTATGTCATCCCTGATGAGAACTGCCCCTCTCCCAGCCGAGTTCAGGGCCATTGGAATCAAGGCCCTGCATACCATTTGGGCCTGTTCTGTGATCATTCAAGAAATGACCAACTGGAAGCTTGCTTCTTTGGTTAGATAGTTTGGGTACAGGAAAAGCGCCGACTTCAGTGTATAAGGTCTAAAGTAGGGAAAATATTAAAAGGACAGCATGGTGGGTGGGGGTGGAGGGAGAGAGAGAGAGAGAGACAGAGACAGAGACAGAGACAGAGAGAGACTCTGGATTTGAGTCTTAAATCCACCCTTCACCAGCTCTAGGATTTTTTTTTTTTTTTAACCAATTACTCTGTGACACAGTTTCTTGCCCTATAAAATGACCATAACTCTCCATACCTTCTAAATTTATTATAAGGGAGCTTTGGAAACAAGATGTTGAAAGAATTTTCACAAACTGTAATACGCAAAAAGCCGTTGGTTCCGCCATTCCTTCATCCACACAATCCTCAATGGTGAGGCCCTCGTCAGCTCTGGGAACTCACTGGGAAGCAAAACACTGGAATTCTTGCCCACAGGGAGCTGACCATGTAGATGAAATGCATACTTTAAATAGTCACACAAATAGAAATAGAACGATTTAACATGATACATGGTATTACACAGGGCCAGATGAATGTCCATGAAGCATTTCAGGGAAACACGTGGCTTCAAAGAGAGAATTGTAAGAGCCGTGCCCTTCACTCTTCTGGAAGTGTTAGGAGAGCCAAGATCATTTAAAATTCAAAGGTCATAGGGGCCTGATATAGTTTAGATGTTCGTCCCTTCCAAATCTCATATTGAAATATAATTCCCAGTGTTGGAGGTGGGGCCTGGTGGAGATGTTTGGGTCCTAGGGCCGGATCCCTCAGGAATGGCGTGGTGATGTTCTTGCAGTAATGAGTGAGTTCTTACTCTGTTAGCTTGTGCAAGATCTGGTTGTTTAAAAGTGTGTGGCAGCTGGGCACGGTGGCTCACACCTGCAATCCCAGCACTTTGGAATAAGGTGGGCAGATCACTTGAGGTCAGGAGTTGGAGACCAGCCTGGCCAACATGGTGAAATCCTGTCTCTACTAAAAATACCAAAAAAAAAAAAAAAAAAACCACAAAAACAACATCAACAACAACAACAACAAAAACTGGCTCGGCGAGGTAGCACACACCTGTAATTCCAGCTACTTAAGAGGCTGAGGCAGGAGAATCACTTGAACCGGGAAGTGGAGGTTCCAGTGAGCTGAGATCATGCCATTGCACTCCAGTATGTACAACAAAAGCGAAAATCTGTCTCAAAAAAAAAAAAAAAAAAAAATTTGTAGAGATGGGGTCTCTCCATGTTTCCCAGGCTGGCCTTAAACTCCTGGGCTCATGTGATCCTCCTTCTTTGACCTTCCAAAGTGCTGAGATTACACAGGATCAGTTTTAAAGGCATGTTAAAATAAAACCCTGTTACAGAAAGCAACAGATTAATATGTTGATTAAATTTATTTTCAAAGTAGGGCTGTTCAACTGGTAATGTTATGATGTTAAAGCAAGTTTTCCAATTTTATTCATTGATAGTCTTATGCCTTTTGAGGCATGAGAGTTTAAAAGTGTCTGTTCTAGGAGGACAGGCTCCTAACTTCTTTTAGTTTCTTTCACCATTTGCAAAAGGAGGATAATAATAGGCACCATGACAGATTGTTGGGAATTTAGAAATAATGACAATAAAGATTCTTGGTCACAGAAGGCACTCAATAAATGCCAACAGTGCCTAGCAAAGTGCCTTGATTGTAGTAGGTACTCAATAAAATTGTTCCTGACCTATGTGAGCCCTAAGTGCTTGGGCAATGAAGAAATCAAGAAGAACCAGGTTTCATACCAGAGTTATTGCCTAAGGGGCAGAAACATGCCAGCTATCATCATTGTTTTTATTGTTCCTGGCAATAAACATTTCTCCTGTGCTTTACGTGTACTGCCCAATAAACAAAATTAAACTCAAACTAATAACGCCTTCTTGGGAACATAATCTCTCATGTCTTGACATTGCTGATTGTCACGCATGAAACGTTTCCATAATAACAAGCACTTTACAGGCATCTAGCTTATGAAGTAGAACATTAATTTGTATTGTTTATAAGAGCACTTAGGTTAGAGGAAGACAGATTATATTGAATCATGGCCAGCCCATTGCTCACCCTTGTCTGCGGTTGAGAGCTGAGCTTAACTAAACAGCATCTCCTTCCAGGCATAAAAAGGAACATTGAGTTTCCCTTGATTTGTTTTTAGAGAGGAGGCTGAAATTGTTGCTAGCAATTTTTTTTTAAGTTCCAGTCAAGGAATGTTATTAGGCTCTTTCTAAAATAAAATAGCTATACTTTTGTTAGAAAGTAAACAGGAAGCCACTAATCAAAGTGAAAAACCAGGCTTACTGGATCACGTTGGTCCTTAACAATTTGAGCCTCAGTTATTTTTTTCTCTCTACATTAGCAAAAGTAATATTTCTTGCCTGTATTACAAGGCAATGCTGAGTAGAAGATAAAAAAAAATGTATGTGTGTGTACGTGTGTGTGTGTAGTTTCTAATCTGTAAAATGCACATCAATATTGTGATGACTGTTATTATTTCTGGAGTTCCTAGCCCATGATTCCTTTCAGCTCATGCAGCAAAGAATTAGACTGAATAACGTTTCATATGTTCACTCTTGGACAGTATGAAAAAGGACAGTTGCTACTTTTTTTATTCTATTTCCCCAATTCCCCAGCAGCTTGAGGAATGTCCTGAATCATAGATGAAGATTTTTCTAGAAAATGTGTGTGTGTGTTCAGGAGAGAACATCATTGAATGACCACCTATGGAATTCCATTCAATGATATTTAGCAAGTCCTGGGAATTTGCCTGGTCTCTTTTGGTTCAGAAGTTGTGGTCTGCCTTGGGAAGCACTGTGCAACTTGAAGTGTGAACTTCTGCCAATAAACTTCCCAGGGCCTGGGTGGGAGAGACAAGATGCAAGAGCTAGAATGAATCAATCATTTAACCTTACGTCCTTAGTTTCCTTATGTATGAAATGAGTTCTAAGGTTCATTTGGCTCTACACTTTCACGCTCTGGCTATTTTGTCATGTTTGACTCTAGAGAAACTACTACACAACTTACTATGATCTGCAATAATCTCAACTCTTGTAAAAGCCACATGTATACTAGAATGTTTTCAGATGGAAGTAAAGAAAATCATCCAAAAGTGGCTTAAACAATGAGGACATTTATTTTCCAACATGACTTGAAGTCCAGGCAGACAGTTCTCAGGTTGGTTCAGTGGCTTCTGGATGTGTTCAAGGACTGAGGCTCGTCCCATCTTTCCGGGCTATCATCTCTGGTGTTATGGCTCAGACTTTCTTGGCGTCATGGCTCAAACTTTGTTGGTGTCGTGGCTTGGACCTTAGGCTCATGCCCTCATATTTGCAGTTGACTACTCCTGACCTCACATATAGATGTGACTTTTATCCATCCAAGAAGAAACAGAGCGTTTCATCTATTACTCTTTTTATTAAGGAATTCAACCTTTCCTAGAAGTCCTGCTGATATGGATTGAATCTGTGTCCCCACCCAAATCTTATGTTAATTGTAATCCCCAATGTTAGAGGAGGGGCCGGGTGGGAGGCAATGGGATCATGGGAGTGGATTTCCTCCTTTGGTGCTCTCCTCATGATAGAGTTCTTGTGATACGTGGTTGTTTGAAAGTGTGGAGGACCTCCCCCAACTTTCTTACTCCTGTTCCAGCCACGTGAGACATGCAAGCTTCCCCTTCACCTTCTGCCATGATTGTAAATTTCCTGAGGCCTCCTCAGCAATGCTTCCTATACAGCCTGTGGAACTGTGAGCCAATTAAACCTCTTTCCTCTATAAATTACCTGCTTTCAAGTATTTTTTATAGCAGTGCAAGAATGGGCTAACTCACCCCCCAGACTCTCAGCAGACTTCCTCCCTGGTTCATTGGCTAGGATTAGGGTTGCATCACATGCCCATGCTCTAGCTGCAACAGAAGCATGGATGGAGCCTTGGAAAGTGTCTAGTGTTTTCAGCTCTTCTGGGAGGAGGTGAGTTCTACAAGAAAGAAAGCTGGAAGTGGGGTGTGTATAGCTACAGAGTAGGCAATGAAAAATATTTGTCACAAGCTAGGACATATCCAGCTTTATGTGTGGGTGGAAAATAAATGTATTTATACCTGTCAGCATTAGAATCCTCAATTTCATCTGTAAAATGACCAGACTGAAATAGATATTCCTCAGTCTTACAGACCTAATGGAAGAAGCAGATCCATGTACATAAAGAATGCAAAATGAGCTATTCATAGACCATGGACCTGTTTTTGCCTTTCTTGACAACTCTATTTTTTTTTAACTAAGAGCTCCTTCATTCTTTTGGAGTCCCCAGTACTTCAGTGAATGATAGTGTTCTTGAGTTTCTATGAGCACATTAGAATTTTACACCTTCAAGGTTAACAGAGCCTGTTTTTATATGCTGATGGCTATAATCAAAGCACAGGATTACTTAAACTAACAAGCGAGGATCCATCCCAATAGAAATGTACACAGAACTTTAATCCATCATTTTGCTAATGGTCCTTTCCTGGTATATTCATCAGCTTCCGTTCCCGCTTTTGGCCTAATACATACACTGTGTTGTTTTATGACCTCTCCTCTGACTGTTAATATAGGAAAGGAGGTATTATGGCTCCCATTACATGGAGACGTAATGGAATGAGGGACTTACTGGAGATTGCATTTTCCTATCATTGCGTAGGTCTTCTAACTGGACAAAAGCCAGTTTTACCTTCCGTTCTCGGCCCAAGTCATTCCTTTGGCATTCCCAGTTTCTTTCTGTATTCAGAATGAATCTCATGTTCACATGGATATGCTTTGAGTTGGCAAACCAGCAACCTCCAAGTGGATGTCCTTGATATTATCCTAAGAGAAACAGACAAAATAGCCTGGCATGGCTCTTTGCCCACACTGCTTTGTAACCAAGACAGAAACTAAAGCCCATTGGCTTCATCTGGACACTAATCCAGGTAAACATATAAGCACATGTATTTGTCCATGGGTGATATTTGTCCTGAAGAACAGTGAAGTTTAGTCTAACACTTGATTTCATGTTTTGATGTTTCTTTCTCTGCAATCTGATATTGTTGTAAGCATGAATATACTGGTGTGCTAGGGCCACCTAACCAAGCACCATAGACTGGGAGGTTTAAACAACAAGAATGTATTTTCTCACCATTGTGGAGGCTTGGCAGACTGAGATCAAGGTGTCGGCAGGGCTGGTTCCTTCTGAGGCCTCTCTCCTTGGCTTGCAAATGGTGTCTTCTCTTTGTGTCTTCACGTTGTCTTTCCTTGGTGTGTGCCTGTGTCCCAATCTCCTCTTCTTATAAAGACACGAGTCAGATCGGATGAAGGCCCAGCCTAATGACCTCACTGTCATGTAATTAATTCTGTACATTCAGAGTGAATGGGGATCAGGAGTACAACATGTGAATTTTAGGGGAATGTGATTCAGTCCATAACAATGAAGTTGGTGGTTTACTCGGATGACAACAAGCTGGGGACACTTCTGAAAGGACAGGTGGACTACATGAGCTATGTGGCACAGTCAGCTGCTGAGAAACTTTGCTATGCCTTCAAAGTCAATGCCCATGGCTGCCACATTCTTGGAAATAAAGGTAGCTTTAATAAAGATAAATCTGACATGGAGTTGTAAACGGCTGAAATGTGATAGATTTACATAGCCAGAGTTTCAGGATTTCAGAGATTTGGGACCTCTCGTGTACATACTTTCTTAAATGGCAGCTCCAACCAGTAGCAGCTCTGAAGAGCAGCGGCTATACACTGCCAATCTAGAAAAAATGAGAAGGAAGACAAATGTAGGAGCTGCTACTGTGTGATAGGAACTTTAAGCACCGGGGACTTGCTAACGATTTCCCTGAGAGGCAGGCAGTGTCCGGGTCCCTAACTCTGTGGACTCTGTGAGATAGACTAGAGGCAAGCACACAAAGCAAAGGCAAAAAAAGAAAGGAAAGCAAAGAATGGAAACTGCAGATCTCTGCATTACAGAACAGAATGAAACGTCGCCCAACATTTCACAAGGTTAGCCATCAGCTTTCTTTACAAATTATCCAGGTCCATTTGTTTGGGGTGTTTTCTTCCTTAACTCCCATGGAAAAATAAATACATCATTTTTTTTTTGAACTGTGGGTGGAATAAACTCTTTAGAAATTGATATGAGCATCCTCTTGGCTAGATTCCTGACATTCAACCAAGTAAAGGAACTCAGGCAGCTGCAGGACTAAGCTCCTCCCACATCTGCCGCTGTGGTTGGATGTGCAGGCTGAGAGCATCGTCTTAGATCTTAGCACCCTGCTTAGCACACAGTAGGTGTTCAGCACATGCCTGCTAGACTGATGTGTCAGATCGTGTTTCTTTTCACTCAATAGTCATGAGTGTCAGAATAGCTGGCTATCAGCTGGAGCTGGGAGTAAATTCCAGGGCAAGTCTTAATGTTTCAGCGTTGTTGCCTGCAGCACTGTTCTGTATTGCCTCTTCCCACCACAAAATGTTTTTAGGTGGATTAAATAGGGTTATTAGGGGTAGTGGGGATAATCAAACCCAAGTTCTACCATACAGTCACTTTTGCCTGGTGAGCTTCATGGAGACACATAGAGGTCAAATTACAAATGGCTGAACTCACAGAAGCTTCAGTTTCTAGCTACAGCAGGAGAAAGCAGAGCTGGACACATTCCCAGTTTATAGGTTCTCATACAAAACCCAGCTGGCTGCCACAGCACAACCACAGACAAGGGAAGAGGACGAGGAGACGTCAGAGTTCAAACTCAATTCCGGGAATTTTATCTTGAGATTGTTTGCCTTTCTTTAATTTTCAGAATTGAGATTCTTCCTGCCTGGGTCTATTACAATTGACTTTAAACTGGAGGAGATTTAAAAAAAAGTTTCATAGAGTGAGCACAAAAACAATGCATCTATTTATGGGCTAAGCTACTCTCCCTCCCCCATGCAGGCACAGGCAGACGGGGAACAATTTTTCTAGGGAAAGATTTTTCTTTCTTTTTTAAGGCAATGACAAACACTATTTACTAAAGTTAAAAAAAAAAAAAAAAAAAAGCTGTGTCCTTACCACAAAATATCAACCCCGTAGATTACACTAAGCGAAGAGCCCACATCTTATAAACACAACACACTGCATTGCTCGACATTGAGTTATGATATTTCATTGCAGGGAGCAGCGGAGTCTGAATCTATTAATGATTCATGCTTGCCTCGGAAGAACATAATGTGTACTAATCAGACCCAACCAGGGGACAAGAGCACTTTAAATGCATTTGTCCAGTTAATAGTTTGACTTAATCTGATATTTCATTGGGTCACCGACCTTTTCATTGTAGGTAATGTGCAGAGGAAAATGTATGGCTGACGCCCTGGAGAATCGACAGAGGACTTCCTGGTTACCAAGCAACATGCTACCTAAGCTTTGCCTCTGCATAATTCTGCCAATACTTCTTTCAGTTGATGAACTTAAGTGTAGCCCCGTGAGATTGTGAGTGTATGTGTGCGTGTGTGTGTGTTTTGGGGAGCAGAGACACTACAGGCACAGAGTAGCTCATTTAGACTGCTTTTTATAGGCATTAAGCAATAAGCTCCCATAATAAACAGCCATGCCACAGTTAATACTCAATAAACAGTATGGTTTATAAGCAATTAGGGACCCAAATCTCAAAATAAGACAGTTCAGCAGAATGAGAGTATCCACTCTAACAAGGCTTAGTAGGATATGTGGCTTGTTAAAAGTGTCATAATTCTCCTTTAAAAAGCAATTAACAGTTTGGTATATTTTGGTCTGCCAAACACTGAGTTTCTTAATCAAGTGTGAGCACAATCAAAGAGCCACTTCTCAGCTTTATGTAATGGACAGTCGAGTATGCAGAAAGCACAGCTGAAAGTAAAAGGATGAATTGATGTTCTCTCCTGTTTGTTTATCAACCTGTGAGTCCATTGAAGACATCAAGATGAGTCAGATAAATGCATTTTGTCAGGTTTTCAAAGAAAGTCAGCCGGCTACTCTATTTTGCCAAGGTCTTTGTATTTCCTAGTAACTTTGTAGGTTAAAAAATATGTTTTCCAGCTCCTTTAAATTGCAGTAGGTGATTGGAGAAATAACGCACGTTTGCTTGTTTGTCTTTTATAAGCACAGACACAAGCATCTGGTCCTTACTCCGTGAGGCTGCAGGAATATCACTGCCTCTCACTGGATTCGTTGCGAGGTATTTTACAACAGGATCCCAATGCCCAGTCGCGGATTTCCTTTACCTACCATATTGGTGGCCCAGCAACCCTATTTTTAAATATACTTTCAAGAGATATAAGTTTCCAACACTATGTACAAGGTGTGGGATGCTGGACAGAGACTGATGTATTTCCTTCTTCAGGGACTTAGCATCCAAGACACATTTATAAACAACTACGTATTTCCTGTTAAAGCACATTGAAATGAACGCACAGTAGATAATACTATGGGCCTTCTAAAATCACTTATTTGACTCTCTTATCTACAAATTGAGTAATTTTTAAAATTAAGAATGGAGAGAAATGTGCAGAGAGGACAAAAACTTTAATGTGTACTTAGATAGTTGGAAGTGTCAAATTAAACCAAATTTAAAAATTGATCCCTCCTTCAGCTGTTCCCACCAGCGCCAGGCATTTGTGATGTTGTTCTAGGAAAGTATCTTTTGAAATTTCTGCACTTTATGACATTCCCCCTTTCTATCCAGCTTAATGCGTGGGTTGTAGAACATAAATGTATTCATATTTACCTGCATTAGAAGTCTCAATTTCATCTGTAAAACGACCAAAGTGAAACAGATAATTTCTAGTATTTTTTCTCTCGCAACCCATGATTCAGCAAATCACTGAACTCTTAAAAATTTTCATAATGTATGTGGAGGTTTAGGCAAGTGAAATCAGTATAGAAAAAAATAATTAAGAAGTAATGTGGTCTAGAGACTTCTTTGACAGACCACTATAAATATTCAGACTAAAAACCAAACTTCAAATGAACTGAAGTTGAGAAAATCTTCTAAGCCAAACTTCTGGGACAATGAATTAATTTTTGTAGTCAGGATTGGGGGACTATTCAGAATGGGCTGAGAAAGTTCTATTCTTCTTCCTACTGGGAATATTTAGAAGGTCACTATACCAACATCGCACCAACCTCCATCTAGATGAGTATGAATAGTCCTCAAACCAATGGATGTTGATATATTTTATCCACGCCACCAGCATTTAAAAGGTGTGCTGCACGTTCCATGTGCCAGACATGATACTCTCTGGGGTGATTCTAATCACCCCTCCTCTCCCTTTAACCCCACTCTGCTGTACTCATTTTCCAATTCTGAACATGAGAGTTGAAGACCAACTCACAGATGTCTTAGCTTCCTAAGAGAGGATGCATGTAGGGTCTTAAGGATTTATTCAGGAATGCCAAAGTTCCTCTCTCCTTAGCAGAGTGTAGAGGATTAGCCAGAGTTTGAAGAAATATCTTGGTTCTTTGGAATTCAGTCCAAAGAATGGTATGTGGCAGATGTGTCTTTCTTAAAACAGCTTCCGTAGGGATGTGCCCGTGTTTGCGGAATTCCACAGTTAGAAATGCATTCCTTTGACAGCAAGGTATGGCAGAGAGACTTCCACAAAGCCAAGCCATTACTGGCACCAAGCAAATCCAGTCCTTTTCAGTACACCAAAGTGAAGAGAGGTACCGGGATAGTTCTCGTTGACTGAGTTACGCTGGACCTGGGAAACTGGGTTAAATAGTACATAGGAGAAGTTAGAACTTGAAAAGGGAGGGGGCACTGCCTAATGCAAATCACATCCATTTAACAATTGCTCTGGGATTTGTCTGCTAGCCAGGGACCACTTTTCAGAAAATGCAGGGTGGAGTTATGCAGCTTCTATGCACTCTCCTTCCTCTGCCTTCTTTCTTTCCAGCTAGTTTCGACACAGCAGCACTGAATTCTCATTTGGGTGAATAGCAAGATTTATCGAAGTGAAAAGCACAGTAAATATTGACTGTGGCAGTGCGGAGGTCAATATTTACCTCAAGGGACGATAAATCCTCATATTCACTGAAACATAAAGTCAATATTTTGAGGGTGGTGTCAAATGCATCCTAAATGTGCTCACCAGAAGTAGCTGGAAATATTTTTCTAATGAGCATAGGTGTCTCAAGCTTTGCAGTTTTCCATTTCTGTTCGTATTTTAAAGAGTAGAGGGATTGAGAGGTTGGAGAAATTGCATTGCTACTTTTTGTTTGTTTGCTTTTGAAAAGACAAAGATACAGCTTCCCATCCAAAACACATCTGTCTTTTAATCGTTGTTTTTGAAAAACCTTAAAAAACATTCATGGGCTGGGACTTTCCCTGTCTATGTGACAAATGGGGAAGATGCTGCCGCTCTTTGGACCCTCTATTGCTGCACACAGAGGAAGCAGGAGGGAAGAGCAAGGGATGGATTCATGTTTGCAACAGAGCTTTTCATTGCTTCAGCTGCCGAAGCCTATTTTATTCTCACAAGCAGTGATGTGCATTTACTTATTGATTTTACATCCACCTCCTTTAAATGTAGCTTTCCTTCCACTGATTAATTATTAAGCCATTGAATAAAAAGCAATATCAGATAGTTTGTTAAAAGAAACCTTCCCCACTAGGTCACTGTTTCATATAAATGGAATGTTGTCGCTTCATTTGAGAAAGCGATGCATTGACTCCTCCATGGGCTTCAGCTCTGAGGTAGCCACAGTTGCTGTTTTGTGACGCAGCTCTGCTCAGGGCTATTTAAGGGCTAGGGACACGGATCCAGCACAGACAAGAGCTGCAAGAGACAATAGCCACGTTTCTGCTCCTTGGTCCTGGGCAGAGGGGGTGGCCAACTGCCCACGTTGCCCACAGAGTGGGTTTGCAGACTTTCTGGGAAGCAAATGCTTCTTCCCTAAAATGATTCCCTTGGTGCTCACTGATGTCCTGTAACATCATATTTCACAATCACTGATGAAGCTTTAAAAAGCAAACCCCACTGGCCACAAATTCATATTCAGTAGAAATGATGGGCACTTTATCTCTCTCCTGAGCACAGGTTTTGGTGGAGAAGAGAAAGTAGGTCCCCTCATTGCCCACCTGCAGAGAAACTGGGGAGGAATGTGTGGTAGAGAGGAAGGTACAGGAATGA
Organism: Papio anubis; assembly: GCF_008728515.1. Lineage (NCBI taxonomy): Eukaryota > Metazoa > Chordata > Mammalia > Primates > Cercopithecidae > Papio > Papio anubis. The sequence goes on from NC_044986.1 coordinate 119,132,965, forward strand.
CAGTGCTAGAACTGCCACGTGCGCCCCACTTGGTTTGAGGAATTATTATGCATCTGCCACTGTTTAAGAACATACTATGGGTTATCGTGTCCATTTCACAGATTGGGGAATGCAGACAGAGGAGGGAAGTAACCTGCTCAATGTAGGAAGGCTGAGTGGGGAGGTGGGATTCAACCCAGACCATCTGCTGGTGTCATTCCAGGCTGTGAACAGGGTTGGAGCCCAATTGGCGTCATTTTCTTTCTTCTTTTCCTTCTTGTCTTTCCCCCAAGACCCACCCTCATGCTTTAAATCTGGTGTGTTGGTGAAGGGATTTAGACCGCTTCTCTCTTGGTTTTTGTTCATTTCAGAATGGAATGCAGCCTGATACTCTCTTTCAAGCTTGGAGTGCTTTGGATGTATCCCGGGTGGGCAAAAGCTGCAGGGAGATGCTTAGGGCTGAGTCAGGGCCCTGGTATCCTACCTGCCAGGAAAGTCTACTGTGCCCGAGATTCCCTTGCCTGCGGGGTTTGGGAAGCTCTGTGGTGGGGCGTGTCAGCCTGGTATTGCTCTGTGACAAGCGTGGGAAGAAGACTGTGGATGGAGCAATTAAACAGGACCAATTCAACATGCAATAAAACTCTATGCACAGCTCAATTCCAAATTTCTACTTCCAGAAGAGGTCTTGTGAGATTTCCTCTCCATGCCCATTCCTCTCAAGTGGTATTTAGCTTCCCCTCCTGAGTAAGAGTCCTCTCCACGTACCTTTGCAGGGGAGAAGCTGGCCCCATCCTTCCGTAATAAGAGCAAAGCAAGGATAATCCCAGTGCCTTCTGTCAATTTACTGGGTACCAAAGGGAAAACCGTAAGCTTAGACTTTCAGATGCAGAATGGAAATGTCCTTAGTGCCATGAGAGTGCCACTGAGTGTTTTGCTCCCGTGTTTACAAGGCTGCTACAGATGGAGATTGTCTCAGAGGAAAATTGTATGTTAAGAAACCTGTAGTGTGCAACTCCCGGACACGGTTATAATGTCCCGAGCTCTGTTTGAGGACTGGGGAGAATTTAAAGGCATTTACTAGGACTTTCAGTGCAGGGATTTTTTTCCTTTTATTTCGTGTTCCCAGGACACTTGTGATGCTGGTTTGCTGACATGCTAAGCACATGTCACACTTGCTTCGTGACTAAAATGAAAATAGACATAGAACCTTAAAAAGTAAGTTGCAACCCAAATATCCATCAACAGATGAATAAATAAACAAAATGTGGTATATACAGTGTAGTGGTTCCTCAAAAAATTAGAAATCGAATTACCGTATTGTCCTGCCATTCCACTTCGGAATATTTACGCAAAAGAACTGGAAGAACTGGAAGTAGGGGCTTGAAGAGAGATTTGTTGACCCATGTTCATGGCAGCATTCGTAATAGCCAATAAGCGGAAGCAACCCCAGTGGCTATTGACAGATAAATGGATAAAGGAAATTTGGTAGCTTTCCTTGTAGAGGTCTTTCACCTCCTTGGTTAGGTATATTCCTAAGTATTTTTATTTTTATTTTATTGCAGCTAACATAAAAGGGTTTGAGTTCTTGATTTGATTTTCAGTTTGGTCACTGTTGGTGTATAGCAAAGCTACTGATTTGTGTATATTAATTTTGTATCCTGAAACTTTGCTGAATTCATTTATCAGTTCTAGGAGTATCTTGGAGGAGTCTTTAGGATTTTCTAGGTATACGATCATATCATCAGCAAACAGTGACAGTTTGACTTCTTTTTTACTGATTTGGGTGCCCTTTATTTCTTTCTCCTGTCTAGTTGCTCTGGCTAGGACTTCCAGTACTATGTTGAATACAAGTGGTGGTGGTGGGGGGGTATCCTTTTCTTGTTCCAGTTTTCATAGGGAATGCTTTCAAATTATCCCTGTTCCATATAGTGTTGGCTGTAGGCTTGTCATAGATGGCTTTTATTACATTGAGGCATGTTCCTTGTATGTTTATTTTGCTGACGTTTTAATCATAAAGGGATGCTGGATTTTGTCAAATGCTTTTTCTGCATCTATTGAGATGATCATATGATTTTTAAAAATTCTGTTTATGTGGTGTATCGTATTTATTGACTTGCATATGTTAAACTATCCTTGCATCCCTGGTATGAAACCCACTAGATCATGGTGAATTATCTTTTTGATATGCGGTTGGATTTGGTTTGCTAGTATTTTACTGATGATTTTTATATCTATGTCCATCAGGGATATTGGTCTATAGTTTTCTTTTTTTGTTATATTCTTTCCTAGTTTTGGTATTAGGGTGATGTTGACTTCTTTTTTATTATACACCATGGAATATTATTCAACTTTAATAACAAGGAAATTTTGTCACGTACACAAAAGGGATGCACTTTGAGGATGTTATACTAAGTGAAATAAGCCTGGTACAAAGGTACAAATGCAAACTGATTCCAGTCATATGCAGTCCCTCGAGCAGCCAAAATCCTAGGGGCAGAAGGTGAGCTGCTGTGTGTCAGGTGCTGTGGGGAAAGAGAATGAAGAGTTTTTGTTTAACAGGTAGAGAGTTTCAGTGTGGGAAGATGAAAAGGTTCTGGTGATCTGTTTCACAACAATGTGCATATACTCATGACTCCTGAACTATGTATTTAAAAGTGGTTATGATTGTAAATTGTGTTATGCATTTTTTACTACAATAAAAAATATTAGGCCGAGCGTGGTGGCTTACGCCTGTAATCCCAGCACTTTGGGAGGCCGAGGCGGGCAGATCATGAGATCGGGAGATCAAGACCATCCTGGCTAACACAGTGAAACCCTTCTCTACTAAAAATACAAAAAGTTAGCCGGGCGTGGCGGTAGGCGCCTATAGTCCCAGCTTCTCGGGAGGCTGAAGCAGGAGAATGGCATGAACCCTGGAGGCGGAGCTTGCAGTGAGCCGAGATTGTACCACTGCACTCCAGCCTGGGCGACAGAGCGAGACTCCGTCACAAAAAATATGTCATAATAAAATAAATAAAAATTAAATTGCGAATTCACTTCTCATTAAGAAAAGAAAATGCTATCAAAATACTCAGCACTGGAGGGAGAAGCACACAGGAGGCAGGAAAAGTACATTTATGGAGTGGCGTCTACATTGCATAGGGCAGGATGGGGTAAAACTTAGAAAGCCAATAAGCTTTCTTGGCTGCACATGCTTCCCAGACACAGAAATGAAATTGTGAGATGAATGGGCCAATTGTTTTTAAACCCACAAGATAGAAGCCTTGTGAGGTGAGCTTTGGTGGACCCTTACTATTGAGTGTACTTGGCCCATGTAAACCCTCATATAGGCACTGCCTCATTCGACCCCCAACTTCAGGATTTCAGCATGATCATCATGACCATTTAGAGACAGATCAGGAAATTAAGACCCAGCAAGTGAGGTTAAGTAACTTGCCACCCAGCTGGTGACTACAGGCCCACATCGCAAACCCAAGTTTTCATCATGATTATTTACTGCACCATTAACTGCCCCTTGAAAGGTTAACTTCGATTAATCAAACTCCTTGGGCATGCCTGCTTGTTCAACAGCTCCAAGGCCATCTATCCTGCTCTCAGTCCATGTTCATTTCCCAAATGAACACTTGAGAAATGTTCGAAGACAGAAAAAGAGGCTTCACTGAGTGCCTCAGGAAATAAAATACAGCAGGCTTCTGACATATCCCTGGCATGACTGATTCCTAACACTCTTGTAATAATTAGTAATATTCCAAGTCACCTGTTGGAAGCTCTGTTCTAGAATTCCTTTAGAGCACAGCACACTGAGCAGTTTACCTTCCCTAAAGCTCACCTTTGCTTCTTTCCTCAAGGCTGGGACAACGTTTGTCTGCCATGTCTTCTGTTCTCCTCCAATTCTCTCCCTCATTATGGCAATACTTTTGAGACCAAATCCGTTAGCTTATTTCCAAACTTGAGCTCTTCATGAAAGGTGCTTTGTGATTTGAATTCTGTGAAAGAGAATAGCATGTATATTTCTTCCTACAATGAAGCTTCTCTCCTTTGGAATAATGCTTGTGTATTTTCCTGAGTGAAAACCAAGAAGTTAGAAGTCGAGGAGTTCTACCATCTTTTAATCACTTGTTGACATTGCCTTAATTCTTTAGCAATGGGCCTATTTATTGCTGGTCAGTTTTATTCCTCAATATTTATTTTCTTAAAATATGCCTTTTTTTTCTTTGTTCTTGGCATTTTTCATGAAACAATGTCTTTCTGGCCCATAGCCTCTTGGGCACTGCTCTTAGAAGTTGATGCTATGCTGTGTATTCTTAGTGGAGTGGTTATGAGTGAGCTAGTATCACTGCGTTGAAATTCTGAGCAAGGAAAATGTTAGCAAAGTAGATTGAGAGTTACAAACTCTGAATAGTAAAGTCAATATAGAATGATGTTCTGATGAGTGAGGCCATCCTGTCACTACTGAGAAGTATCTCTGTGCTAGTTTTTGAGTCTGGATTTGGAGAGCATCTGTGTTCTCCAGCTGCCTAAGCGAACAGTCCCAGCAACAAACTTAACCAGATCTGCTGAGTTGTGACTTTGGCTTGGTCACTGCGCTGGTCCGTGAAGTCCTTGACTGGGAATCGAGAAATCTGATGGTAAGATGATAACGCAATGCAGTACTTAGTGTTCATATGTGAACGGGTGAAGCATTACAAAAATCAGACTATACCCCTTAGAGTATTTTAGAAAGTAATCACAGTGCTATTATGTAGAAAGACAGGAGTCATAGAGGATAATAAATCCTAATCAATGAATGGTCACTTGACTCTCAGTGAAACTCCCGGAGCAGTAACACTGGTATAAGCAGAGAAGTCAATATTGCTGCCAAACTTAGTTGACACTTAACCAAAAATCTATGGAGAGAAAAAAAAAAAGCAAGCAAACAACTATTAGCTCTAGCGGAGGAACAAATGTGGAAACAGAGAAATCACAGAAAAACTTACTCTTTGACACAATGACTGCACAGAAACGCTAGCTTGATGTGCTGGGAAGAAGAGGCACTTCTTCCAGATTATTATTCAGATGGCAGCACCACCAGGTGATATGTATTAGGAGATCATTTTTAATTCCAATACTAAATGATCATACTTGACTTATTAATTGAGCCTATCATGTTATAACGAATCTATTGCAAATTCACTTGAGTAATAAATAAACTAATGATTAATATAATAGCTATAGCATGGCATCATTTCAGAAGAGAATCACTCTTACACTATTTTATTTTATTTTCCTGGTGGTTATATGCACATAGTGAAGGCATCAATTCTTGCTGTTCTGAAAGTTTCCTATTGAGTAACAACCGGTCTTAGGTTGGGCTTCCCCGGAAGCCGACCCTCAAACAAGATTCAGAGTGCAAATGGCTTCTTTCTTTGGGAAGTGATTCCAGGAAGCACGGATATGGAGGTGGGAAAGGGAGGAAGGAAGGAAGGGAGTCAATGTGGGGAACATTAATGAGCAGATAATACCAGACAGCACTGGGAGATGGTGTAGGATGAACCTCAGAGTTGACCTACCCAAGGGATGGATGAGTTGGACTGTCTATTTCCAGTTCCTGTCCATGGCTTATCTGAGGGTTATTGAGAGTGGGAATCACTCATTCTGCCCATGTGCAGGCTGAGCCCAGCTAGAGACAGCACTCAGGGGAACTCCCAGGGACTTGCAGAAGCAAGCGACCAGCATGTACAGGACAGGTGAGGCCAAGGGGACGTGGGTGGACACTGGCAGCATCTGAGACATGGCTGCACCTGCCTTCTTCCTTCTCATCCCTGTTTTCCCAGAGAAAGCCAATTCCAAGGTTTTTGTTTTTCTGCTATTCGCCTTTGTATTTCCAAATCATATACTTGTACTGCTACGTATTAATTGATCAATCTTAGATAATATCTATCAACTTTACATGTTTTAAAATTTGGGGATTTACCTCTTTTACATCTCCACCAGCCCCTCTTTCTTTCTTCTTCCCTTGTCTTCTCAGTAGTGTCATACATCAAATTTGGGCCACACCCACCAATTAGATAATGCTATGTAATGATTTTTACTAATGGGTCAAGTCATAGAAATTGATTCCATTTTCTGTTTCACACTATGTTTTTGTTATTATTGGAATTAATAATTGCCTCATTGTCTTCCATTTGCTTAGTTTTGTATGTACTTATCACTAACTCTTTCCAGATGTTTTAACACATTTGGCACACATCTACTAATAATCTGGCCAAGAGCTCGAACGCAATGCCAAGCAGTCCATCAGGTCGGTTCTGCCATCCAGTTCTCCACCTGCTCCACACCTCCTCAGAGGAATGTCCTCCAAGCTTCCCCTTCCTCTGTCCCAGTTTGTTATGTAAGCCTGGCATGAAGCTGAGTGCCTGTGGCTTCTCTGTACTGCCTTTCTGGGGTCTAGTTCCCTCCATCCCACACTTTTCTCTTCTGGGTTTAGTCCCCAGTTGAGGCGGTTGAGGAGGAATGCAGCTTTCTTGAGAGAGCCTGCAACGCAGATGTGCACCCAGGAGCCAGGCAGTGTCTCCACAGAGATGTCCTTCTGCCTGGCTGCAGGTATCTGGGAGCAATGGGAGGGACCCAGGCTGCAGTCCTAAAGTTCAAGGTGGAAATTTCATTTAATCCTGTTTTCAGCCTTGTATCTCATGCTGCCTTCTCTGCTTAATGCCCCTGAGTCCAGAGGATCTTAGTTTCAGTGTATTCAGAGAGTAACTCTTGTCTCCCGCTGGCGAGGGGGGCTGTGTGGCTGCCTGGCTGCAAGGGTTGAGATGAGCAACACGAGGAGTGTCCAACGGTCCTACGTGCAGATGAGAAACAAGTCTTACTGTTTTCAGCCATGTGCTTAACTTCAATCTTCCCTCTTAGAACTACCCCCTCATCAGTTCCGTAAGGAAAAATGTGTTACCTCTCATAAGGAAGTCCCCATTGCCGGAATCTCTCTGTGTTGCCACACCCCCACTGTTCCTCCATCCACTCTGTCTTCCAAAAACACATGGACCTTTCGCATTCCCAGTTATACCTGTTAATGCTCTCCTTTTACCGAGGAATTAATAGCATTATTGTTTTTTCCTTCCATTCTGGTGGAGCGGTTGGGCCAAGAGCAGAGCACACGTAACCATTCCTGTATGTCCACACGGACTTTTTGCACATACTTCGGAAATGTCTGGATACGAGATCATTGTTCTGTGTTTGGTTGTGACCATAATAGTAGATGGTGCATCAAGAGTTATCTAGAATGAAGTAATTAAAAGTAATGGAAAAACCATGATTACTTTTGCACAAAGCTAATAAGATAAAGCTAATGTCATTTGATTGTGGGTTCATCTGGGCACAATATGCCCCATACCTTGCCTGGGATTGTTGGGAGGCTGGCAGGACAGCACGTTTGGAGCGCTGCCCAGGGGAAAAACAGGGCTGCTTCTCCCTGCAGGGGATGAGGGGAAACCCTTTAGGCCACTACACAGCAGTTCTGCCCAGTGTTCTAGAAGAAGGCCAGAGAGCTTGTCTGATCTACCTTATATCTGCTGTTCTTGAGGGACATCGTGTTGGTGGTTGGATGTGTTTTGGCTTGGGCTTCCTTTTACCTTATATCTTGCAAGCTTTATTTCATGGAGGTTCACACCTGACCCAATTTTACCTTGCTTTTTTTTTTTTTTTTTGGCAGGTTTTTCTGGTTTGATCTGGTGCATCATACTCACAATTGCTGCTCTGCACTTCTTCCGAGCTACACTTTTTTCTTCAACTTTTCCTAAGCTGGATTCGCAGTGGTTCTTTGCAATGACTTAGGACTAGACTGGACTGGACTGAACTGGGAGTAGCAGGGTTGCAATCTGGTACCCGCTTGCTGGCATTCTCGCTACCAGAAATCACAGCATTGTCTTTGTTTCTCTCATGCCACCTGCCCTCCGGTGTATTCCTTTGCCTAAAGTGAGATATAACTTAAGTACAGTGAAATGTACAGATCTCAAGTGTACAGTTCAGTGTTTCGGCAGTGTTCACACCCATGTAACTGATGCTCCCAAGTTACAAGAAATATCCAAGCATATTTCTTACGATCCTTCCCAGGCACTACACTCTGTTCTCACCTAGGAAACCACTCTTCTGGTTTTTTCCTCCACAGTTTAGTTTTGTGTGTCCTAGAACTTCATGTGAATTAGAAGCACGCATAGTATCTTCTTTCATGTTTGTCTTCTTTTACTCATTACAATGTTTGTGAGAATCAACTATGGTGTTATGTATGCATAAGAATGATTCATTTTCTTTCTTTTTTAACCAAGGAGATTCCACTGCCACAATTTAAAATATCTATTCACTTTTTGATGGCATTTCCATTGTTGCCATTTTGGGGTCTTGTCAATAAATACAGATAAATACCATATACATATGGGGTTTGTGGACATAGGTTTTCATTTCTATTGCATAAAAATCTAGGAATGGAAATCGTGGCTTTTACAGTAGGTTCTTGATAAACTCTAAAGAAAAAGACCTTTTCTTTGGAAATAATTGTACAATTCTACATTTCTGCCAGCAACATATGAGAATCCTGGTGCTTCACACCCTTGCCAACATTGGGTTGGATTGTCCATCTTTTTAATTTTAGATGTTCCAGTGACAGTGTGGTATCATCTCGTTGTCATTTTAACTTGCATTTTCTTAATGATTTTGGCCATTTTTATATCTTTCTTTTTAAATTGTATGTCCAAGATTTTGCCATGTTTTGATTAGGTTCCTTTTTCTTTTTATCATTGACTTCTAGATGTTCTTATATACTCAGGATACAAGGCTTTGCCAGATTTATGCATGGCAAATATTTTCTCCCAGTTTATGGCTTGCCTGTTTATTTTCTTAATGGTGCATTTTTTTTAGCAAAAGTTTTAAATTTTGATATAAAACAGCTATTTTAAATTTTTTTGCTTGCTAATTCCAACATTAATATAATCTCTGGGTCTGTTTCCATTGGCTGTATTTTCTGTTGGAGTAGATCAAATTTTCCTGATTCTCTGCATGTCTTAGTCATTTAAAAAACTATTAGATGCTGTACATTGTAGATCACACATTGTAGAGTGTGGATTTTACTTTGTTTCTTTGAAAGATATTGAGTTTTCTTCTGACAGTTGATTCTGTCAAACATTTATTTTAGGCTTTGTTAGGTTGGGTCTAGAACTGATGGTAGTCTAGGGCTAAAACATATCTATTCCTGAGATGTGATTTTGTTCCTTGGATGTTCAGTGTGGTGTCTCCATTATGAGAGGTTGGAGCTGCAACATCTCCCAGCACTGCGTCATTTTTGGAAATTCCATTCAGTTCACAACCCCTTTCCTAGTAGCTGTTTCCTAATAGGTCTTACAGAGTTTTCTCCAGCACATACACAGCTTTATATCTGGCCAAAGACACAAGGAGAAATGTTATGCAGATTTCCAGAACTCCCTTTCTACACAGCTCCCTTCTGACACTCTGCCCCATATATTCCACCTGCCTTTAAAGACTCAAACTCCAATCTTTGTTTCCTTTACCCAGTAAGAATGTTGCTCCTTTGTGTGTGTGTGTGTGTGTGTGTGTGTGTGTGCGTGCACTATGGTTTGGAAAGTGCCTAGAGGCATGAAGCTGGGGTGAATTTGGAACTCACTGGTAGGTTCTCCTCTTCTCAGAATGACAGCCTATGAAGTCAGTGGTCCAGTCCCTGTAAATAATTTTATTTCTACATTGTATAGTTATTTACAGTAGGAGGGTAAGTCCTACACCTATTCTTCAAACATAGATAAATCTGGATGTCTCCTCCCTTTGCTTTTATCAAGGACGGTGATCTTGACCATTTTGTGGGCTTCTCTCGCCTTCTGCTGAGAGGAAATCCCATGACATTTTGAGAATAGGGTGGTTGGAGAAGCATTGGTGGTTCTAACCCTTGCTGTCTGGGAACTGGGTGGGAGTTATGTTTGATACTACCTAAGTTATTGGGTGAAAAAAACCGCAGTGCTTCCATCAGTTATTCAAACAAAGACAATGATAACGTTCTGTGAAACTGTCATAATGGAAAAAATAGACTCCTGATGCTCGAAAGCAACTTAAATGTATATTTTGTTGTATTGAGTTAAACATAAGAAAAGTAAAAAAAAAAATGAGACAAAGATAAATTCTTTTCTTTTTCCTCTGAATATGTACCAAACATGTATCTGTGTTTGTAATGTTTATTATTCTGATATTTGAGAGATTACTCTCCTTCCACTTTTTTCCAAAATTTTGTCTGTCATTGCATGGATATTATTTTTTATAGCATTTTAGTTTTATTCTCTACAATTTCATGAACAGAGATTGAACCCCAGCAGAGGGCCATGGAATGCCCTGCCTACAGTTTTGTGATATGCAGGTGTTGATGGGGGACTTGAAACCTGAAGTGAGACAGCTGGCCGAATGTGTCATGCACCTTACACTCACAACCTCATCTTATTTGGCCATCACTGGTTTGTAAGACACACTTCTCATTCTCCTAGATTTTTTTTTTTTTTTAAATTTCAGAAGCAGATGGAAGAGGTGGATATTATTACACATACACTTTATCTGTTTAATGCACTTAAAGTCCTCTCAACCTTGAGACTTGAATCTAGACAGTTAAATTTTTGTGCAGTTGGGCAAGCCCAAGTAGGAAAGTGCAAAAGTGAAAATTCATGAATTAGTGATTGAGAAGCTGCATCTATGAATCTGTAATCAGTATCTATTGAGGACTCCTGGAAAACGCAAGCTTAAAAAAGAACTCATCCTCCTTTCTAACAACGTACAGCAAAATCTTGTCACTGAGTCTTGCTAATGTATGGAAACCTTATCAGAGAAGTTGCATAGGTTTGTGTTATAGAAATAGATATCCTAGATTCATATTATAAAAGGTATGGCTATCCCCCACTCTATTCTTTTGCATGTTAACAAGACACAAATTATACCAGTCTGTACTTCTTCCCACATCTACTCTGGAGTCTCTGATATTTCGTGGATTGACTATTTTTGATCTCTCAACATGCATTGTTATTTTACCTTAACAAAACCTCCTAGAGCCCCTTATTCATCCCCCATTACCTTACCCTTCACCTCATTGGTCTGTCATTGCTTCTTAAATGAATCAGTGGAATAATCTCAATGTGCAGGAACCAGTCTACACTGCATACTTCTACAAATCTAATTTTTTTCAAAATGCCTGATACTTCACAAAATGCCTAACTTCTCTCCTATTTTCCATTCTTCGGTAAATAGCAATGTCAAACTTTTGGTTGCTAGGGTTGAAAACCTGGGAGTCACGTAAGATGATTCCTCTTTCTCTCCATATCCAATTCATCAGCAAATCTTGTTAATTCTCTTCATAAATATAGCCAGAATCTAACCCCTTCTCACCTCCTCCACCAATATCACTTTAGTCTAAGCCAACCTTCTCATATCTGGTCTGTTACAGGATCCTCACTGGGTGATCTCATTCCCCTCTTGCTACTTGCTGACTCTACTTCTTACAGCCGCTAGAAAGTTCCTTCTAAGATGTCACTGTGGTGCTCAAAAACCTCCAGTGATTTTTCCATCTCACTCAGAGTAAATGCCAAAGTCCTTATAATGGTCACATAATCCTTCAGTCCTTCACATTCTGTGCCCCCATCTCCCGCTGGCCTTGGCTCTGGCCACAACAGTCCAACCTTCAGCTCCTCCGGCACACCTGCGTGTCCCCACCTCAGGGCCTCTGCAGTCGCCATTCCCACAGCCTGGAATATTTTCATTTTAGATGGCCATTGGTCTTGCTCCTTCTCTTCATGCTAGGATCTGTTCAGAGAATCTCTCCATGCCCTTCCCCTATTTAAAACAGTCTTCCTCCCTCTTCCCTTACTCTGCTTTACTTTTTTCCATAGCACTTATTATTCTGACTTATTTTACACACACACACACACACACAATTTACTTGCATATCCTTTGTCTCCTCTCACCAAAATTTAAGCTTGCATGGAGAAGCAGTTTCTCGGTAATGTTTACTACCATGTCCCCAGCATCTAGACTAGCTCTGCACACATAGTAAGCATATATGTTTGATAAATGAATTAATGAACTGATCTTTTCAGTATGTTGCTTTTTCGATGCCACATCCCAGATAAGAGCTGCTGCAGCTCATCAGAGTCTTGCTCCATAGCTTCATGGGTCTGCCTGCTCTCTGGGGCTTTGTGAGCAAGCCTCTTCTTACCTGCCCACCTTATTTCCCACTTTCAGAATCGTCTGGTCTGGTCACTCAGGCCAGGCTCCTCACTGGCCGACGCACTGCCTTGACCAACACGAACACTTCTGAATACAGAAGTCACCTTGTCAAATATTTTCTTCCGTTTTAAAGTTCATAAAACTCTCCAATCATTCAGCAATCCCATTTCTGAGTATATATCTAAAAGAATTAAAATATTTGTAAACCTATGTTTATTGCAGCAGTATTTGCAGTAGCCAAGATGTGGAAGCAGGCTAAGTGTTCACTGAAGGATGAATAAATAAAGAAATGTGTTCTATACATACAATGGAATATTATTTTGCCTTAAAAAGAAGGAAATCCCATTATATGCTACAATATGAATGAAGCTTGAGGACATTATGCTAAGGGGATTAAGCCAGACACAAAAGAACAAATACTACGTGATTCCGCTTACATGAGATCCCTAGAGTAGTCAAAATCATAGAGACAGAAAGTAAAATGATGGGCAGGGGCTGGGAGTAGGGAAAATGAGAGTGGTTCTTAATGGGTGCAGAGTTTCAGTTTTGCAAGATGAAAAAGTTCTGGGATCTGTTATATAACAAGGTACATATACTTGACACTACTGTATGATGCATTTCAAAGTGATTGAGAGGGTACATTGTATGTTGTCTACTTTTTACCACAATTAAGAAAAAATGTTGGCTGGGCATGGTGGCTCACGCCTGTAATCCTAGCACTTTGGGAGGCTGAGGCGGGCGGATCACAAGGTCAGGAGATCGAGACCATCCTGGCTAACACGGTGAAACCCTGTCTCCACTAAAAAAAATACAAAAAATTAGCCGGGCGTAGTGGCAGGTGCCTGTAGTCCCAGCTACTTGGGAGGCTGAGGCAGGAGGATGACGTGAACCCGGGAGGTGGAGCTTGCAGTGAGCCGAGATTGTGCCACTGTGCTACAGCCTGGGCAACAGAGCGAGACTCCATCTCAAAAATAATAATAGTAAAATAAAATGAAACCTTAAGGCCACACAAAACAACAACCAAAAAAACATAAGGTCCTCCAGGGTTGACATACTAACCTAACTCATCGTACATAAAAATATAAATCAGAAAGTCAGTTCATTGATAATGAGATAAATATTGAAACATTTTATCTGCTTGTGTTCACCAGATTTCTGGCTTGCAGGTGGAGTATTTTCTACCATTATCCAATGGTGGTTATGTTATCAAACCAAGGTTCCCATCCTTTATGACAGCTGTCCTCAACCTTTTTGGCACCAGGGACTGGATTCATGGAAGATAATTTTTCCATGGACCAGGGAAGGGCAATGGTTTTGAGATGATTCAAGTGCATTATATTTATTGTGCACTTTTTTTTTTTTTCTTTTTGAGATGGAGTTTCACTCTTGTTGCCCAAGCTGAGTGCAATGGCACAATCTCGGCTCACTGCAACCTCAGCCTCCCGGGTTCAAGCGATTCTCCTGCCTCAGCCTCCCAAGTAGCTAGGATTACAGGCACGCACCACTGTGCCTGGCTAATTTTTTGTACTTTTAGTAGGAGCGGGGTTTCACTACATGTTGGCCAGGCTTGTCTTGAACTCCTGACCTCAGGTGATCTACCTGCCTCAGCCTCCCAAAGTGCTGGGATTACAGGCATGAGCCACCACGCCTGGCCACTTTATTTCTATGGTTTTTTTTTGTTTTTTGTTTTTTGTTTTTTTGAGACGGAGTCTCGCTCTGTCCGCCAGGCTGGAGTGCAGTGGCGCGATCTCGGCTCACTGCAAGCTCCGCCTCCCGGGTTCACGCCATTCTCCTGCCTCAGCCTCCTGAGTAGCTGGGACTACAGGCACCCGCCACCGCGCCTGGCTAATTTTTTGTATTTTTAGTAGAGACAGGGTTTCACCATGGTCTCAATCTCCTGACCTTGTGATCTGCCCGCCTCGGCCTCCCAAAGTGCTGGGATTACAGGCATGAGCCACTGCGCCTGGCCTGGCCACTTTATTTCTATTATTATTATTATTATTATACAGCTATCTACATGGGTGGTATAATTATTTCATTATATATTACAATGTAATAACAATATATTACAACAATATCTGTTGTAATAACTGATATAACTCATGTAGAATCAGTGGGAGCCCGAGCTTGTTTCCCTGCAACTAGACAGTCCCATCTGGGGGTGATGGGAGACAGTGTCAGGTCATCAGGCATTAGATTCTCATAAGGAATATACAACCTAGATCCCCTAAATGCGCAGTTCACAATAGGGCTCGCAGTCCTGTGAGAATCTAATGCCGCGGCTGATCTGACAGGAGGCTGAGCTCAGGTAGTAATGCCAGCGATGGGGAGTGGCTGTAAATACAGATGAAGCTTCGCTTCCCCACCGCTCACCTGCTGTGTAGCCTGATTCCTAACAGGCCACAGACCAGTACCCATCCATGGCCCTGGGGTTGGGGACCCCTGCAATAAAACTTAGAAGGAAGCAGCAGGCTGCGTGACCTCAGTGACGGAGACAAACAAGCCCAAGAAACCCTCATTCACCACCTTTCCAGCTTACATAACACTTTGCTGTGTCTGGTTGCTTTGCAACCCCAAAAGGGACAGTGTTTTCCTTTATAGCAGCCAGTCAACTCTTACCCTATCCTATTTTTCTAGGGAATAAATACTGATTTTTAATGCATGTGCAGTAAAAATATTAAATATACATACACTCGTGCTATGACTGTGGGCCATATTTTTTCTTCCAGAAATGGCACAAAATAAATAATTCATGTCACTGAGAAGTTAACTATAAGCATAGCATTGCATTTTCTGATTTTTAAGTTCAACAACATTGGAATATTTGGTGATAATGAATTATTAAAGGTGGCTTGGTCAGAAAATGTCAATGCCTCTTTCCTGAAGTGACATTATTTCTGTTCCAAATAGGATTGCTCAAAAAAAATTGCTGGAAGAACAGTGAGAGTTAGGAAAAACATCATTTAATTTTGTTAATGTCAAAAGTTTCTTAAAGTTCAAGTGGTTGATTTCTAAATGGGTGTTTATGCAGAAGTGTTCAAATATTTGCAAGAATAAAATAAACATAGCAATTGCAAACGGAATTTAGAGATGTATAGACGGTTTGGGAGGAAATATTTGTTTCTAAAGCAACTTGCTATTAAAGGGAAGGACCAATGAAAAATTTAGCACGGTTAACACTAACATAGCATCGCGGATGTCAAGGATAGTTGCAAATGTAGTGTCCTGAAGATTTTTTTTTTTTTTTTTTTTTTTGAGACACGGTGTTTCTCTGTTGCCCAGGCTGGAATACAATGGTGCGATCTCAGCTCAGCTCACTGCAACCTCTGCCTCCCCGGCTCGGGCGATCCTCCCACCTCAGCTTCTTTAGGAGCTGGAACTACAGGTGTGCTCCACCATGCCTGGCTAATTTTTTTACTTTTTGTAGAGATGGGGTTTCGCCATGTTTCCCATTCCCTTCTATGTGTGATACCCTTGCGAGAACTCACTGATACTCTCTGCACATCTACATTCTTTTTGTCAGCTCCATATTTCTTCTCCCTGAGGCTACAGCTCACCAGAAATGTCATGAGACCTACAAGATAAATGCTCCGAAAGGTTCCCAGAAGAGAAGACGGAGTGCATCGATCTGAAGAGGCTCAGTCTTCTAAAGTGATGGTGGTTGTTATGCACCAAGAAGCAGCAGCCAGATCTCCACCTCGTATTACAATATCCCCACACTCCCCACACACCGTCCAAGGCTAAGTCTGACTCATGAGCCGAAGTCCTTCCTTTCAAAATGATACTGAATTGATGGTTCTCCAGTAAACCAAGACAAGAAAACAAAATCTAAGCTTTTTCTTAGACTCCTGTAAAAAGAAAGACTGTCTACAAAATATTCATCTTAGGACTGTTTGTATTATAGATAGAAATGCTGACAACCAGGGTAGGAAGCTCAAGAAAGCAAGGTGGGTGTGAAGGTCAGGAATGAAGAAGACATGGTGTTGGCTGATGATAATAGGCGTGTGGGATTTCCAGAGACACCATGATGAGGCAGTGAGAGCTGCTTCCAACTGGGCTGCAAATGTGGGCTGCTAATAGTGACTCACCAGCACTCCCTGGTCAAGCTACTTAAGCCATAGTACTAATGTTCCTGTCCGTAAGTGTGAATAATAACACCCACTGTATGGGATGTGTGTGTTTAGTATTTGAAATGCCTTTGTCATACAGATAGGAGTAGGCCGACACTGACATGAGAGTTTCTTGTAGAAAGAAGGTAGAGATCTCGAACTCCTGACCTCAGGTGATCCACTTGCCTCGGTCTCCCAAAGTCCTGGCATTACAGATGTGAGGTTCAGCACTTTGGGAGGTCAAGGCGGGTGGATCACCTGAGGTCAGGAGTTCAAGACCAGCCTGGCCAACATGACAAAACCCCGTCTCTATTAAAAATACAAAAAAATTGGCCAGGCATGGTGATGCACATCTGTAATTCCAGCTACTCAGGAGGCTGAGGCAAGAGAATCGCTCAAACCTGGGAGGTGGAGGTTGCAGTGAGCCAAGATTGTGCCACTGCACTCCAGCCTGGGCAACAGAGTGAGACTCCATGTCAAACAAACAAACAAACAAGAAAGAAAGAAGGTAAAGAGATGATGTCAGCAGCATCTGCTCCAGCACGAGAAGGATTCTGCATCCCCCTCCCTCAAAAAATATCCAACCTACTATTCAATGAGCTGCTGATTCTTTAGTGATAAAACTGGTTAACCACTGTTTTTTCTCTGTGAGACATCTTTGAGCCCTCTCTTATTTTTGCTTTGACCTGTTCTAATTGTGCAGAAACTGCTTTTGGAATCTAATGTGCACCATGCATTGTGCTGGGTGCTGGGGGCATGATGCCTAACGATGCAGTTTTGCCTCTCAAGCTGGCAGGAAAGTAACTAGACATATTGTGCCATGTGTTTCTTCTGCCCAGCAAAAAACATATAAAAAATGGTTTCCCAAAGTCTGTTTGGTTTTAAATTCAGGGGCCTTAGATTTGTTTATTTGTCTCTTTATCAATGTATTCATTGATTTTCAATTTTTATTGTGATAGAATACACAACATAACTTTTTTTTTTTTTTGAGATGAAGTTTTGTTCAGGCTGTAGTATAATGGTGTGATCTCTGCTCACTGCAACCTCTGCCTCCTGGGTTCAAGCAATTCTTCTGCCTCAGCCTCCCAAGTAGCTGGGATTACAAGTGCCTGCCGCCATGCCTGGCTAATATATATATATATATTTGTATTTTGAGTAGAGATGGGGTTTCACCCTGTTGGCCAGGCTGGTCTCAAACTCCTGGCCTCAGGTGATCCACCCACCTCAGCCTCCCAGAGTGCCGGGATTATAGGCGTGAGCCACGGTGCCCGACCAACATTACCATCTTAACCATAAGTGTGTAGTTTAGTGACATTAAGTAGGTTCATATTGTTGTGCAATCATTGCCATCATCCATCTCCAGAGCTCTTTTCATCTTGTAAAACTGAAACTATGTACCTATTAAATAATAACTCCCCATTCCCTCCCCTTCCCAGGCCCTGGCAACCACCATTCTACTTTCTATCTATATAATTTTGATTACCTTAGGTATATCATATAAGTGGAATCATATCATATTTGTCATTTTGTGATTGGCTTATTTCACTCAGCATAATGTCCTCAAGGTTCATCCATGTTATAACCTGTATCAGCATTTCCTTCCTTTTTTAAGACTGCATAATATTCCATTTTCTGTATATACTACATTGTCATTGTGCTATCCATTCACCCATTGATGGACTTCTGAGTTGCAGCCATGTTTTAGCTACTGTGAACAATGCTGTTATGAACATGAGTATACAGATTTCTCTTTGAAATTCTGCTTTCAATTCTTTTGTGCATATACTGAGAAGAGGAATTGTTGTGTCATAGGGTGTCTTGGTCAGTTCAGGCTACTATAACAAGACACCATAGATCGAGTGGCCTACAAACAACAGAAGTTTATTTCTCACAGTTGAGGAGGCTGGACATCTGAGATCAGGGTGTCAGCAAGGTAGAGTTTTGGTGAGGGCTCTCTTCTGGTTTGCAGACTACTGACTTCTTGTTATATTTTCACCGCAGGAAAAAATGGTGAGAGAGCTCTCCGGAGTCCCTTTATAAGAGTACTAGTCCCCCTCCTGAGGGCTCTGTCCTCATGACCTAAGAACTCCACTTCCTAATACTGTCACATTGGAGGTTAGGCTTTGAAGATATGATTTTTGGGGAGACACAAACATTCTGTGCTTTGCAGATGGTAATTTTATGTATAAGTTTTTGAGGCACTAACATCAAGTTTTCTCCAGTGACTATACTCATTGAATTGGTAAAAGCAAATATATATAAACCTCTTTGCTCACTTATTTGATCACATAATTTGATTTTTTATCTGAAGTGGGAATTTCTTTTCTTTCCTTAAGGGATTATTTTTCTTAATTTGTTCTGATAGATGCTTACTCTATTGTGGGACTTAGATCTAAAATAGATGGAAGTAACACTCAAATTCCCAATTCACTGAGGATTTCCTTCCTGCCACCGTCTTGTCTACACTCCTCTTTCTTACAAAATCACTGCCTCTCCTCTCCTCCCATGCACTTGATTGTCCCCTCTTGGCTGTTTTTTCTTTACTCAGCACTCTACTTCAGTTTACCAAACTCTATACTTTTCACAGAGACTCTGTCCTTCTCCCTGTCGCTCTAGTAATGTTTCAGAAATTTGCCTCCTGCATTTATTCACTGATGACAGTCACCTGGTCATGCTAAGGCACTTGTTAGCATTCTTGATTTGCCCCACTTTATGCTGGAGTAAACTCAGCCACCAAGCCATCAGCAAACACCAGGCTGTACCCTGTTTCCCATATTTAGAAAGATATTTGATTTCTTGATGTATCTTGGTATTATATTGATATATCTTGATATAATGTTGAATTACTATATTAGTAATTAGTTATGTCTCTTCCTTATGGGAAGATTAAACAATATTTGTAAAGCAGCTGGCATAGTGTCTGGTACATTCGATGCCCAATAGATATGAGTCCTTTATGTCATTTTTTAGTAGCAAATGACTGTGCAGAACGTAGCTTTCAGGATCACACAGGCCAGGCAGAATCTGAGTCCTCTTGGATATGGTGCTCAAGAGCACCACCTCATGGGCCTCATCTGAACTGCAGGAGAGAGGGCCTTTGAAAGAAAGGATTCTAGCATCAGTCATTCTTCCGAGGTTTAAAACCTGGCTCTGTTGCTAAGTAGCTTTGTGACACTAAGAAAGTCACAAGGCTTAATCTCTGTGCCTCAGTTTCCCTATCAGAAGGTTCTGACAGTAACTGTTCTAGGATTACTATGAAGATTAAATGGGATATTTTACATAAAGCATTTTGCAGAGTGACGGACACAGAGTAAATGCTTAATATATATTTTAAACTATTCTCTAATAAGCTTGGTGATGGCTCTCCAGTTGAAAACTCTAATAGTAAGTTTTTGTTTTTACCATATGCAAGTAATTTTTTTTTTCTTTTTTTGAGACGGAGTTTCGTTTTATTGCCCAGGTTGGAGTGCAATGGCGCGATCTCAGCTCACTGCAACCTCTGCCTCCTGAGTTCAAGCAATTCTTCTGCCTCAGCCTCCTGAGTAGCTAGGATTACAGGCATGTGCCACTATGCCCAGCTAATTTTTTGTATTTTTAGTAGAGATGGGGTTTCTCCATGTTGGTCATGCTGGTCTTGAACTCCCGACCTCAGATGATTCGCCTACCTCGGCTTCCCAAAGTGCAGTTTTTAAAGGAAGTAGAAGAATGCAAACAAGTGTGCCCAATCTTAAAACTATAACTACAAGTATGTTTACATAGCTCAATCAACTAAAAAATATTGATAAAATGCCTGCAATATGCAAGTCATCTTTTTCCAGAAAAGGCAAAAGGACATTAGTCAATATCCCTGCCCTTACCCAGTTTCCCATTTAGTTGGAGAGATTAGCCATATAGACAAAGATAAAAAACAATGTCACAGTGACTAGGAAGAGGGCTAAATTGCTGGCCTCATTGTCTCTGTATTACCATATAAATGCAGAAGTGTTAAACTTTTCTGGATAGAAATGTTTTACTGTATGGATTTCTCCTTTCTTCTTTCTGTTTTTCCATGAAATGATCATTTGAGGATCTATACACAGCTTTCTCCAAAAATCTCAAAGTTATCATGTAATGTTCAAGTTCCAGGGCAAGAGACATTCTGGGGCAGTATTGTGTGTGCATGTCTTTTTAAAATTCTTTCTTATGAAAATGTTCTAATATATGCAAAATAGAATAGTAAAATGAACCTCCACATCCCCGCTACACAGATCCAGCCATTATCAAGGTTGCATCACTTTTGCCCCATCCATCCTTTTTCTCCCCCTTAATGAAGTACTTAAAACAGATCCCCTCAGGCACCTGTCATTTCATTCTTATGTATTCAGGGTGTATCTTGTCATGCAAGCCGTCACTACTGCCACGTGATGCGAATGTATCATGGGCTTTAATGGGGGAAACTTACAAGTAGAGAAGTAGCACAGTGCCTGACAAATTCCCTCCTCTCAAAGTTTCATGCTATAAGCCAGGCATGGATGGCCCAAGTTTCAGGAGAGAGGGCAGTCAGGAGAGAGAGCCCTGCCCCCTCTTTGTGTTACCTAGGGTTATATGAGTGAGCATAAGGGAAGGTGGACGCACACACCTACTTTCTTCAGATAACAAGAAATATATCAAGGAATTTCAAGGCCTAGGAATAACTTGAGGCTTACCGAGGGCTAAGGTCTGCCTGCAGGAACCTGGGACCAGCCTTGCTTGTCAGGAATGTGAACATTAGACTTAGGCCTCTCTGCCTTCTGCGCATGGGCCCAGGCTAGCTGAGCCAGGGCGATTAAGCCACTAACACCAGGAAGGAAACATGCCTTTAAGAGCATCCAGATTTGCTTCTCATTGAATCTCTAAGAGATAAGGACATTTTCTCAGAGAACCACAGTGCCATTATTACACTTAACACAAAGATAGCATCTTTGATATCACGTCATTCTCAATCCATAATCAAATTTCCCCAATTAGAGGTTGTTTAAACTCAGAGTTTAGACTCATTTTTAGGGCATGAAATGAATTTTGTACATCAATATCAAGATCAAAAAAGAGTTTAAAAGATCAGAGTGCATCAGAAATGGTAAGAACACTTTTTGCAAAATACTGTCTCCCTTATAGATAAGTGTACTGGGTTTGAGAAACACAGTTTTAGGGAAATTTCACGCTAATCCTTCTGTCCTTACTTTTCTGCATCCTGTCTCCACAACTAATACTTAAATTTAGTCTGTTAGTATGACAAAATGAGACCAATCTTTACCCTAAGTATTATTTGTTACTGGGTTTTCTAAAAGCAAATTAGTTATTGTTTCATTCTATTAATAATTGACAAAGTGGTAAAGAGTATGAATCAAGTAGTCACAATCACAGTATACTTCATATCCATTACCAAGCTATTCTCTTCTTTTTCATCCACCTGGAAAATCTAAAATCGTGTTGGAAGAAGCCTGGAGCGTAGCCGTTTGAGCTTACAGTTTCAGATGTGGTATTAAGGTGAAAGATTTGGACCAGGGCTTCAATGCCCACTCTATATATGTATTCTCACAGTGGTAAGATCTCAGAATAGTTCTGTACCCAGATGGCGTCCAACCCATATTTACAATGAGACTTAAATATCTATGATAATAAGAAATTGCCTTGCCTGGTAGTTTATTCTGTAATCCAAAAATGAGGGAAAGGTCACTGTATCAGCTTACTAGGGCTGCCATAACAAAATATCTTAGCTGGGTGGCTTAACACGGTGGACATTAAGTTTTCGACAGTTCTATGAGTCAGACATCGAGGTGTCTGCAGGGCCGATCTCTCACCGAAGTCTCTAGGGAAGACACCTTCCTTGCCTCTTCCAGATCCTGGTGGCCCGGGGCCCTCCAAGGCTTGTGTGATGGTTAATAGTAGGTTAATAGTAGGTTAATAGTAGGTGTCAACTTGATTGGATTGAGGGATGCCTAGATGGCTGGTGAAGTGTTATTTCTGGGTGTGTCTGGGAGGGTGTCGTCAGAGGAGATTGATGTTTGAGTGGGTGGACTGGAGAGGAAGACCCACTCTTCATGTGGATGGGCACCACCCCATCTGCTGCCAGCATGACTGGAACAAGGCAGGTAGAAGAAGGGGGATCTGTTTGCTTGCTGAGCCTTCTGGCTCTTTTTCTTCTTTCCTTGCTGGATGCTTGCTTCTGCTTCTCCTGGCCTTGGACTTCAGACTGCAGGTTATTTGGCCTCTGCACTCCGGGACTTGCACCTGTGGCTTTCAGGGGGACTCTTGGGCCTTTGGCTGCAGAGTGAAGGCTGCAATGCTGGCTTCTCTGGTTTTAAGGCTTTTGGACTTGTACTGAGCCACTACCAGCTTCTCTCTCTTTCCCCAGCTTGCAGACGGCCTATCATGGGACTTCGCCTTGTAATTGTGTGAGCCAACTCCCCTAATCAACTCCCTTTCATATATACACATATTTTATTTGTTCTGCCCCTCTAGAGAACTCTGACTAATCCAGCTTGTGACAGTATAACCCCTATCTCTGTCACCCTTTTCACACAGCTTTCTTTCGTGTGGGTGTCTGTGTCTCTCTGTGTCCTCCCCTTTTCTTATAAGGATGTTCATTACTGAATTTAGGACCCACCCTAATCCAGTATGAGCCTGTCTTCATCCTCAACTAATTATATTTCCAAATAGGGCCATATTCTGGGGTTCTGGGTAGACATACATTTTGGGGGGATGCTATTCAATCCACTGCAATTACAAACGGGAGATGACGGGTGATGAGAAAGACCCGGAGCATTGATCCCACGATTGTCCCAAATGGCTACTGCAGGCTGTCTTGCCAATGAGAAGATTGGATTTAACTAGTCTGGGTATTAATACTGGACATCGGCATTTTGAAAGCTCTCCAGATTATTCTAACATGCAGCCAAGGATGAGAATCAGTGGGGTCTATGCTTTCTGAGATGTCTTCAGTACAGTTTAGGGATCCAAGATCTTTTCCTGTTTACGGGTACTGAGACTTCTCAGCCTTTTGCCTGTGGTTCTAAACTCTTAGCCTTTCACGATGTAGAATATTTTCAGCTTCTTTCATCCATCTTTTCATCTACATATGACATGAACAATAAATTCAGAAGCCAATTATAACACCCCAAAATTATGTGAAGACAAATAGAAATAATGGTTAAAGAATAGTTCATTTTTCTTCAGACTCATTTTCACTATGAAAGGGTTGTGAAACTCAACTGCATTCATAAAAAAATTTCTCAAATTTTCATTAATATCTTTTTGACAAGTTGTTCATATTCACTGCAATATTTATGAAACAGCAGGAACTTATTTCAGGGTGACAATTTTGTCTGTTCTTCTGTTCTGAATGTGTAAAAAAAAAAAAAAAAAAGACCCTGAAATATGTGCAGAAAAAAATCCTTAAGACATTTGAAAAGAGAATGAAATAAATTCAATGGCAAAATGTACTTTCAAATATGGAATTTATAGTTAATATCATTGTTTAGGCAAATGTCAATATTATTGAAGATTATTATTGCCCAGGGAATTCTGGATTTTTTTTGGGGGGAGTGGGTCCTTAGTAAACTGGGTTTAATCCACTTTGATGCCAGAAAGCCTAGATTAAAACTTAAACATACAAGTAATAATCTTTGTATTTTATTCAGTGAAATGTGGTAGGTCATTGTTCTTTGAAATGGCTGAACTTGTCCTAATTAAGAAAAATGAGAGTTCAGGTGGAATAACTCTTTTAAAGTGCAAAAAACAAAGCTGAGATTCCAGGTGTATTAGTCCATTTTCACACTGCTGGTAAAGACATACCCGAGACTGGGCAGTTTACAAAAGGAAGAGGTTTAAGTAGATTTAGAGTTCCACGTGGCTAGGGAGGCCTCACAATCATGGTGGAAGACAAGGAGGAGCAAGTCACGTCTTACATGGACAGCAGCAAGCAAAAAGAGAGAGCTTGTGCAGGAAAACTCCTTCTTATAATAACCACCAGATCTCGTGAGACTTACTATCATGAGAACAGCAAGAGAAAGACCTGCCCCTATGATTCGATTACCTCCCACTGGATCCCTTCCACAACACGTGGGAATTCAAGATGAGATTTGGGTGGGGACATAGCCAAACCATATCACCAAGTGAGTTCTAAAATAAACTGCAGAGTAAGTTTGTCCTTGGAGTGTCAGTCCACCAGCTCACCCGATCCTTCTGGCTATGGAATGTCACCCTACATGTGTGTTATGAGGATTTTCAAAGACATTGTAAGTTTTCCCAACCTTGCAAGAGCTGATATTGTTTAGGAACAAAAGTCTATCTGCTCAAGGTAATAGACAGAGGCTGAAAAAGCCCAGGTTTGGATTCAATCACTTAAAGTTAATACAGTCATGTGGTGAATGAGGATGTTTCAGTCAGTGACGGATGGTGTATACAATGGGGTCCCATAAGATTAGAACGGGGCTGTAAAATTCCTATCGCCTAGTGTCATAGCACAATGTGTTTGTGGGGATGCTGGTATAAACAAACCTACTGCACTGCCAATCCTACAAAAGTGCACAGTAGTGTCCTAGGCCTTCACATTTACTTACCACTCATTGGCTCATTCAGAGTAACTTACACAATTCCCAGTCCTGCCAATCCCATTCATGGGAAGTCCTCTATACAACTGTACCATTTTTTATCTTTTTTTTTTTTTTTTGAGACAGTCTCATTCTGTCATCCAGGCTGGAGTGCAGTGGCATGATTATCTCTGCAGCCTTGACCTTCAGGGCTCAGGTGATCCTCTCACCTCAAGCCTCCTGAGTAGCTGGGACTACAGGCATACACCACCATACCTGGCTAATATTTGTGGGGTTTTTTGTTTTTTGCTTTTTGTTTTGAGACAGAGTCTTGCACTGTCGCCCAGGCTGGAGTGCACTGGCGTGATCTCAGCTCACCGCAGGTTCCACCTCCCAGGTTCAAGTGATTCTCCTGCTTCAGCTTTCCGAGTAACTGGCACTACAGGTGCCTGCCACCACAGGTGCCTGCCACCACAGCCAGCTCACTTTTTGTATTTTTAGTAGAGATAGGGTCTCACTGTGTTAGCCATGATGGTCTCAATCTCCTGACCTAATGATCCACCCACCTTGGCCTCTCAAAGTTGCCGGGATTACAGGCATGAACCACCGTGCCCAGTCAATTTTTGTATTTTTTTTAGTAGAGGTGGGGTTTTACCATGTTGCCCACCTAGGCTGGTCTCGAATTCCTGGGCTCAAGCGATCTGCCCACCTCAGCCTCCAAAGTGTTGGGATTACAGGCATGAGCCACCATGCCTGGCCTTTTTATCTTCTATACCGTGTTCTTACTGTACATTTTCTATGTTTACACAGGTTTTGATACACAGATACTTGCCATTGTGTTACCATTTCCTACAGCTTTCAGAGCAGTTGTATACTGTACTTTTTTGTAGCCTGGGAGCAACGGGCTCTGCCGTACAGCCCCGGCGCGCAGTAGGCTCTGCCATATCTACCATACGGCCCCGGCGTGCGCGGTAGGCCCTGCCGTACAGCCCCCGCGTGAGGTAGGCTCAGCCCCCGCGCGTGGTAGCCTCCTATTATCTAGGTTTTTGTAAATTCACCCTATGGTTTGCATAACAAAATCACCTAATGATGCATTTCTCAGAATGTATTCCCGCCATTAAATGACACATGACTGAACATCAGTGGCTCTGTAAATTGGCTACAGGGCTTTGTAAAACCTGGGAAACACATGTATCTTTATTTTCCAAACAAACTGCTGTGCTGACAAGACTTACGCCATTTCTTTATAGCCCAGAAGCTGATTCGTTTGTGCCATTTTTATGTTTAGACTACAATGACTTCAGCTTCCAGGGATGCAATCATTGCTGGAAAAACTCATCTTTGGTCATAGGAAATAATGCATTAAATGTTTTGTCTTATAATACACTTTACCTGAGATTACTACAGACCCAAACAGACACCTAAGTACCATCCTTCACCCATGGCCTCCTGCTGGCTTCATCCTGCTGTTATCATCAGGAAGCAGCTCCGTGCCGTATACTTAACAGCCTGGCTCGTGGAAGTACCTGCAGCTTCTCTAAATAGAAGATTACAATTTTAATGTTGTACTTAATTTTGCTCTTTTCATCTGTGAGTGGTAAAAGAAAGGGCAGATTAATCCTTCTCAGGATGGCATTACTGATTTGGTAGTCTTGAAGAAGGAGAGGAAACACAAACACTTCATTTAATGGTACTAATATATCTTCATTTACTCACCATCTGATATGGTTTGGCTCTGTGTCCCCACCCAAATGTCATCTTGAATTGTAGCTCCCAGAATTCCCACATGTCATGGGAGGGACCCAGTGGGAGATAATGGAATCCTGGGGGCAGTTTCCCCCATACTGTTCTTGTGGTAGTGAATAAGTCTCACAAGATCTGATGGTTTTAAGGGGTTTCTGTTTTTGTTTTGCTCTCATTCTTCTCCCTTGCCTCTACCATATAAGAAGTGCCTTTCACCTTCTGCCATGATTTTGCAGCCACATGGAACTTTGAGTTCATTAAACCTCTTTTTCTTTGC
The DNA here is from genome assembly GCF_008728515.1 of Papio anubis. Taxonomy (NCBI): domain Eukaryota; kingdom Metazoa; phylum Chordata; class Mammalia; order Primates; family Cercopithecidae; genus Papio; species Papio anubis. The sequence goes on from NC_044986.1 coordinate 119,159,862, forward strand.
AGTCTCTGGTGTATCTTTATCAGCAGTGTGAAAACAGACTAATACACCATCCTTCTGGTGGCCCCTGAAGCCTCTGAAAATAAGAAATATTTCATTTGACCCAGTGTTCAGAGGGACAAATTGTGGAAGACCATAGGAACCAATGCTTTGTTCAGGGTTATGTAATAGGTACAAGGAGTACAAAGAACAGCGGTTGCTTTTATCCAAAGCACAAGTGTAGAATACGCTAGTCTTAGGATGCAATTGAGCTCCAAAAGGCTATTGTCCTCAACCTCTGCAGCTGAGTTTGAAGAAAAAGACTTCATCTAGAAACAGTAGATCAAGAACCAGAGGAAATACTGGCTTTAGAATTCAAGCTGTGAGTAAGAAAAATGGCTTTCTTGTCATTTTCTCCCTTTTAATTGCTATTGCTGGTTGCCACATAAATTCAGTTCATGGCTGGGGATATTGGAGATAATATTTCTTTCTCGCTTCTTTTTCTTTTTTGCTTGCTTTTATTCTAGCACTGAGGAAAGTGACAAGTCTGGGTTTATATGGGGTTTTGGACACAGCCACAATTTTAATTTAGCAACTAGAGAAACATTTTACAACTTTTGACTCCAGTGAAAACAGCAAGGAGAGCAGACACCAGTGCAAATCAGTCCCTGGTGGCCTTCATTTGGGAAAACTGTGCTAAGGTCCCACAGACCTGAGCACCTCCGTGTGTGACCCCTCCCCAAGCCAGGGGCTTCACAATGAACAACGCTGATGTGTAGCAGAATCCGTAGATTCCCCAAGATGTTTTTCTTGGTTCCGTAGCTAACATCAGCCAACCGACAAACCAACCTACCAATCGACCAAAACTCTTCTATTTTCTGCCACTGGCAGAGTCATCTCAGATGATAATCACCACAAGAGGCATCGTTCTGAAACCAAAGCGCAAAAACATGACACTTAAGTGAAGGATAGACATCCAGAAAGACTGTCTATTGACAGAATCAACCACATACTCCATGCAGTCAAACGCGTGCATTAAATACGTGAAGATCGGCATGGATCTCAAGAATTAGAGAATTACTAGAGAATGGAGATGGGACAATGCACTAGTTTATTGCTTTTCATTTGTTAACAAGTTCATCTTATATATTTAATATCATAAGTATATGTATTTAAGTATGGAGGTGTAAGGGGAAGTGGAATTAAGAATGGCTGTTTAGCTGAAGTGTGGTGAAGGTTTCAGGAAACCATAGAGCATGTGGGGAGGTAGGAAGGACTCACCACAGTTGCAAAGTAGGCCAGGAAAGAGGAAGGGAAGGTCAGGAGGCCTAGCAAGTTGCAAAAGCTCTTCACACCTAAGAACCAAAATACAAGTAGAACAAGTTGCAGACCAAACCCTCGGTTGATGAGTTTTGCAAAGCAGTGGTGAAGTGGCTTAAGTATATTGAGCAAACAAAAGCCTACAAGAGCTTCCCTGTAGAACTACACTTGAGAGGGTAGGTAGAACTATAGGGAAGTGTGGAAATGTCTGAATTAATTTTACGGGGATTAGAAAAAGAGGGGAATTACAGGCTTCCACAAAACCTGTTCCTGAATTAGAGGACTGTCCAGTGTATCGTGTAACCGGGGTCTGCTTGGGTAGGTGGCTTAGCCTCAGGATGCAGGGGCTGGATCTCTGGAAGGCACAGACTGTGTGGCATTTCAGAGGGCTCTGCCTCTATCCAATGCTCATTTGAGCCATTTTCCAATAGACAGTTGGAATCAGCATTCAACAGAAAGTTCCCTTAGATCAGGATTGGGATTTCTGAGATCCCAGCAAGTAATACGTCTCTTCCTTAAGGAGCAACTAGATTGTACTAGATTATTTTAATTGTCAAACTCAAGAATGGCAGTACATGGGTGTCTTTAGGACAAGTTATAGAAGAGATTTGTGTGATGTTGGCAGAATAACCCAAAGTACTTCTTGGAGGTTGCATTTGTGTTTATTGCTGATATTTTATTTACACAAGGTGATTTATAGAATTGTTTTTTTTTGGGGGGGGGTCCATAACCGCAGAAGAATATATGAATGAAGTTTAGGGAATCTATGAATTTCATGAAAGTATTTGATAAATTTTGCGGGTAATTTTTTTGGAGGGAAGAAATGCTTGTTGCTTTCATCTGATGAAGTGACCTCAAGTGTATACGCAGATAGGAACGCCAGTGGGAAGAGAAGAGGTTCCAGTGAGAATGAGGGGATGGGGGGTGCCTGCCACGAAGGATGTTCCAGACAAAGGCAAAGAATGAACCCCAGAGTATTCTGGAAACTGTAATTTAAATCTAGAGGACTATTTCTCGAAGACTTCTGATGACTTTTAGGTATACATTCATCCTGTGCCGGACAGGTTGTACGCATGCATCTCTTCAATGTGAGATTCTGGTGCCTGATTTTTCCACTTGCTCTAGGAATCTCTAAAGTTAATTTTTCATCTCTATGTTGTTTATGATTCTAATTATTATCGTTATTCTGAAGCCAAAGTTGTACGTTTCTGGGATATATACGGCGGCCCCTGCTGTTAACAATAAATATGGCTGGAGAACAGGAGTCTGAAGCTCACTGGAAAGACACTGCAATGTCACAATCCCCTGCTTCAGTGATTGCCTGGGGGCAGTTCCCCAAGGATGCTCCCATGCATCCTGATGCCATCGTCACTCCTTATCCAGTGGCTGCCAGTGGAGAGCCAAGGCAACGCTTCCCTGGTGATGCTGAACACAGTTATTTCTTCCCCTTCTCTTTCTCACTCTCCCCTTTTCCTCTCTTTCTCTGGCTGTCCTTCTCCCCTCTGTCACCCAGAAGGTACAGTTTTGAGTCTTCTTGTCTAGATTCCTCTCTGCTCTCCTCCTCTTCTCGGGCAAAGTGAGGGGGCTTGGAGTTTCAGGGGTGATGCCAACAGCAGGGAATCACACGGGAAGCAAGTAAGCAGGAGTCTCACTGTAGGCAAGTCCCTTCCTCTCCTTAGGCCTGTTTCCTAGTCTGGAAAATAGGATAATCTCAGTACCTCCCTGATAGGCTGTGGGGAGCACTACTCAATGTGACCATATTAACGTAGCGATAAGGGTAGGGTGTGGCACATAGTAAGCAGTACCTACCCAGTATGCTTTGTCATTATCATAATTACTATTCAGACCCCTATTCCATGCCAGGCACTGTCCTAGGCACCGAGGACACATTGAAGAGCAAGACAAACTCCCTGCCCGCCCATGGTTTACAAGCTGTTGTACAGGTGTGTGTTGGAGGAGTTTGATTTACACTTGGATAAAGGGGTGCACAGCAAATGAGGAAAGGCCATTTCATCTCCTCCTCCTTTTTCTTCTGGGAAAACACCAAAGCCCTGGGAGCAGCAGGCTTCCCGTGAGCTCTGCCTGCTGGGGCTGTGATGTCCTATGCCTGGGGACATTGGCGGGGATGACGATGACCCCAGGGCAATGTTCAATGGGTTGCCCTCCGGGGCCTGAGCAGATGCCTCATCACTTGCTGAGCCATGAAGCTGGCTGCTGGAGCACAAGGCTGCTGACTTCCTTATGGATGGATTCTGCCAGAGAGCATAGGTGGCAGTCAAAGCAGACACTCCACGAATAATAATGCCACCATTTAGGGAGAGTCATCTCCATGGAGTTACTCAGCTGGGTACTTGGTACATACGCTGTGAATTTTCACAATAACCCCATTAGGTAGGCAATGTGAATGCCATTTTATAGACAGGGAGACTGGGAGAGTCAGAGGTTAACTGGCTGGTCCAAGTTCACGCTGCTAATAAATGGTGAAGAAGGTTTACAAACCCAGGTTGGACTCTCTTTGAACCTATGTGCTTCCCGGTGGACTACGTTTAAATTTTTTAAAAAATGTTTCAGACGACCAGCTCTCTAGGAAAGTTCGCTTCTGAGCAGGCACCCCTTGACCTCTGTGCTCACCTGTGCCAAAGCTGCTTGGATGACAATCTCATTAGGATGAAAATGGGCAGGACCCAGCTGGGAGCCTTCCAAATGACCAGTGTCATTGTTGCTTGAGAATCTTTGCTATGACATAGAAGACAGCATAGTCCTAAACTGTCTGACTGCATGCACACTTACAAACACACACATGAACACACACACTCGCACATGCTCATGCATACACACTTGCACACACAAACGCACCCACACGTGCACACACAAACACACATGCATACACTCATACACATGCACACATGCTCATGCGTGCACACTTGCACACATAGGCACACACAGGCACACTCAAACACACATACACACACTCATACACACACATGCTCATGTGTGCACACTTGCACACACAAAGGCACACTTACGTGCACACTCACACACATGAACACATATACACTCACACATGCTAATGGGTGCACACTTGCACACACAGAGGCACACACGCAGGCACACTCACAAGGCCTTGTGGAGACATTTGGGGATGTGTTAACCACAATTTTTGAAGTAGAAGACAGGAAGGAGGGCAGGCAGGCCCCTGGACACAGGCTCCTGACACCAAGGTTGGCCCTTGCCCAGTGGGTGTGGACTCTAGAGAACAGGGCTGGTCCATTGAAGGGCCTTCATCTCTCTAGCGTTACCTCCTGCCGCCTCCCTCTAGCCCATCTCTGTGCTTGCTTGGCACCCACTGCAGTGTTTCTAGTATCTGTGGTCATAGCTGATTCCTGGATTCTCTGATGGCTTAAAATCCTCCCAGAGCAGTCTCTGTAAAAGGTCACTGAAGTTCACCGAGAAGACCACCAAGATTAGATCATCTGTACTTCTGATGCTTCTTTTGTCACACTTTAAAATTCTCATGAATGCCATTTTCTCTGGGAGAACCTCACTATCTGAGTTCAAAAGATAAGGCCAATGTAGGGCATCGAAGCATCCAACTGTGCATGTGTCCAAGAGGGGGAAATGCTCTATATCTGACGTCCCTGCGCCTTCTCTGTCCACTGCCTTTTGTTGCACAGGGCACAAGCTTGTCACTCCTCAGCAGGCAGAGCCCTAACAGTGGTGATTATTCAGCGGTCTACTGTCTCTGTCTCTAGCTTCTGCCGGGATTGGGGATTTCATCCACTTACAGTGAAAAAGACCAAAAATGTGCACATGATCAAATGTATTTATAGTCCTAGATGCATATTCAGAATGCAAAGCAAATTGGAAAGATGGGCCAGGCAGTGCAGCCTCAGCTAAGGTTCCTTTGCAGCAATTTCTTAAAGCACATGGATTTCTCACCTCCTTCCACACCTGTGATTGTCTGGTCAGCACACCTAAAAAGGATATTCTTTCTGGCAACTGTACTGGGTTGAATAGTGGGCCCTTAAACTCATGTTCACCCAGAACACCAGAATGTGAGCTTATTTGGAAACAGGGTCTTTGCAGATGTAATTGGTTAAGATGAGGTCACAATGGAGGAGGGTGGACCCTAATCCGACTGATGCAGGGCAGGCAAGCCCCAAAGTGGAGCTTAACACATCAGGGCCCTTGGCTTCAGCCAGGAAAGAATTCAAGGGCAAGCCCATGGTAGGGTGGAAGAAAACAGCTTTACTGAGGCAGCAGTGTTATAGCTCCATGACAGGCAGTGTGCTGAGAGTAGCGGCTCAGGGCAGTTTTGCAGTCATATTTATACCTAGTTGTAATTATATTTAGATTAAGGGGCAGTTTATGCAAAAATTGCTAGAAAAAAAGGTGGTAACTTTTGGGTTATCAGGTCATTGACATGGAAAGGGGTGGTAAATCCCGGGTGTTGCCATGGCAATGGTAAACTGGCGTGCACACCAGTGTTTTAGGGAAAGCTGCCTCTACCTGGTCCCTGTTTCAGCTAGTCCTCAATTTGGTGCAGTGTCTGACCCCTGCCTCTGGAGTCAAGCCCTGCCTCCCACCTCACAATGACTGCTGTCCTTATAAGACCAGAAGAGACACAGAAATGCATGTCGTGTGAAGACAGAGATGGAGATGAGAGTGATGCACTCAATACCAGGAAATGCCGGGGCTGGCTGGTGACCACCCGAAGCTGGACAGAGGACAGGGCAGGTTCTCCCTCACAGCTCTCAGAAGGAACCAACCCTGCCAACACCTTGATTTTGGATTTCTGGCCTCCAGAACTGTGAGAAAACAAAATTCTTATTGTTTTAAGCCGCTTAATTCATAGGACTCTGTCATGATAGCCCTAGAAAATGAACACAGCAACCGAAGAGAAAGGTGGGTGTGCTCATGGTTGTAACAGTCACCTGCAGACTTTAACACAGAGATAATGCTTTAGCTCTTAGGCATGCAATGGGATTAGGCTCAGGAAGAAAAGGTAGGCTTGGGATGCAGAGGAGTCAGGATGAAAATGGGAAAATAGAGGAGAGGAAGGACAAAAGCCCGGGCGTGTAGAATGGGATTTGTAAGGGTAGGTGTCTCAAGGAAGAGGGGGAAAAGCCCTCCCCAGGTCTCACACCAGGTGCATTGACGACGATGATGGTCATAGCCATTCACATGGTGCTTACAGTGAGTGGGAACTTCAGGCCGGTTACTCATTGAATCCTTCGCTCCCCTGTGAGGTAAGTACTCCTGTCTCCTTCATTTTGCAGATGAAGCACAAAGAGGTTAAGCAACTTTTCCACGGTCCCAGGGCCCGTGATTGGCAGGACTAGGACTCTAGTCAGTCATTCTGACTCTGGAGCTCCTCTGTGAACGCAACACGGGCAAGCTCGGCATTTTTGTAACAGACGCATTCTTTCTTTCTTTTTTTTTTTTTTTTTTTTTTGAGACGGAGTCTCGCTCTGTCGCCCAGGCTGGAGTGCTGTGGCCGGATCTCAGCTCACTGCAAGCTCCGCCTCCCGGGTTCACGCCATTCTCCTGCCTCAGCCTCCCAAGTAGCTGGGACTACAGGCGCCCGCCACCGCGCCCGGCTAGTTTTTTGTATTTTTTAGTAGAGACGGGGTTTCACCGTGTTAGCCAGGATGGTCTCGATCTCCTGACCTCGTGATCCACCCGTCTCGGCCTCCCAAAGTGCTGGGATTACAGGCTTGAGCCACCGCGCCCGGCCAGACGCATTCTTTCGTGATGACTTTTCACGAAAGAAAAGTCTGTTTGTATTATTCGACTCTTCCACTTGCTTTTCCAGAGACAGGATGCCCGGGTGCCATTGCAGCTCCACCACGTCACCCCAGTTCCATCCATCAGGGCTGGATGAGTTCGAGTGACAAGCATGACCCCCCCCCCCCAGGGGACCACCCACCATACAGACCACTTCACTGCCTCACCACCTCCCACCTGTGGCTGTGTGCCAGGGCAGCCGCTGTGCCACTTAGCCCATCTTGAGGAACAGAACCTCTTTTGAGTTAAAATATTAGTGATTATGATGACCCTACCAATGACCAAAAGAGCCATGAACCATCTGTGAAATAAGCAGATTTTCTGCAATCAGTTCCTCAGACTCTTTTATTCTGGCCCATTGAGATGGTTTTCTTACTGTTGCAATAAGTGTTTACTTTTGTAAGGAAAAAAAAAAATCCCCAAATGTAAGCCACCCTCATTGAAGTCATCCTTTCTGAGGTTTGCACCCGGCAAGGCTGGCAAGGAGACAAAGCAAACACAAGCTAGTCCAAGGAGAAGGCAGGCAGAGGGGTGACGGCTGCTACTCTCAGGTTCCCACTTTTCTGACTAATTATTTCAAAGGTCAGAAACATTCACATAGAACCGCAGTTGGTTTATAGAGGGTAAGGCACATTTTTGGCATTTGAGCTGCTAGAAATGCAGTCTGGTGCCCAGTTCTGGTGTCCTTCTTTCTTTCTCAGGACACTTACACCTCCAACCCCCACCCTCATGCACTTTTAACATCTGCTCTTCTTTTTTATCTCAGCTCCATTCACACTTCCTCAGGAAGCCTTCCTTTCATTCTCATAGTTAGGTAAATATCCTTATTATTTTGCAGCAAGCTGAGGGGTTCAGTAAAATATAGACCCCAGGGCTAGATTGTGTGGGCTCCAAATCTGCCTTTGCCATACCCCAACTGTGTGCCCATAAACAATTTAATTTCCTGTGCCTCAGACTTCTCGTCTGTAAAATGGGATCAATGCAATGCTTCCCTCCTAGGGTTGTTAGGAGTATTAAATTAGTTAATATTTGAAAAGCGCTTGAAACAGTGCCTGGCATGTTGTATGTACCCTGTGGGCATTAGCTAATAAAATAAAAATATGCTTTGGTGGTGTCATCTATCTGCTACTTCATATCACTTGAAATCATTGGAATTGCACATGTCTTGATGAAGATGTGAGAGGGGCTGTCTCTCCCTCTACATTATGAGCAGGGACGGTGTTTGTATTGCCCACAGTTGTATTCCCAGCATCTATCTTAGGACGTGCACACAACTGATAGGTCATAAGTATTTGTAAAATGAATGAATCAAGCAATGAACCAGTAAAAGGAGTCTTTTCTGAACCTAAAATCCTGAGATGATAAACACCGTAGAGAGTGGATGTCTTAGTCTGCTTGGGCTGCTATCACAGAAACCACAGACTACGGGTCAAACAGTGGGAATTGAGTTCTCACAATTCTGGAGGCTGAAAGTCCAAGATCAAGATGCTGGAAGATCTGACATCTGGTGAGGGCTCTCTTTCTGGTTTGCAGACAGCTGCCTTCTTGCTGTGTCCTCACGTGGGGAGAGGGAGAGAGTGAGGGCAAGCTCTCACATCTCTTCTTCTAAGCGTGCTAATCCTATTCTTAGAGGCTTCACCTCCATGACCTAATCATCTCCCAAAAGTCCCATCACCTAATATCATCCCATTGGGGGGTGTTAGGATTTCGTCATGTGAATTTTGAGGGGGAACACAACATTCAGTTCATAACAGAGGAATTATCAGAGACCTGAGCTCTCAAGGACATGCAGTGGGACAGATGGTAGGAAGGGTAAAAGGATTGAGAACTGGGGAGCTGAGGAATGCTGGAGAAGCCCACTTATTCCAACATTTTGTTTAGAATTTCTCTATTACTCCTATCATGTGAGTGTTATTTTATAGGCGTGTTAAACAGACCATGAGGCATTTATGGTCGACCTGGATAGAGTGAAGAAGACAGAATTTCTATACAAAGGATGTCTTAAAGGAATCGATGACAGCATGGGCACCTGAAAATTCTTATATGATAATTTGGAAATTATTCTATTATAATTTGGAGATTATTCCATCGCAATGCAATACAGTGGAGTAATTTCCAAATACATCAAAAATATGAGGAATCTGATAGAAATAGGAGAAGTCCCCCTTAGTCGCCTCTTGGCACTGGCACTAAACCCAGAATTCCTTTTCTGTAGCCACCTACTTGAGTTTCAGAAGAGGGAGAGTCTCTTTGAATCAGTGCAGCACATGGGCTGGGATGAAGGAAGTGGATTTTCTGGAAATGTTCTGTGTGCTGTGGCTTTGTGGGGAAGGATACAATGAGAACAAATGATTCATCAACAGATTTCAGACAATTTGGTCCTCCTCAGAAAACGTGAAAAGAAAATACATCAAACAAAAGGGAAAATGAGAGGGAGGGGGTGCACAAGGATACCAGGCCTTCTGTTCCAGAAAGCTAAAGGTCTTTAATAAGAAATGGGAAAAATGGATGAAAATGGGGATGAATCATCTTAAATGGCATCCCAAGGAAATTGATTTGAAGTTTCACAGAGGAAATGGACCACTTGAAATGACTACAATAAAGATAAAGACTTTGGTATAATAAATGTTTTTTCTTTGTGTGGGTGTGCACATGTATTTTGAGCTCTGAATGCCGATGAAAAGTTGGATGTGGTGATAAAATATCTAATACAGGGTATAGCACTGGAAACACAGGTGACAAGCCCTTTGGGACTCATTATATTCAGAAAATTTTTTCAGGATCTAAAAAGGCACAGGTGGGTGTATTGAATGGTTGTCTCCTAAGGTCTGTCCGTGTGAACTGAAGATAAAGGTGATTTTTCCAGCATGGAATCAATTAATGATCCTCCCGTGGCATTGACTGATCCGACGCCTCTCTATCTTTGCCTTTGCTCTCGTGTCACCGAGGCATCCTCCCTTTTCATCTGTAGGGTTGCAGATCATTTTCAGCGTAAGTTTCCCAGGTCATAGAACATTTCAGCATCTTTGAATCAAACTTCTGAGAATTTCTAATGATTTCTGATCACTCTTTAGGAAGACAGCGATTAGTTTCCAGATACCACAGAGCAATCACTCTGGGGCACTTATCAAAGTGCTTTATCAAATTAGCTTTCCATCAAAGTTCAAAACAAGTAAACTCTTCATTGCAATATGACATACATACAGAAAAATGCTAAAACATTGCCCACAAACAGCTCCATGAATTTTCACAAAGTAAAAACACCAAGGTAACTTCTGCTCAGATAAGAAAACAGAACTAACAACATCTAGAGTTCCTCTTGATCCTCTCCCAAGTCATGGCCACTTCCTGCTTCCTATTTTTAAAAATCTCCAACAAAACATTACCAGCACTTCCGAAAGCCCCTGTACTGCTTCTCTGTTTCTAACCCCTACCAGGGTAACCAGCATCCCTGCTCCTAACAGCACAGCTTAGTTGGGCCTATTTTTGTACATTATATAAATGGAATCCCATTTTTAAAAGTCTCCTGACTTTTATCACCATCAAGTAGTTTTCCCTAATTTTAAACTTCATATACATGAAATTATAAAGAATATGTGCTTCTTTGTCTGACTTTTTTCATCCAACTTTATATTTGTGAAACTCTTCCAAGCGGTTGCATGGGTCTGAGTTGGTGCATTTTTTAAAATCTTATTAGTCCCTTTTATGAGTATCCTACAACTTATTCAGTCATACTCCTGTTAATGAACATCAGATGTTTCCAGAGTTGGCCTACTGTGAATATTTGTAGGAACGTTTTTATGTATGTATGCCTCCTGAGGCACAAATATACATTTCTATCCCCAGGAGTGGCGTTGCTGGATCATAAGGCACATCGTAAGGTATATTCAGCTTTATTAGAAATGCCAAATGGATTTGCAAACTTATTGCACCAGTTTACACTCCCATCAACTGTGTGTGAGAGCTCTAGCTACTTCATGTTTGCACTAGAAGATTTTACTGTTTGCCATTTCAAGTGTAGCGATTCCGACTGTGTATCTCTTTGTGGTTTTCATTTGCATTTCCCTCCTGGCTAATTATGTCAAGGGTCCTTTAAATGCACGTATTGGTCACTTGGATATCTTCTTGGTTAAACAGCTATTCAAGTCTTTTGCCCATTTTTAAAGATTGAGATGGCTTTCTTATGGATTTATTTGTAGGAATGACTTTATATATTCTGGAGACAAACCTTTGGTTAGATGCATATGTTGCAACTATCTTTCCCCACTTTGTGGCTTTCATTGTAACAGTCTTACTGACTTTTGATTTACAGACTTTCATAGTTCCAATGCAGTCAAATGTATCCATCTTTGATTTATCTTTAGTGTTATAATAAAGAACAATTAATCTCCTTCTCATTATTTCCCCTCCAATCCACTACCCTAGACACATGGGAACATTCTTTCTCCAAAATCTTGATTACATATGCAACCAGTTTTTTTACCAAGATGAGGGGTAAGTGTATAGCCAAGCAGACACCATGAGGTAGAAATGAAAATGAGCATCACTTGGCTGCAGTTAAGGCTGCAACAGCACAGATCACAGGAAAGCAGCTCCAGAGAGAAATCAAACGGGGCCTGTGCCTTTTTAAAAACCATTAACGTTTTGCAAGGTGAAAAAAATTAAAATGGACATCAAAGTTGCCTAGAAGGCAAAATGAAAATAGTTCAAACTTGGAATGGGAATGGGGGGTTATGGGATGAGGGTAAGGAAGTGGCCTCTTCAGCCTTGATGTCTGCTTGCGTGAACCCCTGTCTACCAACCTGCACACCTAGGTCTCTGTGCACAGACTGACTCAAGAGAGAACCACAGTGTGGCTGAGGGACCATTTCACCAAATCAAGCAGCTAGAGCTGACTCTGGTTGGCATTCAATTTGTCTGAGCCTTGTTAGCTGTCTTTCATTCTCTTTCCTCTTTGTGCAGTCTAATTTCCTCTTCATTCTGGACACATCTGATGTGATTTGTCCCCACCATATCTGTGGGGACAAAGATTTGGCTGTGTTCACACCCAAATCTCATCTTGAATTGTAGTTCCCAAATTTCCCCCGTGCCGTGGGAGGGACCAGGTGGAGATAATTGAATCATGGGAGTGGTTTCCCCATCCAGTTCTCGTGATAGTGAGTGAGTTCTCACGAGATCTGATGGTTTTATAAGGGGTTTCCCCCTCAGCTAGGCGCTCATTCTCTCTCCTGCTGCCTTGTGAAGAGGTTGCTTCCGCCGTGATTGTAAGTTTCCTGAGGCCTCCCCATTACTGCAGAACTGTGAGTCAGTTAAACCTCTTTCCGTTATAAATTACGTAGTCTCAGGTATGTCCTTATTACCAATGTGAGAACAAACTAATACATCCTTCCTACACACACACAACCCTGCCACAGAAGGGACTTCTGTGAGCCACCAACTCCTCCGTGCTTCAGTCACAACCAGCACACAATACTTGCATGTTGGTGTCCCCCATGGCCCTATCAGTCTTGATAACTATTGGTATTCTGTCAAATACAGTCAGCCCAACAAAACATTATCAAGGAATTACGGTGTGAAGGTACTTCAGGAGTTTCAATAATCGGGCACCATCCCTAAGTTAAGGTAGCCCAGTCTGACATTTGAACTGCGTTTTCATTGCATTGGATTTTTAAAGTATTTTGGTAGACATTATGTTTTTCAGACAAAATAAAAAGTAAAACCAAGTGAGGTAAAACACCGCATACCTAGTCAATGGCAGAGTCATGATCAGAAATGAAGGTCTCTTACCCTATCTTCTGATTTCTGTTGTGAATTATCTGACGGTCCTGGGTTATGTTATGCAAACGCCTTCTTGGCCATTCTTGGCACAAGCATCATCTTCGCTTCGAGAATGAGATATGTGGGTCACAGGTTTCTTTTTCCTACACTCCGTGTAGTTATTCTTGGCTTATGTTACCATTTATGAATGAAAAGTCTTACCTCATAAAGTGCAACTGGGTATAGTTAACTTTATGCTTTTATTAAATTTCAGGAAAATGCCTACCTTCCTACTCTTCTGAATTAGGTCCTTTTCTTTAGAGAGGCACAGTAGGTGGGGGAGCCTACGTTGCCAGACTAAACTGTATCTGAGGTATGTGGAAGGGACAGAGATTCATTTTAATGTTTTTGTTTCAGTTTTCAGAAGTCCAACTTCTGCGTCATGTGAGAATCAATCTGTCACTTGGATTTTTCAACATGTTCAATGGTCATGTCTATTTATTCAGATAAACCACACTCCAAGGTGCAGTGTGTACCATTTCATGAAGCTCACATCATCAGGCCTCGGGTTTCAGGAAGAAGTTAGTAAAATTCTATTCTTTGTTATCTCATAGTTTAAAAATTTCTAATTTTGAATCAGTTCTGTAATAGATACAGTACATTATTTCATGTATGCACATATACCCTATACATAAATTTTAAAGCACACGTTTTGGGTAGTATTGTATTCAAATTACTTTAAATAATGAGTGCACAGTCAATAAAGTTTAGAGACCACTGCCAAAGAATATGGTTGAATGACTAACATAATTAATCACTGTTAAGTAAAAATAGACGGCTGATTTTGGCCATGGCTCAATAGACAGATCCCAGGATTTTAAGTCAAACAAACCTAAGCTTGAAGCCAGCCTCTTCCACTTCCCTATGTTAATCGTACCTTCCAAAGTACTATGTTTAAAATGGAGGTAATAACACCCATCCAGAGGGATTTGAGGGAGAACTGGAGGAGACTGTGTGTATAGAGTGCCTGCCACAGTTGGTTCTCAATAGATGGTAGCTTCTGATCTGACTATTGTTATCTCTGGTGCATCCCCAATTTGTAATATCTTCTTCTTTATTAAGTTAGATTTGCCCCCTCTTTGTCGCAAAATGTTTCATGCTTTATTTCCAGTTATAGCCTATCTAGTCCTTCATGAACAAGGATAACAAGTAGGGCAAGATTCCCCCGCATTAACCCAGTTGCAGCTTCATCAAAGTATGCCAGGTTATTACAGCAATCAGGTGAAGGGAGGTCCCCAGGCTTCGCTTTTTGGAGTCTCCTTAGTTCCTACATCACATGGATTCTGAGTTAGGAGCCAACAGGCTTGCTGTGGGGCTCACTGTAGCATGGCAAGACCAGGCCAACAGGCTGCAGACAAAATATGGCAGGTCAGAGATCTGTACCAGTAAGTACAACGTGGCCACAGTACTAAGTGTAGCAAGCTCAGATCAGATCATACTGACTGCCACATCCTGCAAGAGGGAGAGCAATATCTTTGTCAAAATAAGACTCCATTTCAGAGACCAGAGGAAGGAGATGATGTTATTCTGAAAGAGACTGATTTTTTCCCATAGGTGACTCTCTCTTCCCACCATATTTCCAGATTAGATTTTAGGAGAAGAAGCAAGAATAGTGGGTGGCTATCTGAAGTATCTGAACATTATGGATACTACCTAAAGAAACTATGAAATTATTGAATTGGACTGAGTCTTCTTTTTAAAAAACTGCAATGAAATACGCAGAACGTAAAATTTACTGTCTTAACCATTTGTAAGTGTACCATTCGGTGATATTAAGTACATTCACATTGTATGCAGCCATCACCACCTTCCATCTCCAGAACTTTCTCATCTTAAAAAAGTGAAACTCTGTACCCATTAAACAACTACCCTTTTCCCCCTCCCTTAGCCCCTAACATCCACCATTCTGCTTTCTGTCTCCATGAACTTGACTCTTCTTGGTATCTCAAATAAATGAAATTATACAGTATTTGTCTTTTTGTGATTGGTTTATTTCACTTAGCATAATGTCCTCAGGGCTCATCTATATTGTAGCATGTGTCAGAATGTTATTCATTTTCCAGACTAAATTCTATTCTACTGTATAAACATATCACTTTTGCTAATCCATTCGTCTGTTGATGAACACTTGGGTTGCT
Source organism: Papio anubis (assembly GCF_008728515.1). Lineage (NCBI taxonomy): Eukaryota > Metazoa > Chordata > Mammalia > Primates > Cercopithecidae > Papio > Papio anubis. The sequence goes on from NC_044986.1 coordinate 119,174,900, forward strand.
TCTACAGTCTGGCTATGGTGAATACTGCTACTATGAACATGGGTGTACAACTATGTCCTTGAAACGCTGCTTTCAATTCATCAGGGCATATTCCCAGAAGAATAATTGTTGGATCACATGTTAATTCTACGTTGAATTGTTTGAGGAGCTGCCACGCTGTTTTCCCCAGAGGCTGCACCACTTTACTTTCCTATCAGTGGTGCACAGAGTTCCAGTTTCTTCACATCCTTGCCAATGCTTATTGTTACTTTTTAATAGTAGCCATCCTAGTGGATGTGAGGTGGTACCACACTGTAGTTTTGATTTGCATTTCTCTAATGACTATTGAAGTCAAACACACTTTCAGGTGCTAATTAAGCTGAGTTTTATCCTAATTATATATTTAGTACTTTTTTCTTCCTGAAAATCACTAGATTGGAGCTTTGAATCAAGTCCAGGTTTTTTTTTTTTTTTTTTTTGAGACAGAGTCTTGTCCTGTCAGCCAGGCTGGAGTGCAGTGGTGCAATCTTGGCTCACTGCATCCTCCACAGTCTCCTGCGTTCAAGTGATTCTTGTGCCTTAGCCTCCCGAATAGCTGGGATTACAGGTGTGTGCCACAACGCCCAGCTGATTTTTTGTATTTTCAGTACAGACAGGGTTTCACCATGTTGGCCAGGCTAGTCTTGAACTCTTGTCTCAAAGTGATATGCCTACCTTGGTCTCCCAAAGTGCTGGGATTGTAAGCATGAGCCACTGTGCCCAGCTGAAGTCCAGTTTTCTTATCAATTAACTAGAAGACTCTCTTCATATTCAAATGACAGCAGTTAAAATGTGACACACCACTACGTCGATCTACAATTGTGTTTTTTTTTTTTTTTTTTTTTTTTTGAGATGGAGTCTCGCTCTGTCACCCAGGCTGGAGTGCAGTGGCGCAATCTTGGCTTACTGCAAGCTCCACCTCCTGGGTTCATGCCCTTCTCCTGCCTCAGCCTCCTGAGTAACTGGGACTACAGGCGCCCACCACCACGCCCGGCTAATTTTTGTTTTTTTTTGTTTTTTTTGTTTTTTTTTAAATTTATTTATTATTATTATACTGTAAGTTGTAGGGTACATGTGCATAACGTGCAGGTTTGTTACATATGTATACTTGTGCCTTGTTGGTGTGCTGCACCCATCAACTCGTCATTTACATCAGGTATAACTCCCAATGCAATCCCTCCCCCCTCCCCCCTCCCCATGATAGGCCCCGGTGTGTGATGTTCCCCTTCCCGAGTCCAAGTGATCTCATTGTTCAGTTCCCACCTATGAGTGAGAACATGCGGTGTTTGGTTTTCTGTTCTTGTGATAGTTTGCTAAGAATGATGGATTCCAGCTGCATCCATGTCCCTACAAAGGACACAAACTCATCCTTTTTGATGGCTGCATAGTATTCCATGGTGTATATGTGCCACATTTTCTTAATCCAATCTGTCACTGATGGACATTTGGGTTGATTCCAAGTCTTTGCTATTGTGAATAGTGCTGCAATAAACATACGTGTGCATGTGTCTTTAGAGCAGCATAATTTATAATCCTTTGGGTATATACCCAGTAATGGGATGGCTGGGTCATATGGTACATCTAGTTCTAGATCCTTGAGGAATCGCCATACTGTTTTCCATAATGGTTGAACTAGTTTACAATCCCACCAACAGTGTAAAAGTGTTCCTATTTCTCCACATCCTCTCCAGCACCTGTTGTTTCCTGACTTTTTAATGATTGCCATTCTAACTGGTGTGAGATGGTATCTCATTGTGGTTTTGATTTGCATTTCTCTGATGGCCAGTGATGATGAGCATTTTTTCATGTGTTTGTTGGCTGTATGAATGTCTTCTTTTGAGAAATGTCTATTCATATCCTTTGCCCACTTTTTGATGGGGTTGTTTGTTTTTTTCTTGTAAATTTGTTTGAGTTCTTTGTAGGTTCTGGATATTAGCCCTTTGTCAGATGAGTAGATTGCAAAAATTTTCTCCCATTCTGTAGGTTGCCTGTTCACTCTGATGGTAGTTTCTTTTGCTGTGCAGAAGCTCTTTAGTTTAATGAGATCCCATTTGTCAATTTTGGCTTTTGCTGCCGTTGCTTTTGGTGTTTTAGACATGAAGTCTTTGCCCATGCCTATGTCCTGAATGGTACTACCTAGGTTTTCCTCTAGGATTTTTATGGTATTAGGTCTAAGATTTAAGTCTCTAATCCATCTTGAATTAATTTTCGTATAAGGAGTAAGGAAAGGATCCAGTTTCAGCTTTCTACTTATGGCTAGCCAATTTTCCCAGCACCATTTATTAAATAGGGAATCCTGTCCCCATTTCTTGTTTCTCTCAGGTTTGTCAAAGATCAGATGGCTGTAGATGTGTGGTATTATTTCTGAGGACTCTGTTCTGTTCCATTGGTCTATATCTCTGTTTTGGTACCAGTACCATGCTGTTTTGGTTACTGTAGCCTTGTAGTATAGTTTGAAGTCAGGTAGCGTGATGCCTCCAGCTTTGTTCTTTTGACTTAGGATTGTCTTGGAGATGCGGGCTCTTTTTTGGTTCCATATGAACTTTAAAGCAGTTTTTTCCAATTCTGTGAAGAAACTCATTGGTAGCTTGATGGGGATGGCATTGAATCTATAAATTACCTTGGGCAGTATGGCCATTTTCACGATATTGATTCTTCCTATCCATGAGCATGGTATGTTCTTCCATTTGTTTGTGTCCTCTTTTATTTCAGTGAGCAGTGGTTTGTAGTTCTCCTTGAAGAGGTCCTTTACATCCCTTGTAAGTTGGATTCCTAGGTATTTGATTCTCTTTGAAGCAATTGTGAATGGAAGTTCATTCATGATTTGGCTCTCTGTTTGTCTGTTACTGGTGTATAAGAATGCTTGTGATTTTTGCACATTAATTTTGTATCCTGAGACTTTGCTGAAGTTGCTTATCAGCTTAAGGAGATTTTGGGCTGAGACAATGGGGTTTTCTAAATATACAATCATGTCATCTGCAAACAGGGACAATTTGACTTCTTCTTTTCCTAACTGAATACCCCTGATTTCTTTCTCTTGCCTAATTGCCCTAGCCAGAACTTCCAACACTATGTTGAATAGGAGTGGTGAGAGAGGGCATCCCTGTCTTGTGCCAGTGTTCAAAGGGAATTTTTCCAGTTTTTGCCCATTCAGTATGATATTGGCTGTGGGTTTGTCATAAATAGCTCTTATTATTTTGAGGTACGTTCCATCAATACCGAATTTATTGAGCGTTTTTAGCATGAAGGGCTGTTGAATTTTGTCAAAAGCCTTTTCTGCATCTATTGAGATAACCATGTGGTTCTTGTCTTTGGTTCTGTTTATATGCTGGATTATGTTTATTGATTTGCGAATGTTGAACCAGCCTTGCATCCCAGGGATGAAGCCCACTTGATCATGGTGGATAAGCTTTTTGATGTGTTGCTGAATCCGGTTTGCCAGTATTTTATTGAGGATTTTTGCATCGATGTTCATCAGGGATATTGGTCTAAAATTCTCTTTTTTTGTTGTATCTCTGCCAGGCTTTGGTATCAGGATGATGTTGGCCTCATAAAATGAATTAGGGAGGATTCCCTCTTTTTCTATTGATTGGAATAGTTTCAGAAGGAATGGTACCAACTCCTCCTTGTACCTCTGGTAGAATTCAGCTGTGAATCCATCTGGTCCTGGACTTTTTTTGGTTGGTAGGCTATTAATTGTTGCCTCAATTTCAGAGCCTGCTATTGGTCTATTCAGGGATTCAACTTCTTCCTGGTTTAGTCTTGGAAGAGTGTAAGTGTCCAGGAAATTATCCATTTCTTCTAGATTTTCCAGTTTATTTGCGTAGAGGTGTTTGTATTTCTGTGGGGTCGGTGGTGATATCCCCTTTATCATTTTTAATTGCGTCGATTTGATTCTTCTCTCTTTTCTTCTTTATTAGTCTTGCTAGTGGTCTGTCAATTTTGTTGATCTTTTCAAAAAACCAACTCCTGGATTCATTGATTTTTTGGAGGGTTTTTTGTGTCTCTATCTCCTTCAGTTCTGCTCTGATCTTAGTTATTTCTAGCCTTCTGCTAGCTTTCGAATGTGTTTGCTCTTGCTTCTCTAATTCTTTTAATTGCGATGTTAGAGTGTCAATTTTAGATCTTTCCTGCTTTCTCTTGTGGGCATTTAGTGCTATAAATTTCCCTCTACACACTGCTTTAAATGTGTCCCAGAGATTCTGGTATGTTGTATCTTTGTTCTCATTGGTTTCAAAGAACATCTTTATTTCTGCCTTCATTTCGTGATGTACCCAGTAGTCATTCAGGAGCAGGTTGTTCAGTTTCCATGTAGTTGAGCGGTTTTGATTGAGTTTCTTAGTCCTGAGTTCTAGTTTGATTGCACTGTGGTCTGAGAGACAGTTTGTAATAATTTCTGTTCTTGTACATTTGCTGAGGAGTGCTTTACTTCCAATTATATGGTCAATTTTGGAATAAGTACGATGTGGTGCTGAGAAGAATGTATATTCTGTTGATTTGGGGTGGAGAGTTCTATAGATGTCTATTAGGTCTGCTTGCTGCAGAGATGAGTTCAATTCCTGGATATCCTTGTTAACTTTCTGTCTCGTTGATCTGTCTAATGTTGACAGTGGAGTGTTGAAGTCTCCCATTATTATTGTATGGGAGTCTAAGTCTCTTTGTAAGTCTCTAAGGACTTGCTTTATGAATCTGGGTGCTCCTGTATTGGGTGCATATATATTTAGGATAGTTAGCTCTTCCTGTTGAATTGATCCCTTTACCATTATGTAATGGCCTTCTTTGTCTCTTTTGATTTTTGATGGTTTAAAGTCTGTTTTATCAGAGACTAGTATTGCAACCCCCGCTTTTTTTTGTTCTCCATTTGCTTGGTAAATCTTCCTCCATCCCTTTATTTTGAGCCTATGTATGTCTCTGCGTGTGAGATGGGTCTCCTGAATACAGCAGACTGATGGGTCTTGACTCTTTATCCAGTTTGCCAGTCTGTGTCTTTTAATTGGAGCATTTAGTCCATTTACATTTAAGGTTAAGATTGTTATGTGTGAACTTGATCCTGCCATTATGATATTAACTGGTTATTTTGCTCATTAGTTGATATAGTTTCTTCCTAGCCTCGATGGTCTTTACATTTTGGCATGTTTTTGAGATGGCTGGTACCGGTTGTTCCTTTCCATGTTTAGTACTTCCTTCAGGGTCTCTTGTAAGGCAGGCCTAGTGGTGACAAAATCTCTAAGCATTTGCTTATCTGTAAAGGATTTTATTTCTCCTTCACTTATGAAACTTAGTTTGGCTGGATATGAAATTCTGGGTTTAAAATTCTTTTCTTTAAGAATGTTGAATATTGGCCCCCACTCTCTTCTGGCTTGGAGAGTTTCTGCCGAGAGATCTGCTGTGAGTCTGATGGGCTTCCCTTTGTGGGTAACCCGACCTTTCTCTCTGGCTGCCCTTAAGATTTTTTCCTTCATTTCAACTTTGGTGAATCTGGCAATTATGTGTCTTGGAGTTGCTCTTCTCGAGGAGTATCTTTGTGGCGTTCTCTGTATTTCCTGGATTTGAATGTTGGCCTGCCCTACTAGGTTGGGGAAGTTCTCCTGGATGATATCCTGAAGAGTGTTTTCCAACTTGGTTCCATTTTCCCCCTCACTTTCAGGCACCCCAATCAGACGTAGATTTGGTCTTTTTACATAATCCCATACTTCTTGCAGGCTTTGTTCATTTCTTTTTCTTCTTTTTTCTTTTGGTTTCTCTTCTCGCTTCATTTCATTCATTTGATCCTCAATCGCTGATACTCTTTCTTCCAGTTGATCGAGTCGGTTACTGAAGCTTGTGCATTTGTCACGTATTTCTCGTGTCATGCTTTTCATCTCTTTCATTTCGTTGATGACCTTCTCTGCATTAATTAGTCTAGCCGTCAATTCTTCCACTTTTTTTTCAAGATTTTTAGTTTCTTTGCGCTGGGTACGTAATTCCTCCTTTAGCTCTGAGAAATTTGATGGACTGAAGCCTTCTTCTCTCATCTCGTCAAAGTCATTCTCCGTCCAGCTTTGATCCGTTGCTGGCGATGAGCTGCGCTCCTTTGCCGGGGGAGATGCGCTCTTGTTTTTTGAATTTCCAGCTTTTCTGCCCTGCTTTTTCCCCATCTTTGTGGTTTTATCTGCCTCTGGTCTTTGATGATGGTGATGTACTGATGGGGTTTTGGTGTAGGTGTCCTTCCTGTTTGATAGTTTTCCTTCTAACAGTCAGGACCCTCAGCTGTAGGTCTGTTGGAGATTGCTTGAGGTCCACTCCAGACCCTGTTTGCCTGGGTATCAGCAGCAGAGACTGCAGAAGATAGGATATTTCTGAACAGCAAGTGTACCTGTCTGATTCTTGCTTTGGAAGCTTCCTCTCAGGGGTGTACTCCACCCTGTGAGGTGTGGGGTGTCAGACTGCCCCTAGTGGGGGATGTCTCCCAGTTAGGCTACTCAGGGGTCAGGGACCCGCTTGAGCAGGGAGTCTGTCCCTTCTCAGATCTCAACCTCCGTGTTGGGAGATCCACTGCTCTCTTCAAAGCTGTCAGACAGAGTCGTTTGGGTCTGCAGAGGTATCTGCTGCTTTGTTATTGTTTACTGTGCCCTGCCCCCAGAGGTGGAGTCTACAGAGACAGGCAGGTTTCCTTGAGCTGCTGTGAGCTCCACCCAGTTCGAGCTTCCCAGCAGCTTTGTTTACCTACTTAAGCCTGAGCAATGGCGGGCGCCCCTCCCCCAGCCTAGCTGCTGCCTTGCCGGTAGATCACAGACTGCTGTGATAGCAATGAGGGAGGCTCCGTGGGTGTGGGACCCTCCCAGCCAGGTGTGGGATATGATCTCCTGGTGTTCCTGTTTGCTCAAAGCGCAGTATTGGGGTGGGAGTTACCCGATTCTCCAGGTGTTGTGTGTCTCAGTTCCCCTGGCTAGGAAAAGGGATTCCCTTCCCCCTTGCGCTTCCCAGGTGAGGCGATGCCTCGCCCTGCTTCAGCTCTCGCTGGTCGGGCTGCAGCAGCTGACCAGTACCGATCTTCCGGCACTCCCCAGTGAGATGAACCCAGTACCTCAGTTGAAAATGCCGAAATCACCGGTCTTCTGTGTCGCTGGCGCTGGGAGTTGAAGACTGGAGCTGCTCCTATTCGGCCATCTTGCTCCGCCCCCTAATTTTTGTATTTTTAGTAGAGATGGGGTTTCACCGTGTTAGCCAGGATGGTCTTGATCTCCTGACCTCGTGATCTGCCTGCCTCGGCCTCCCAAAGTCCTGGGATTACAGGTGTGAACCCCTGCACCCGGCCTACAATTGTATTCTTAAGTGATAGAAAGCAATTTCTTTCCTTTTCCCAAACAAAACATGTTTTACTCTTACTTTCTAGGAAAGCACCGAAGAAAATCTCACATTATCAGCTTGAATTTCCTTTTCTTGCTTCACGATTGTCAGCCACAGACTTGCAGAATGTAAACACTCGAGGTACTCTTAGCTCAAACTGTTCACAGATGAGCAAACTGAGGCACACAGAGGCATAACATATTGCCTGTGGTCACTGTTTGTAAGTGACAGAATTGAGACTGAGGCTCATGTCATTTGCTCTTTTTCCTCCTGTGCCCATAACTTCTCAATGTGTTCTCTTATGCATCAAGAAGAAGAAAATATTCTGCCCTGATATGTGTAGCAGGTGCTTCCCAAAGATTTTTGAAGTTGAATTTATTCCTTAAACCAGGCTTCCACTGTCTAGCAGGCAGCATACTATCTAAATCCACCTGCGTCCATCAGATTCTCTGGGTCAGTGATTTGTAATGGGAATCTTCTGTAGTTGGGATAGAAAACAATCAATGCAAGGAGTTTACTTTCCTAGTTCCAGGAAAGAGCGTGGTAGGCCTGTTGGTCACTCCTCACCCCCTGGTGGACTGCAGTTCTAAAGCCATGGAGTTTGGTGCCTCTTCCAGAATAGAGAGTGGCAAATCTCTTCCCTATGGGGGCTAGTCTGCTAAACATTTACCTAGGTTGACTCCATCTCCAACCTGCAGGGTAAAATTTTAGCCTCTGACATGGTTTGGCTGTGTCCCTAACCAAATCTCATTTCGAATTGTAATCCAAGTTGTAATTCCCATGTATTGAGGGAGGGACCTGGTGGGAGGTAATTGAATCATGGGGGTGGTTTCCTCCATGTTGTTCTCATGATAGTGGGTAGGTTCTCAGAAGATCTGGTTGTTTGATAAATGTCTGGCACATCCCCCTTCTCTCTCTCTTGCCTGCTGCCATGTAATATGTGCTTTGCTTCCCCTTCACCTTCTGCCATGATTGTAAGTTTTCTGAGGCCTCCCCAGTCATGCAGAACTGTGAGTCAATTAAACCTCTTTTCTTTATAAAGTACCCAGTCTCAGGTAGTATCTTTATAGCAGTGTGAAATGGACTAATACAGCCTGTGTCTGAAAAATACTTTTACCTTCAAGAAGAGGAGTAACTGTTAAGAAACTAACTCATTTCCGTTTAACTTCATTGCTTCTCTAGCTTGTAATGAGAGGTTTAAACCAAAGACATGCACTTGCTAAAATGATCTTTTGTGGCTGAAAATGACTGTTACATGTACTAGTAAATAATCGTTTCTATTTTGGTTACTAACAAAATGAACAGGCTCTGCTTTTCATAATTGGCTTCATGCGTGTGGGTTTTGGAAACAATTCTAGGGGAACAGAGGGCCTGGAAGAGGGGCCCAATCAAGTCATTCACTGCAATAACTTAAGCAACAACAATGCAGTAAGTAAAAACCCTCTCAGATCTAAAATATTGGTTTTCTATATGTCAATTTCTTAGTAATTTCTTCCATTTCCTATCCACTACTCTAGATTATTTTGGTTTTTCTATATTTGGATATAGGAACCCAGTGGTGCTGTCCCTGCCCATCTGTAGTAGTCTTTTCTCATACTGCTGATAGAGACATGCCCGAGGCTGGGGAAAAAAAAGAGGTTTAATGGACTTCCAGTTCCACATGGCTGGGAGGCTTCACAATCACCGCAGAAGGCAAGGAGTAGCAAAGTACATCTTATATGGATAGCAGCAGACAAAGAGAGAGAGAGCTTGTGCAGGGCAACTCCCGTTTTATTAAAACCATCAGATCTTGTGAGACTTATTCACTATCACAAGAACAGCATAGGAAAGGCCTGCCCTCATGATTCAATTACCTCTTACTGGGTCCCTCCCACAACACATGGGAATTGTGGGAGTTACAATTCAAGATGAGATATGGGTGGGGTTACAGCCAAACGATATCACTGTCCCACCCACCTGCAGCTTCAGTATCCTTCATGTTCTCCAGAACAGAGTCCAAAGGCCCGAGCAAATCTCCCTAAGTCAACCCACTTCTCCAAGCACAACTCTGAACCTCCTTCCATGTGCTGCCACCTCAAACTTTTCTTTTGTTCCCTAACCTTCTGGACTCGTTCACACTTTCACACCTTTGCAATATCATCTCCTTTTCTTCCCCAGTGGTTAACTTTCTCTCCATCCTTTAAGACTCAGTCAGGCCTTTCCTCCCACATCCCCATCATGAAGAGTGTTCTTGATTCAAGCTCCAATGCATTACTGGGATGCATTCCTCCTGCTGCTCTCTAGCTTGGCTCCTAAAGACTTGGGATTAATTTACTGCCACAAATGCGAACTGTGTCCCTCTCTTGTCCATTCCACACACTGCTGTGCTGGGCAGAGCTCATTGTATATGTTCACAAATCCTCGGTGAATTAATGAATGCAAGAAAAGAACCAATTGAGTGATTTTCTAAAGCACAAAAATATCACTTTATTACTCATACCCTTAGAGGATCCTTTTAAACTCATTGCTGATGGAATAGAGAGTTTCCACAACTGGCTCCGTTCTCTCTCCCTAGCTTCATCTCTGTTGCTCTCAACTCCCTTGTTGTTTACACTCCACATGCTCTGGAGACACCAGGGTGTCTCCATCCTTTTTTCATTCCACTCCCCTGGTCTGGAAAGTTCCTTCTGATATGGTTTGGCTCTGTGTATCCACCCAGATCTCATGTTGAACTGCAATTCCCAATGTTGGAGGGAAGGACCCCTGGTAAGAGGTGATTGGATTGTGGCAACAGATTTCCACCTTGCTGTTCCTCTCATACTGAGTTCTCATGAGAGCTGGTTGTTTAGAAGTGTGTAGCACTTTTCCCTTCACTCTTTGTCTCCTGCCGCCATGTGGATATGTGCTTGCTTCCCCTTTGTCCTTCCATCATGATTGTAAGTTTCCCAAGCCCTCCCTAGCCATGCCTCTGGTACAACCTGTGGAACTGTAAGTCAATTAAACCTCTTTGTTTTTTATAATCTACTCAGTCTCAGGCAGTTCTTTATAGCAATGTGAGAATGGACTAATACACTTCCCTTCTTGACTTTCTTGTGAGCATCTCCCACTTTGCAAAACACAGCTCATATCCTCAATGATTCTCTACCTGACTTCACACAGCACAAACTGCTCTCTCTCCCACCTCTCCCACTCTCTCTCGATCTCAGTGGTTTCTAAATTACGGGTTATGACTCATTAGTGAGTCATTGCATCAGTTTAGCAGGTCCCACCCAGAACTTTAAGCAATGAAATAGAAAAGTATCAAAAAGCCCCCGTCACAGTAAAAGTATAAAACGTGTTTCAGTGTCTGTAAGTGTGTGTAACAGGTGTGTGGGGGTGTATGCTGATTCACAAATAAATGAGTGAGTTTTGTAGTTAATTCCATTAGTTACTAGTATTTCTGAGGAACTAATTTTCCTCTGGGTGAAGCTATCATTCTCCATTATGTGTCAACTATGTTGCCAGGCCCAGTGAGGGATACTGAGTTAGATTTGGGCTTAAGCTTTAGCTCGGACATAATTCTAGCACCAAATCTCCATTCCATTATTTTCTCTCATTTCCATCTTAAGCATTCACAAGTGCATTTAGCATTGCTGCAATTCTTGGATCTAATGTCCTTAGAGAGTTGAATGCTTGTTCTAATGTGCCTAACAAGAAACAGTATACTTTTCAAAGAACCTAGCTATTCATGCAGTGATACGCATTTTGCAAGTAAATATTCTCATTCTCCAAGGACCCTCAGAGAGCCATATCAGTAACACAAATAAAAAGCTCCCATTGGTACAATCAGAAAGACTGACTTTCCTTTGCCATGGCTAGTCTGTCCATTTTTAGCTACCAAGCGTCAAATTCCCCTTCCTTTCTGCCTGTAGCTCTATCTCTTTGAGCCCTGATGCTGACATGTATGTTAGATGAAATCAAGATACGTTATTATATAGAATGCAGAGCCTAGATGGAGTTCAGTCTCTGGAATAAAATTAGTTATTTAAGTAATGAATTGTCAGTAATGCACTCAGGGCATAGAGCAATTTCGTGTGATTTTCCAAACTCCAAACTGCAAAATACTTACAGAAAACTGAACATGAATTTGGCCGCATACTAGAGTCTTGGGTCATGTAGTCCTGGTCACATGGTTTGTATATCACATGGTTTTCTGGTGTTTTAATTTTGCCTGGTGGTGAATGATCAAAGGCCTGTTGATTGAGGAAAAAACCCACTTTGATAGTCCAAAGGGATTTGTGTGTGGACTTAAGATTTCCAACAGCCTTCTCTACTTTTCTCACTCAGAACATGTTTTTCTCCCCCAAGAGAGTTCTTTCAAGCTAAGGTTGCTTTAAAAACTAGAAAGGATAAAAAAGGCCCATAGATACACCACAGTAAGTCACTGGGAAAGCTAAAAAGAAAATCACCAGCATCACTGAGCTCGTTAGCACCAGCGGGTGCTGCACCGAAGTGAGGAGTGGGGAGCCCGGCTGCCTGGGTTCAGACTCCAGCTCTGCCACTTGCTTGTCTTGTGGTCCCGAGGAAGACCCAAAACTCCTCTGTGCCTCAGTTTCTTCACCTGTAAAGTGGAAACAAAAATTACGTACTCTGTGGAGGTGTTTTAAAGAGTCAATTAGTAAATATATGCCAAACGCTTAGATCTTTCCCTGACGTAAGTACTCTATCCTGTTATGATCATTAGCTGTTGAACAGAGTTGAAAACTACTCTGTTCCATAGGAAGACAGGGAAAGAATTTGCCATACCCATACCTGGTTATGACAATGAAATGTATTCTTTCCTCCTACGCATTACCTACAAAGTAATGATCATTAAAGCATGTGAATCCAGGGAGGATTCTAAGGTCCAATACATGTTCATGGTGAGGAAGAACAATGACAACATTCACAGTATGTTTCTCTTTTGATTTTTATTCCTACGGCAAATTAGTCGTCTTCTCCCAGCTTTTTAAAAGGCATAACTGACAAGTAAAATTGTCTATGTGTAAGGTGTACAACATGACATTTTAATATACATATACATTATAAAATGATTATCCTAACCAAGCTAATTAACATATCTATTACCTCATATAGTTACTGTATTTTTTTTCTGGTGAGAACATTTGCGATCTACTTTCTTAGCAAATTTCAAGGATACAGCACAGTATGTTTTTGTATTTTTTAAAATTTTTATTTCAGTAGCTTTTGGGATACAAGTGTTTTTTTTGTTACATGGATGAATTATATAGTGGTGAATTCTTAAATTTTAGGGCGCCCATCACGCCCTAAAATTTAGTGTACATTGTACCTAAAGTGTAGTTTTTTTTTTTTTTTTTTTTTTTGAACTGGAGTCTTCCTCTGTTGCCCAGGCTAGAGTGCAATGGCGTGATCTCGGCTCACGGCAACCTCCACCTCCTGGGTTCAAGCTATTCTCCTGCATCAGCCTTCTGAGTAGCTGGGACTACAGGCGCTCCCCTGACCAAGCCCTGCTAATTTTTGTATTTTTAGTAGAGATGGGGTTTCACTGTTGGCCAGGCTGGTCTTGAACTCCTGACCTCAGGTGATCTGACCACCTCGGCCTCCCAAAGTGCTGGGATTACAGGCATGAGCCACTGTGCCTGGCCAAGTGTAGTTTTTTTTATTTGTAGCTCCCCACTCATTCTTCCCATCCTGAGTCTCTAGAGTCCATGATACCACTCTGTCTGCCTTTGTGTACCCATAGCTCAGCTCTCACTCATAAGTGAGAACATAGAGTTTTTGGTTTTCCACTCCTGTGTTACTTCACTTAGAATAATGTCCTCCAGCTCCATCCAAGTTGCTGCAAAAGACATTATTTTGTTCTTTGTTGTGGCTGAGTACTATTCCATTATATATATGTGTCACATTTTGTTTATTCACTCACTGGTTGGTGGGGACTTAGGTTGGTTTCATATCTTTGCAATTGTGAATTGTAGCACAGAATTATTAACTATGGTCACCGTACTGTACATTAGATCTACAAAACTTATTTATCCTGCATAACTTTGTACCCTGTATCCTGAAACATTGTACCCTTTGATCAGCATTTCCCTACTTCCCCATCCCCATTCCTGGAAATCTCCATTCTGCTCTCTGCTTCTGTGAGTTTCACTATTTCAGAGTCCCCATCTAACTGAGATCATGCAGTATTTGTCTTTCATTTAACTTAACATAATGTTCACTTCGTTTAATCTATGTTGTAGCAAATGACAGGATTTCCTTCTTTTTAAAGATAGAATAATATTGCATTGTATGTGTACCACACGTTTTTCCCATTCACCCATTGCAATAGAAAGAACTTTGTTTTAGGCCAAAGGAAAATCACAGGATACTTAGATATATGCCATATCTTGGCTATTGTGAATAATGCTGTAATAAATATGGGAGAGCAGATATTTCTTTGACATACTGACTTTCTTTGGATATATACCTTGAAGTGGGATTGCTGGATCATAGATAGTTCTATTTTCCTTTTTTTCTTTTTGACAAAACTTTACACTGTTTTGCATACTGACTACAAATTTACATTCTGAATAACAGTGTACAAAGATTCTCTATATCTTTACTAATACTTGTAATTTTTTGTCCTGTTGGTAATAGCTATTCTAACATATATGAGGTAATATCTTATGGTTTTCATTTGTATTTCTCTGGTGATTAGTGATGTTGAACATCTTTTCCTGTACCTGCATTTGTGTGTCTTCCTTGGAGAAATGTCTATTAGGTCTTTTTTTTCTTTTTTTTTTTTGAGATGAAGTCTTGCTCCGCAATTGTGGCTCACTGCAACCTCCACCTCATGGGTTTATGCAGTTCTCCTGTCTTAGCCTCCTGAGTAGCTGGTGTTACGGGAACACATCACGATACCTAGCTAATTTTTGTGTATATATATATATATATATATATATTTGGAGAGACGGGGTTTCACCATGTCAGTCAGGCTGGTCTCGAACCCCTGACCTCGTGATCTGCCCACCTCAGCCTCCCAAAGTGCTGGGATTACAGGTGTGAGCCACCATGCCTGGCCCAGGTCTTTTGTCTATTTTTAGGTTGCATTATTTGTTTTTTTACTATTGAACTGTTTGAGTATTTTATATATTTGAATATTAACCCTTATTAGATAAATGGTATACAAATATCTTCTCCCATAACATAGGTTGACTTTTCATTCTATTGATTGTTTCCTTGGCTATGCAGAAAGATTTTAGTTTGATACAAATCTCTATTAGGCTGTTTTTGCCTTGCTGTAAAGAAATACCTGAGGCTCCATAATTTATAAGGAAAATAGATTTAATTGGCTCATGGTTGTGTAGGCTGTACAAGCATGGCATTAACGTCTGCTCAGTTTCCGGGGAGATCTCAAAAAGCTTCCAATCATGGCAGAGAACAAGGTAGGAACAGGTATGTCACATGGTGAGAGTGGTAACAAGGGAGGGGTGCCACACACTTTAAAATAGCAGAACTTGTGTGAACTCAGAACCAGAACTCACTTATTATCGTGAGGACAGCACCAAGCTACTCATGAGCGATCTGCTTCCATGGCCCAAACACCTCTCAGTAGGCCTCACCTCCAACATTGAGGATTGTATTTCAACATGAAATTTGGAGTGAAAAAATATCTGAGCCATATCAAATTCAATTTGCCAATTTTTGCCTGTTAGGTTTTTGAGGTTATAGCCAAAAGCTTATTTACAGAAGTCTTTCCCATATGTTTTCTGCTATCTGTTTAGTTTCAGGTTTTACAGCGAAGTCTTTAATTCCTATTGAGTTGGATTTTGAATATAAAGTGAGATAAAGATTAAGTCTTATTCTCCTGCATGTGGATATCCAGTTTTATCAACACCATTTATTCTTTGCCTATTGTGTGTTCTTGTGTTCTTGGCACCTTTGTTGAAGATCAGTCAACCATAAATGTGTGGATTCATTTGGGGGCTTTCTATTCATCTCCATTGGTCTGTATGTCTGTTTTTATGCAAGTACTCTACTCTTTTTATTATTATAGCTTTGTAATATAATTTGAAATCAGACTACGTGATCCCTCCAGCTTTATTCTTCTTGCTCAAGATTGCTTTGTCCATTCAGGGTCTTTTATGGTTCCATATAAATTTTAGAATTGTTTTCTTTTTATATGAAAAAGCTGTTGGAATTTTGATAGGGATTGCATTTAAATCTGTAGATAGCTTTGGGTAGTATGGATATTTTAATAATAATAATTCTTCCAGTTTATGAACATGGGGTATTTTTCCATTCATTTGTGTCTTCTTCAATTTTTTTCGTCCGTGTTTTATATAAGTTTTCAGTGTACAGATTTTTCATCTCTTTGTTAAATTCGTATTTTTAACGTTCTTTTAAATAGAGTTGTGTCCTTAATTTCTTCTTCAGTTAGCTTATTGTCAATATATAGAAACACAATTGATGGTCAGGGCTATAGGCTGGGCCTGAGGTTAGGTGAATTTACTGCTTGGGATGGGCAAAATTAGAGGTCATGCTCCTTAGAAATGCGTGATTGAAGATTGTCTCACTGTCAGGGTGGAGCCATTGGGTGGGCTTTTGGCTGAAGGAGTGGCTCTTTGACCTCCCAGATCAAGCTAGTCTGGCCCCTATTCTCAAAAATGTGTGGAGGTAGGAGTTTCCTTGCCTTGGTGGGGTCATTATGGGACCTTTTTGGCTAAAGTGGAGCTGCTGCTTGATTTTTTAGGTAAGCAGGTCTAGCCTTTACTCTTCTCCTAAATGCATGGAGGTGGGAATCTCCTTGCCTACGTGGGGGTTGCTCGGGTGGGTTCTGAGGCTGGGTGTGAAGACTAGCAGTATAAGGACTCAAGCTAAGTTAAACTTCCCACTATGCTTCTAAAGGTCCCCAGTCCAGCTTTGCAAGTGAGTTAGGAGGTTGGCTAGTGTCTGTGATCAGCTGCTGTAGCTGGCAGGAATTTATTACTAATTCAATCTCACTGCTTGTTATTGGCCTCTTCAGGATTTCTGTTTCTTCCCGGATCAATCTTGAGAGATTGTATGTTTCCAATAATTTATCCATTTCCTAGGTTTTCTAGTTTGTGAGCACGTAGTTTTTCACTGCAGTCTCTGATGTTCTTTTGCCTTTCTGTGTTATCAATTGTAATGTCTCTTTTTTATTTCTAATTATGCTTATTTGGATCTTTTATTCTTTTTTTAGTTAGCCTAGCTAGTGATTTATCAATATTATCTTTTCAAAGAACAAATTTTTCATTTCATTGATCCTTTGTATTTATTTTTTTCTCAATTTCATTTGGTTCCTCTCTGATCTCAGTTATTTGTTTTCTTTTGCTAACTTTGGGTTTGTTTGTTCTTGTGTTTCTAGATCCTTGAGGTGCAATGTTAGGTTGTTAATTCCACTTAGTCTGAAGGTTTGTTAGTTCCACTTAGTCTAAAGTCCAATTTGTTTAGTTAATTTGTCTTTGTTAATTTTTGTCTCAATTATCTGTCTAGTGTACGTGAGATACTGAAGTCCTTCATTTTTATTGCATTGCTGTCTATTTCTTTCTTTGGTTCTAGTAACATTTGTATTATGAATTTGGGTGCTCCAGTACTGGGTGCATATATATTTAGGGTTGTTATATACTCTTGTTGAATTTATCCCTTTATCATTATGTATTGGCATTCTTTGTCTTTTCTTACTGCTTTTGGTTTAATATTTGTTTTATCTCATATAGGTATAGGTACTCCTGCTCACTTTTGGTTTCTGGTTCCATGAAGTAACTTTTTTTAACCCTTTACCTTCAGTCTGTGTGTCTTTACCAGTAAGGTGAGTTTCTTATAAGCACATATAATTAGTTCATGTTTAAAAAAACCCATCTAGCCATTTATATCTTACAAGTAGAGCATTTAATCCATTTACATTCAAGGTTAATATTGATATGTGATGTTTTATTCTTGTCATAATGTCAATTGTTATCTAGCTGTTTTGTAGATTCTTTCTTTTTTCTCTGTCTTTGTGGCTTCTTGGAGTTATGTTGTATTGCCATTTGAGGTCTTTTTCTTCCCCTTTTGTATAATTGTTTATAAGACTTAGGAGTTTTACACCTTTTTGTGTTTTATGATGTCTTTGTTTTTTCTTAATATAGGCATTTCTCACTATAAATTTTCTGCTTACAAGTTTTTTTTGCTGTATCTTGTAAGTTTTGGAATGTTGTGTTTCCATTTTTATTTGTCTCAAGACTTCTCACGTTTATTTTTTGATTTATTCTTTAACCTATTGATCAGAAGTGTGTTAATTTCCACGTGTTTTTGAATTTTCCAGTTTTCCTCTATTATTGATTTCTGGTTTTATACCCTTGTGGTTGGAAAAATATACTAATTGTAATTTCAGCCTTTTTAAATTTGTTAGGCCTAGTTTTGTGTGGCTTAACATATGATCTATATTATCTATCCTAGAGTATGTTCCTTGGGTACTTGAAAAGAACGTGTAGTCTCCTGCTGATGACTGGAATTTTCTGTATGTCTGTTAGGTCCATTTGGTCTATATTGTTGTTCAAGTCTGCTGTTTCTTTTTCTTTCTTGCTTGCTTGCTTTTGTGGTTTTTTTTTTTTTTTTGGACAGAGTTTCACTCTGTTGCTCAGGCTGGAGTGCAATGGCATGATATCGGCTCACCACAACCTTTGCCTACTGGATTCAGGCCCTTCTCCTGCCTCAGCCTCCCGAGTAGGTGGGATTACAAGCATGCGTCACCAAGCCTGGCTAAGTTTTGTATTTTTAGTAGAGATGTGGTTTCTCCATGTTGGTCAGACTGGTCTCGAACTCCTGATCTCAGGTGATCCACCCACCTCACGTCCTAAAGTACTGGGATTACAGGCATGAGCCACTGTCCCCAGCCAACTCTGTTGTTTCTTTATTCATTTTCTGTCTGGATGATCCATGTATCATTGAAAGTGGGGTATTGAAGTCCCCTACTATTATTGTATTATTGTCTATTTGTCCTTTCAGTTCTGTTAATATTTGATGTATTTAGGTGCTTCCGTGCTCTCTGCATATATATTTACAGTTATTATATCCTCTTGATGGATTGTCATTTTATCATTATATAATTATCTTCTTTGTCTCTTGTGATATTTTTTATCTTAAGTTTTATTTTGTCTGATATACATATAGCTACTTTTGCTTTCTTATTTGCATGGGGTATCTTTTCTTTTGTCCCTTCTCTTTCAGGTTATGTAGACCTTTAAAGCTAAAGTGAGTCTCTTGTAGGCAGCATGTAGTTGAATTATTATTATTATTTTTTAAATTCATTTAGCCATTTTATATCTTCTGATAGGATAATTTAATTCACTTATGTTTAAAGTAATTATTGCTAGCTTAGAACTTATTGTTCTTCTGACTATTTTTTAGTTCCTTTGTTTCTTTCTTTCTCTCTTGCCAGCTTCCTTTGTGGTTTGATGATTTTTGTAGTGATATGTTTTGATTCTGTTATCTTTCCCTTTCTGCTAGAGACTTTTTCTTAGTGGTTATAATAAGGCTTATGTAACAGAAAACAGTCTTTAGTTATAACATTCTACTTTGGCTGAGTGCAGTGGCTCACGCCTGTAATCCCAGCACTTTGGGAGGCTGAGGGAGGTGGACCATGAGGTCAGGAGATCAAGACCATCCTGGCCAACATGGTGAAACCCTGTCTCTATTAAAAATACAAAATTAGCTGGGCATGGCGGCATGCACCTGTAGTCCCAGCTACTCAGGAGGCTGAGGCAGGATAATTGCTTGAATCTGGGAGGTGGAAGCTGCAGTGAGCTGTGATCGTGCCATTGCACTCCAGCCTGGGTGACAGAGTGAGACTCCATCTCAAAAACAGTAACAACAATAACACAAAAATTCTACTTTAAGAGGATAAATTTTCATAAAAATCATACACTTTAATTCTCCTTCCTCCACATTTTATATTATTGATGTCTCAATTTACATCTTTTTGTAATTTGTATTTATTAACAAGTTACTGCAGCTGTAGTTATTTTTAAGACTTTTTTTGCTAGAGGTAAAAGTGATTTGTGCACCACAATTACAGTATTAGAATATTCTGAATTTGACTATATTCTTACTTTTACAGTGAGTTTTATTTTCACAATGTTTGTTAGTGTCCTGTTGTTTCAACTTGAAGAATTACGTTTAGCATTTTCATAAGGCAGGTGTAGTGGTGATGAACTCTCTTAGCTTTTGTTTTTCTGGGACAGTCTTTATCTTTTTTATTTCTGAAGGGCAGCATTTCTGGGTATAGTATCTTTCAGCACTTTGAATGTCAGGCCACTTTTTCCTGGCCTGCAAGATTTGTGCTAAGAATTATGTTGATAGTCTTATAATGGTTCACTTGTATAAGAAAAGCCACTTTTCTCTTGCTGTTTTAAAAATTCTTTCTTTATCTTTTACTTTTGAGACCTTGATTATAATTCATCTTGGTGAAGATCTTTTCACATTTAATGTATAATACAGTTTGGTTTTGTCTCCACCCAAATCTCATCTTGAATTGTAGCTTCCATATTCCTCAGGTATTGTGGAAGGGACCTGGTGGGAGGTAATTGAATCATGGGGGTTGATTTTTCCCATACTGTTCTAATGATAGGGAATACATCTCACAAGATCTGATGGTTTTATAAATGGCAGTTCCCCTGCACATAATCTCTTGCCTGCCACCATGTAAGATGTGCCTTTGCTCTTCCTTTGCCGTCTGTCATGATTGTGAGGCCTTCCCAGCCATGTGGAACTGAGTCCATTAAACCTCTTTTTTCCTTATAAATTACCCAGTCTTAGGTATTTCTTCGTAGCAGTATGAAAATGGACTACTACAATGTAGAAAGATTTTCTTTGTGTTTCATCAATCTGATTTTTGTTTCCCTCTCCAGGTCTGAGTAGTTTTCTGTCATTTTTTCTTTCTATGAGCTTTATTTCACTTTCTCTTTCTCTGCTTCTTATAGGATTCCAATTATGTATATACTGGCTCATTTGCTGATGTTCCACAAGACTTGTAGGCTTTATTTGCTCTTTTCATTTTTTTTCTTTTTGTTTCCCTGACCAGGTAATTGCACATGAATTGTCTTTGAACTCACTGATTGTTTTTTCTGCTTGATTGAGTCTGCTGTTGAAATTCTTTATGAAATTTTTCAGCTCAGACTTTGTTTTCTCTATTTCCAGAATTTCTGTTTGGTTCTTTTTTATGGTATCTGCTTGTTAACCTACTAATTTTATTCACATAGTGTTTTCCTGATTTTGCTTAGTTATCTGTTTCTTTTATAGCTCACTGAGTTTCTTTAAGTTGGTTATTTTGAATTCTTTGTCAGACCATTAATAGATCTTAATTTATTTAGGATCAGCTACTGATGCTTTATTTATTTATTTATTTATTTATTTATTTATTTATTTATTTATTTATTTTGCTGGTGCCATGGCTCCCTGATTATTCATGATCCTTATAATTTTGAACAAGTATCTGAACTTTTGAAAAAGTAGGTACCTCTTCCAGTCTTCATACCCCAGCTTCAGCAGAGGCAGCCTTATAGCAGTAAGCCTGTCCAGGGATTTTGGACAGGCTGGCTGCCAGTGTCTGCAGGTAGGCTTGCCACCGGAGTTTTCAGATGGGCTGACCTGGTATCTGGGTCAGTAGGTGAAAGAGTCTGGAGCCTGAATCTGCAGGTGCTAGCTTGGTGCCTGAGGCCATGAGGCCAAGCCTAGAGCCTAGGGTCATGGGGATTGGCCTGGTGCCAGGATTCAGTGGAGAAGGCCTGATACTGTGATTCATGGTGAATTTGTGTACTCAGTTTATCCTCCTTCTTCCATGTGAATGGCACCTCTGTCTGCACTTTAGCTTGGGAAAGAGATGACATGGGTAATGTGAAACTGTCCTTCCTACCATGTTCAATCTATTTTTTCTTATTTCTGTTCTACACTCAGGTGCTATGATTTCTCATCTGAATGACTTAGCTTTTGTGAACGTCCTTTCATGTGTGGATGGTTGTTCATGTTGATGTGTCTGTAAGGGAATGAATGCTGGTTTCTACTATTCCATCAACTGGCTGACATCATCAATTTCAATTTTTTTCTTGTATTTAAAATTGGGTAAATATCCCAAGCAAGTAAGAAAATTGATACTCACAGTGACCTCTTCAACAGAACACCTCACACGTTTGGTTTTGAGTCCTCAGCTTTGATTATTGTGAAAAAGACTGTAATGTGATTTTGTGTAAAAAGCTATATTACATAACTTAATGATATCAGGGATTTGTTGATATTTTGTACATCACGTACCTTTATTAGCAACTTCACTCTGCATCGTCACCTGCAGATTTCCCCCTGATGTATAGGGTCATGGATACTCTTGTCCCTAGGGACATTTCCCAAAAAATGTTCTCAGAAGAATGCAAATACCAAGAATAAAGAGTGTGTATTACCCAGAACCTGATAGACCATCATCCATATTGTACATTCTAAGTGTCATATCTAGCTAACCTGTGTTTGGGGTCAATTCACACAACTACTGAGCAATTTCCTTCTTGTCACAAGTCATTAACTCCCATGATGTGTGATCACTCCTAGTTCTCCTACAATAATAATGATGATACTAATATTGTCATTTAAAAAATAGAGATATTATTTGTGTGTTTAGCATTTTGATTTGCAGCTCTTTTGCCCTTAATCTGTTTCTTTCTTAATTTGTTCATTCATCCAACATTTCTTGTTCCTATTTGTCATCCATACAACTTAGGTCTGCCACAAGCAGTTGAAGAACAGTTCTGCAGGGTCACATTGAAGATGCTGATGTAGAAACACAATAATGTGACGTGTGCATTAGGGTCTTTGAATGTATACTGTTTATGTGCGTTATATAGTATACTCTGCAGAATTAAAAAGAGAAATTATAGTTTGCAGAATACATTCGATTAGGAAACAAATCAAAATCATGACTTCTGTGACTGATTCCCATTGTTTGACTGTGTATCCTGTGAAGAACATTAAGCAGAAGTACAAGTGATCTATTATCCCTTCATGGGGTTTTTGCAGAAATTTCCTACCTCCTCCCTTTGTGTCTCCTGCAGTATGGAATGGAGCAAGGATGGGAACTGGGCTTTCCAAACCTGCAAAGAGTGTGCTGTCTCTCCAGGAGCTACCGTCTCTCTGATGATGATGGGGTTTTGTGAAAAATCTTAGCAAAATAATATCATAGGTCATCTAATTGTTATGCTTTGATAATCTGTCTTTCAAGGGGATCAGGCTATCCCAGTCAGAAACTAAAACCCAGAGTAGAGACAAATTTAAAGTCAGAATATATTTCAGTGGTCAGTTACTTTGTGGATGTGAGGCTGAGACCTGTGGAGTAGATTACCTTTCCTAGATCATACAGTAAATCAGTGAAAAAAACCAAGAGACAGAATTGAAATCTCTGCCTTGCAGTCCATTCCATGAGGTTGCCTCTTTCTACAGCATATTTATTTATTTTTACTTTAAAATTTTAAAAGAATGCAAACTTTTATACATGTAAGTAACTCTGTTGGATGGTGTGATACAGTGTACCATGGCTAAAAATGGGGTTCTGTGGCTTAGGGCAACTTAAAATCTTTACCCTTCCTGCATTTGTATATAAAATGAGTATTGCAAGTTTTCAATGGTTTTATATATACCTAACATGGTGACTGGAAGAGCTATTTTTTTTGAAGTTGGAATTTGTAGAGGGTATTGTATAACTAAGAAAATATCTTTCCAAAATATCTGCCCTGAATAGACCCAGCATCTGGTAATCTTTTTATTTCCTAGGTAGGAATACTTCAATGCAGACAGACACTAAGTAATGTTTCCTGACTTCAAATGTTCACAATATTCATTTTAAAAATCAGATGTGTCAATTCTAGCTCTTTATGTATACAAGTACCAATGTTCTTACATGCTATCAATTTCTGGAAACACCCCGATGCAATGGGATTTGAGACACAGATGGGACCTCTTTGGCTATCTACATGGGAAGACAGGAGAGAATAATGGTTGAAGAAATGTGCTTTGAGTCAAGATGGTCTGGTTTCAAGTCCCATCTCTGCTGAATACTACTATGTGGCCTAGAGAATGTTACTTACACTCTAAGCCTCAGTTTTCCTATGTAAAAATGAGACTACTAAATAGTATCTACATTTTTTGGGTTATGGTGATAATTACATGAGTTAGTGGAGATAAAGTATATCACTCATTACTTGGTGCATTCTAAGGACTCAGAAATAATAACCATCAGTATTACTATCTATCCTCACTCTTCACTCTTCAGTATAATTGAAACCCAGAGGATTTCAGCAACTTGCCCAACACAGTCAGTTAGTGGTAAAATCAGAAACATTACCCAGATTTCCTAAATATCAATAAAAGATTTATTATTGCCTCTAGTCAGGAAAAAAAATTCAGCCTAAGGATATGATATAATTAACTAATCTTCTCAAACAGCGGTAATCTCTCTTGATTCCAAAGAGTACTACAAAATATAGGGGGGGCCATGAACGGGAAATGTTTTTTCTCAAACTTGTATCATGCCTAGAGAACTTTTCTTAAAGACTTCCACCTCATGAGTTAGAGAACTAGGCAGAAAAGTCCCAAAGATATTAAAAAACACAGTTTAATGATTTCCTCAGGGGAATCTTGGATATAGAAAGAGATAAAGCGTCTCTTGCTGATAAAAAGAGACAGCTTCAAGAGAGAAGTTTAAGTTGAATTCTGTAAAGCCAACGCTTATGACTTCATTGTTGCAAAGAGTCTCTGAAGGATGCAGGAGGAAAAAAACATATTTCAATTTATTTTATATCAAAGTAGTGGGTTGTTGCCGAAACTACAGTTTCTGGGGAACTACAGTTTCAGGGACAACTGCAATCAGTTGAACTTTAAAAAAAGAATAGTGTTTGCCTGGTTAATGGAACTAGTGATACTAAGATACCATTTGGCTACCTGTTGTCATAGGAAAGGGTCTGGTCCAATGGTGTGATACAGTCAGCTTACACTGGCTTGTGAGAAGTGACTGCGCCTGTCTCTTCTCCAGCTGGTGTTCAGTGACATCATGTTAACTCGAAATCAGTGGTGATGGGAGGGTTTACACCACAGAAACTGGCAAATGCTACAGAGTAGGGCTTTCCTCCCTCGTGCCACTAGGGATGCTTCCTACATAAATCATCTTAGGCAGGTAGGAATGAGTGAGTGTGAGAGTGTGTGTGTGTGTGAGAGAGAGAGAGAGAGAGAGAGCACGCACACACTTTCTTTTTATAAGTAGCCTGGTACTTTTCATGTGTTATGATTTAGAAATGACTTTTTTAAAAGTATATATTCCCTAAAATGAATTCTGAAAAAAATATCTTATTTTCAGTTGAATTCTTCATGGTTTATTAATCTAATCTGAAACAAAACAACAAAACCACAAGGGCAAATCTTATTTGGGAAAAAATAATGCTAGCCAGTAAAATATAAAAGGTGCAGATATGAAAGTTAGAAACTGAGAAAAAATGTATCTGGGAAGGTTTTTGAATTTTTGCCCTTTGTGGGCACTGAAATCCAGTGAGAGTCACAGAGCTGGGGGAGACTTACAGGTTCATCGTGTAAATTACAGACTCCCCATGGTTTTGATTTAAAAGAGGCTTGATCAATAAGCCATTGTGCCTCAGTCTCACGTAGAAGGTACTAGACAAGGTCCCAGTGCAGATGGAGGTTCAAATGTCTCTGTCATGACTAATAGAAAGGGGAGGTGGGAGAATATTGGCCAATTCTGCTAACTGATTTGAGCTCACCTGCTCAGGTACCTGCTGTGCTGAAACAACTTGGGCCTCCTGCCAAGCATGGAAGCAGAAAAGAGTTGTTGTTTCTGCAGATCACTGGGTCCCCAAGTGGAGTGAACTGAGCCAGCAGGCCCAGAGCCTTTTCCTTAGCTCTAATTAGATGCACCGTTAATCTTTTCTTAGAAGTAAAGGACAAGGAGAGGGTTACTTTAGCAGACGGTCCCTTTCTATAAAATAAAACCTGAAGTATGGGAAATAAGTGTCCCCTCAACCTCATTATCACCCAAAGGAAAATGTGAGTGTTATGAGAGCAGGAGACAGAGAGACCCAAGTTCAAATCCTGATCAATGACTTCCTGGTTAGGTGGTCTAGGATAGGGTTTTACAAACTCTGTAGGCCTCAGCTTCCCCATCCGTAAACTGGGATGGTAATAGGCTGTGGTGAGATTTCATGGGGTGCTGCATGGAAAACCTTAGCACAGTGCCTCATTTATGGCAAGTTCCCAATACAAGTCAGCTAGTGGGAAAATTATTGTGTATTGTACGTTGCATAGTAGCTTTGGAGAAGACTAGTGGTAGCACAACTCGTCACCATGGCTGCTTGTTTAGTGAAGGCCTAATCATTTCTAAAGGTTGCAAACTACACTTGAAGTCTTAATTAAGGTTAATAAATTCCATACTGACTAGAACAGTAACAACCACTGTCTTATTCTGTGGGGCTACAGCTATTGAGTTGGAGAATATTACATTATTGCCAAGGTCAACATCTCTTAAATGCCAAATTTCAATGGGAAATTAGGAGGCAAGTTGGACAGTTCTAGAGCCTCAGGTCCTTGCTAAAAAGTCCGTCTTTCAACTTTCCTCCTAATTCAGCCCGGGGCAATAGGTAATCAACAGTCCAACCTCCTCAAGAAGAGAGAGAAATGTACCTTTCTACCTGATTCACCTTGAGACAGGAAGATGCTTAAGGAGGATTCTATATTTTGGTCAAATGATTATGTCTATGTAAAGATTTCTTGTGTGTATGTACTTTCTTTTTAAAATCTCAAAGACTTATTCTTTACAGTTTAATGGTGTCAAACTTAATTTTTTTAAAAAAATTCACCTTATGTGTCTAACATCCCACATCATTTGAAATCAAAGAAATGTGGGCTCAGTCCTCCAGTTACAAAAGGTGTAACTGTGGGCAAGTTAGTCTTTATGAAACCCAGCTGTTCCCCTCTGTAAAATGGGGTAATAGCATCTACCTCAACTGATTGAGGATTAAATGAGATGCATATATGAAGCCCTGGGTGCTCTAATCGATAAGAGCACCTCTTTTGTCCTTCCCTTTTACCTCAAAATGGAGAAATAACCTTGTAAATTTCATGTGTTGATTTTCTAACAACAGACAAAAGTTTATGACATACATTACATGTTATAATTTAGTGGAACTACTCTGGCAAAATAAAAATAGCGGTACATTACGCTCCCTAGGAAAAAAATGTTTAGCTGAGATTAATATAGACCACTGATGAGTATTAATAAACTAGATAGTGGAGATTTCAGGATAATAATGTCTACAGCATTGGTAAAACTGTGACTCAAAAATTTTTTATGAAGGAAAAAATAGAAAAACTGCAGTCCAAAATGATATTTTAAATTTTACCATTGCTTTCATTTAATTTGCAAGTCTCTGATCCCATTTTTAACACATTATAGAGTGAAGTTTGTATAAGATGATGATAATTTTATTATAAAATATTAATAAAGCACCCACAGGAATTATGAAAATGACTGTTACCATATCCATCCTGAATTGAAGCAGATGAGTTAGTGAGCACTGAGGAATATTATGCTGGATATATTCGGGGCTTCATTTTAATTCTGTTTGCCAAGGGAAATGCCATAAAGGAAGAATAAAACTGTTTTCTAGCCACTCATATCATAACACACATCTGCAATTAAAAGCAGTCCATCTTTTGATTACAAAGGTGATTTTCAGGATATTACTTTCAACTCTTTGTTGAAACAAGCACCTCCTTTCTCCATTAACCTCCCGGGAGAAGGTAATCTGCCCTTACAATTTAAGGCACATCTTAGAGCCTTCCATGTAATTTACACATTTCAAGTTTGCTAATGGGTTCTTTATATCAAAACTACCATACACAGAAAATCTTTCTTTGAATCTTCGTCTTGAAAGAGACATAGAAACCTGTGAAATCCTAGCTACTATTAAAGAGAAGGTTTTATGAAACTGTGACTAAGTTAAATGGAGTTACACTTTTGAGAAGTCAGACTTTACCTAGAAATTTAATGACAAACGCAAGAGGTTGTCAAATTCAAATTCAAGTTTCTTTTTCCTCCCAGCCTTTTCAGATTAATGCCAAGAAAATATATGCAGAAGAGACACCCATGTCATTGGACAAGACGTTCTAATATTACGTAACAGGTAATGTAATTTCCCATTTTGCTATTTGATAGTCCTGTCTATAGCATACCCAGAGAAACCCTTGGGGAGTTGAGCGATTTATCAGTTCCACAAATTTTTCTCAATGTTGCTACCTTATGTATCACATTTAAATACGGCTATTCTTCATTAAGAAAAATCAAATATCCACAACAATAGCCATGAAGCAATAGATATATTTATTCTGCTTCTCCTCCATTGTCTGATGCCTATTATAGCAAAGAGTTTTTATGGTATTGGAATTGTTCCTCCAGGGCAAATAGGTGACTAATGATTAGAAAGACTGGTCTATGGTCGATGCAAGGGGTCAGCAAACTATAAGGACCAGACCCAACTCTGGTCTGTGGCTTGCTTTTGTAAATAAAGTTTTATTGGAACACTGCCATGCTCACTTGTTCATGTATACTGTTTTCATACTTTAAGAGCAGAGTTGGGCAGTTGAAGAAGAGGCTGTATGGCCTGTAAAACTTAAAATATTTACCTTGACAGAAAATGTTGGCTGAGATCTGGTCTATGCTATCAAAATTACTGACATAAGAAGGTATTTCCTTATCACCCATAAAGGAAGGAGCAAAACAGCAGCTTGCTCTCAACAGCGTATTTTCAGAGTTTTGTTACCCTTTATTGGTGCCAAAGAAAGGAGAGAAGCTTTGCAAGGAGGTGTTACATTTAGAACAGAGTGTTTCAGTGTAGTTACTTTATCACGGAAAAGACTCGGGCAGCAGCAAAAATGGGGATTTAAAGACACGTTTGTCTGAGAAAGAAAAATGACATTTAGGTCCTTTAAGAAACAAGTAGATTCCACTAAGAAAATCAAGTTTATTCAAATGAGTTACTTTTCCTTGCTTCTCCAGGCAAGTAGCTGAAACTCTGTTTTGATTTTATTTTTTCTTTTTTAGAGGGCAGGTGATATTTCTCTTCATGAGTTATTAAATGTGTACAATTCCCTTTAGGTCACTGTGTTTCAGATAAAACCATTACTGTTTGTTTTTTGCAATGAACTTCTCTTTTTTCATGATCAAATGTGATACTATCTATTAAATATATGAATGAATTCTAATTTATTGCTGTGTGCTTATTTACTCACTCATTATGTATTTGATTTGTGTATATTCACTCAATATGATACAGTGTATGTAATTATCATATGTGTTTCTTCTGTTTGCCTCACGGGCTGCTTTTTCTTCATCTTCTTCGCTTGGCTGCTGCTCTTCTCTCAGTCATCTCAGTGTTGAAATGCCCCACTCAGTTCTCGGAATGTTCCTCTATCACTCACTCCTTTGATGGTGTCTTCCAGGCCTGGCTTTAAAGTCATTTACTGATGATTCACAAACTTATAGCCTGATTCACTCTGTTGCCTTCTATACTCTTATATCCAACTTTCTATCTAACATCGCCACTTATAGTCAATATTCATCTCACACTTAACATTTCCAAAACTAAATCCCCAGTTGCAATGGTTTATTGTGTATCATCTTGGCTAGCCAGTGCCCAGATATGTGGTCAAACATTATCCTGGATATTTCTGCAAATGTTTTTGAATGTGATTAACATGTAAATGGGCAGACTGAGAAAAGTGGGTTACCCTCCTTTCCTGTGGGAGAGCCTCATCCAATCAGGTGAAGGCCTGACTAGAACAAAACCTGACCTTCCCTGAGAAAGAAGGAATTCTGCAGCAGATGGCCTGCAGACTTGACCTGCAGGGTGCCTCTTCCAGGGTTTCCAGCCTGCAGGCTCACCCTGAAGATTTTGGACTTGCCAGTCTCCATAATCAAGCCACTTCCTTCAAAATAAAGAGCTTTCTCTGTACACACACACACACACATACACACACACAGACACAATTGTTTCTATCTCTCTGGAGAACGTTAAATAATATGTCAATCTTCTACCTTAAATTTGTGCATGCTCTACTTTTCTTTGACCCAGTTAAGAACAGTTCTCAGTTCTGTTCTTTTGCCCAGGTCAGAAATCTTGGAGTCATCCTTGACTCTGTCCCTTTCCTCCCACTCCACAATCAATCCACCAGCAAATCCCACTGACTTTACCTTCAGAATGTAACCAGAGTCTGACCCCTTCTCCTCTCTACCACCTCCTCCTTGGTCTGAGCTGTGGTCACCTTTGCATTGGATTACAAGTTCTTCTAACGGGTCCCCCTGCCTCTGCACTTGCCTGCACATTATCTAATCTCATAGCAGCTGGGGTGATCAAAATTATTTGCTACTCCAGTGAAAACTCCAGTGATTCATAATCTCATTTGGAATAAAAGCCAATGTTCCTAAAGTAGCTTCTTTGCACTTTCTAGAATATTCTAGACTTGGTCCTGTCGCAGGGTCTTTGCACATGTTGTTCCCACTATGCAGCGTGTTCCTTACCCAAAGAGCAACATGCCTCATTCCCTCACCTCCTTCCAGAAACGGCTCAGATGTTATTAGGCTGGTGCAAAAGAAACTGTGGTTTCAGACCATGAATTTTAAATCATTATAACTAGGTTCAAACACATCTTTATTAATCAAAATAGGAACCATTATAATCAACACGTTTTTGCCAACGCGGTAAGTTTGTTTATCCCTGTAGCATAAAAATCTGTGCTTTGGTGGTGAAACCCCGTCTCTACTAAAAATACAGAAAACTAGCCGGGCGAGGTGGCGGCGCCTGTAGTCCCAGCTACTCGGGAGGCTGAGGCAGGAGAATGGCGTAAACCCGGGAGGCGGAGCTTGCAGTGAGCTGAGATCCGGTCACTGCACTCCAGCCTGGGCGACAGAGCGAGACTCCGTCTCAAAAAAAAAAAAAAAATCTGTGCTTTGGGATTCGATGAAATCTTGGAAACTCTTGGAAACTCTTTTTCTGCGTCCTGCTGGTTGTAGGAGCGTTTTCCCTGCAAAAAGTTGTCCAGATGGTTGAGGAAGTGGTAGTCAGTTGGCAAGAGGCAGTAGAATATGGCGGATGAGGCAAAACTTTGTAGCCCAATTCATTCAACATTCGAAGCGATGGTTTTGTGACGTGTAATAGGGCATCATTGTCGAGAATCAGGCCCTTTCTGTTGACCAATGCTGGCTCAACAATGCCAGCTATAGGTGTTGCAGTTTTCAGTGCATCTCATAGGTTTGCTGAGCATACTTCTCAGATGTAATCCTTCCTCCAGGATTCAGAAAACTGTAGTGAATTAGTCCAGCAGCAGACCACCAAACAGTGACCATGACCTTTTTTTGATGCAAGTTTGTCTTTGGGAAGTTCATTGGAGCTGCTTCTTGGTTCAACCTCTGAGCTGGTTGTCACTGGTAGTCATATGAAGTCCACTTTTCGTTGCATGTCACAATACAATCAAGACATGGTTCACTGTTTTTGCATAGAATAAGAGAAGACAACACTTCAAAACAAAGATTTTTTTTATTATTATTATTTTCAGTCAGCTCATGAGGCACCCACTTATCGAGCTTTTTCACCTTTCCAGTTTGCTTCAAATGCTGAATAACCATAGAATAGTTGATGTTGAGTTCTTTGGGAACTTCTTGTGTAGTTGTAAGAGGATCAGCTTTGATGGTTGCTCTCAACTGGTCTTTGTCAACTTCTGATGCCCTGGCACTATGCTTCTCATCTTCAAGGATTTCATCTCCTTTGCAAGACTTCTTGAACCATCACTGCACTGTACATTTGTTAGCAGGTCCTGGGCCAGGCTAAATGTGTTGTTGATGCTGGGAGTTGTCTCCACTGCTTTACAACTCATTTTGAACTCAGAAAGTTGCTCGAATTTGCTTTTTGCTACCGTCATTTCTGTAGTATAAAATAAACAGCAAGTAATAAGTCATTAGCAAAAAATAATACTAATAATAATAAAGCAAGAAATATCCACTAAAATTATGTATAACCACATTTAAGAATGTATTCCAATATCAAACAGCAAATTCCAACAATGCAAAAACTGCAATTACTTTTGCACCAACCTAGTACTTTTGCAGAGACCTTCTCTACCTACCTAATTTACAATTGCTCCTCACTCTGCAACTTGTATTCTCTATCGCCCTGCCATGCTTCGTGTTTCTCTACTGCTTTATCAATTTCTAATATATCATAGAATTAACTACTTTTGTGTTCATTCTTTTCTTGTTTGGTATTATTTAACAATAACTTATAATAATTAGAAATATGCATTAAAACATACAAAATAATAATAATGTGTTATTTTGCAACATATTATTATTTCAGCTATTTCTCTTTCATTCCATTTCTTCTGCCCCACTGGAAAATCAAGCGTAGGGAGGCAGGAATTTGGTTTAATTTGTTCATTGTATTCTATTACCTAGAATAAAGCCTGGAACAAAGTAGTTGTTCAATAAATGTTGAATAAATGTCTCCAATTGACATCTGTATGCATGGTTCTTTACCGGGATGTTGGGACTATAAGAGCGTTGTGACATATGATTCTTGCCCTTCAATTATTTATTATTTGGTTGTCCCAACTAACATTTTTTCTGGAAGAGTGCAGAGAAAATTATTCCTCTATGACTGGAGGGAAAGTGCTCAAAGACATACTCAACAGAAAGAATTAAATGTCCAGATATGTGGAACAATATTTGATTACCTGAAGGAAACAAATGCTGAAGGATTTTTTTTTTTTTTTTTTTTTTTTGAGACGGAGTCTTGCTCTGTCACCCAGGCTGGAGTGCAGCGGTCGGATCTCAGCTCACTGCAAGCTCCGCCTCCCGGGTTCCCGCCATTCTCCTGCCTCAGCCTCCCGAGTAGCTGGGACTACAGGCGCCCGCCGCCACGCCTGGCTAATTTTTTGTATTTTTAGTAGAGACGGGGTTTCACAGTGTTAGCCAGGATGGTCTCAATCTCCTGACCTCGTGATCCGCCCACCTCGGCCTCCCAAAGTGCTGGGATTACAGGCGCGAGCCACCGCGCCCGGCCTGAAGGATTTCAGAGAAAGCACTAAAGTGATGGAGAAAGACTCCATGAGGGAGAAGGGCAAAGGAGGAAGGCTCTGAATACGGGAGAGTTGAAATAGGAAAGGGCTAGTGTGGGACACGGAGGTGAGCTCTGCTCTAAGCGGGCTGGTTTGTGGTCCCAGTGATTGTCCTGGTGCTTTTTATCTTACAAGCTATAGGCCTTAGGACTCAGACCACATCCTTCTCTTCTTTGAAGATGCTGTTCACCACTACCACCAGCAGCACGAGCATATCTGTTTAATCCAGAGGTTCTTTCTTCATTAGGCCTTCTGTGTAAAAGAGGAGAGTTTTAAGATTTGTCAGATAGAAAGATGGCTGAAGGTTGGAAATCATTCCAAATGGCAGTTGCACTAGCACGGAGGGATGTGAGATGATGGTGTGGTCTAAGGAGATAGCATGGGAAGGAAAAGGATGGATCCCTGTGGGTGGTGGGGGAGGCAGGATAAACTAAAAATGTGCAGGGTTTGGTGATTCGTCTGGCTACTTGTGATTCAAAGAGGACAGGTGATGTCATTAGTAGGGATAAAGGAGGAGGGAGGAATGATTTATTTGCATTTGGGGGTGTTCACAGGTTGTCTGTAAGACATGTTACATGCAGGGTAACCATGGAACAGGCAAACAGAAATAAATGCCTTTACAGTGAGTTGTGTGTCTGGTGATGACATCCTAGGCCTGGAGTTAAGAATTTGATGACTTTCTAGTCACAGGTGACGGTTACAGCAATGGTAAGACACAGGGCAAGAGTTTAAAGAAAGGGAATGAGAAGTCAAAGACAAAGCTTTTGGGGATCCCCAGGGTTTGGGGTCAGGATGAAGAAAAGAAATAGAAAATGGAACTGAGCACTGAAACAGGCAGGAGAAAAGTCAGGGCCGGGTGGTTTGATAGATGGAAGTCAAGGCAGCATAAGTGTGTACGTGTGTTAAGCAATGATGAGTGTTTTGGGAATACAAGAACCGAGGAACTATATGGGCCATGAGTTTTATCAAGATGAAGTGAAGGTATTTGGTTAAAATGAAGACAAGAAAGGGTTAAATGTAAAGCAGAGGACTGAACAGTTTCCCTCCGAGAAAGGAGGGTAAAAGATGATCTTGGTGTTAAAGTTGGGGAAAGCATGGCAGGAGGAAAGGAAGTGATTCTGTCGAGGCCCTTTGGTCACTGAAGAGTAGCTGTGGGAGCTGATCTGAGGCCTTGTCCAGAAGGAGTTTCGTGCACAGGTGTGTGCTCCAAGGCTTAATGCCTGGAGGTGCGATTTTTATCCTCAGCTCTTAGAAAATGAGAGTTGGTTCACCAGGCAACCAAGGCGGGTCATTGATTTTTCTCTTAGAAGTGGGCTCCTTCTCTGCAGCTGGAAGGAAGTGGAAATGTGAGTCCTATCATCACTTTGAATCACTGAAAATCTCTGGTGGATTTTCTCAGCAGATGGGCCATTAATGTACATATTCTCACCAAAATGCAAGCTAAAATAATAAATTTAGCAGACAGATTTTCTATCCCTTCTTCCCCTTTCTTCCTCCAATGTGTTTTTTCTCCCTCCTTTCCTGTTACTTTTTTTTTTTTTTTAACCTCTTCTAAAGTGATCAGCTTGCTGGACTGTGGATCAATGGACTTCTGAAAGAGTCTCTTCTGGACAAGGGTGCTGCTAGCTGAGCATGTGTTCAAACCTATCTCAAAGGTGATCTGTTAAGAAACAAAGAAGAAAGAACATATCTATAGACCCATTGTGTGGCTCCAGTTTCCTCTTTCCGTGTCCTGGATGGGCTGGAGTCTGTCTTATTTCATTCTTTTGACTGTTTTCCATTAACCCCTGAAGACCAGAAGAGAAACTGTCTTCTTGGAGACTCAAATGTGAGGGGGCTTCCTTCACTCTCTGCTATCTTGAGACCAGACTCGGTTCCTTCCCAGGCACCACCCAAGCTCTGGCAAGCAATGTTGGGCTTACTGATGCTTTCAAGAGAAATTAGAGTAAAACTATATATTTGCATTCCACAAGGGGGGCGGGGGAAAAACCTCATAAAAATCATCTGAATACATTCTCTGCTTTTTCTTCTTTTGGATTATTTTCTCCCATGAATCCTTTTCTAAGCAACCTTTTCAGTGGCGGCTTTAGCTTTCCCTCCCTTCCAGCTCATACTCGACTCCTCTCCCATGATCCTCTTCTTAGTAGAAAAACTTAGTTCTCTCTTCTTCTCCATTTGCAACCTCATGCTTTCTGCCTCTCTTAGTCAACAATGAACGTTACTTGGGCTGAATCCACCGTAGATGGCAAAGCGTATGAAAATGATCAGTTTGTATGTGTGCATAGGATATTGACACACGAGATCATTTTGGAAGGCTCTTATTTAGTGGTAAGCCTTTGTCATTGAACTTACGTCAGAGTCCTGCTCCACCATTGTCACACAGGGGAGCAATAGGGAAGTTAGAGAAATATGGCTATTGGGTGTAGATGAAAACCATACGTTTTTTGAGAAAATCCGCCATGGAAACAGAGTATCGAAGTTTCTTGCAATGAGAAAACAGAGGCAAAACATTACTTTTTTTTTTTTTTTTTCATTTTACTTCAAGTTCTGGGATACATGTGCGGAACGTGCAGGTTTGTTACATAGATATACATGTGCCATGGTGGTTTGCTGCACATCTCAACCTGTCATCTAGGTTTTAAGCCCCACATGCATTAGGTATTTGTCCTAGTGCTCTCCCTTCCCTTGGCACCCACCCACCAATAGGCTCCGGTGTGTTTTGTTCCCATCCCTGTGTCCATGTGTTCTTATTGTTCAAAACATGCAGTGTTTGGTTTTCTGTTCCCGTGTTACTTTGTATTTCTGGTTCTAGATCCTCGAGGAATCGCCATACTGTCTTCCACAGTGGTTGAACTAATTTACACTCCCACCAACAGTGTAAGAGAGTCCCTATTTCTCCACAGCCTCACAAGCATCTGTTGTTTCCTGATTTTTTAATAATCACCATTCTGACATGAGATAGTATCTCATTGTGGTTTTGTTTGCATTTCTCTAATGATCAGTGATAAAGAGCTTTTTTTCATACGTTTGTTGACGACATAAATGTCTTCTTTTGAGAGGTGTCTGTTCATATCCTTTGCCCACTTTTTGATGTTTTTTTTTTTTTCTTATAAATTTGTTTAAGTTCTTGTAGATTCTGGATTTTAAACCTCTGTCAGATTGCAAATATTTTCTCCCATTCTGTAGGTTGCCTGTTCACTCTGATGGTAGTTTCTTTTGGTGTGCAGAAGCTCTTTAGTTTAATTAGATCCCATTTGTCAGTTTTAGCTTTTGTTGCAATTGCTTTTGGTGTTGTCATCATGAAATCTTTGCCCATGCCTATGTCCTGAATGGTATTGCCTGGGTTTTCTTCTAGGATTTTTATGGTTTCGGGTTTTATATTTAAGTCTTTAATCCATCTTGAGTTAAGATATATATATTTTTGTATAAGGTGTAAGGAAGGGGTCCAATTTCAGTTTTCTGCATATGGCTAGCCAGTTTTCCCAACTGGTTCTAAACTATTAAATAGGGAATCCTTTTCCCATTGCTTGTTTTTGTCTGGTTTGTCAAAGATCAGTTGGTTGTAGATGTGTGGTGTTACTTTTGAGGTCACTGTTCCGTTTCATTGATCTATATGTCTGTTTTCATACCAGTACCATGCTAAAATATTACATTTTTAAAACTGCTGGGAAAGACAACTAGTGGTAACATACGGGTGAGGGAATGGAAGAAATTGATAGGAAATTATCATGTCTTGCGGCACTGCTGAGGTAGGAAGTAACTAACTCAGGGAAATGTATTTTTAAAAACATGGTTTAAACAGTTTCTGTGAAACATTCTCGGGGAACTGAGGAGTCTGTAGGAAGCAGAGATGAGAGACTGCAAATTCAGTGCCCACATGCAATGCACACACTCACCTCAGTGCCAGCCTCCAGCTGTGTGTGCATATGCCAGGCAGAGATGAGAGACTGCAAATACAATGCCCACATGCAATGCACACACTCACTTCAGTGCCAGCCTCCAGCTCTGTGTGTGCACATGTCACTGTGGTTGATCATGTCAGGGTTTCTATCGTGTGCTTCCATCCTTTTCCTGTCACCGCCATGAGAGCCCTGGTTTGCTGTTCCTGGTCAGGATGCAACTTTTTGATCAATGTGTAAAAGAAGTTTTAATTACAACTGAGAGCACAAGTGATTTGAATATGTCTTGAGTAGAACGTTGACCTGATGGACTCTTTCATTTACATTAGAGTAATGCTTTCTAACCATGGATCATGAAATCAACTTACTGAGCTCTATCCGTTTCCAAAATAAAATCAACGAAAATGCAAATAGGAGACTGTTTTGTGTATACAAGGGAGGTATTGTTTCATGAAACTTTTCTCTGTGTACGGTGGGTCTTGGTGTAAAATTTATTCTTTGTTATAAGTCATCAAAGAAAAAAACGAGAAACATTAAGTAGAGGATCAATCGTATTTACATATATGCAACACATTTTGCCTTAAAGGTATAAAATAGAGCTATTATTTGTCCACACACGCATTAAAAAAAACCACATGACCCTGGTGGGTCATAAAATTAATTTAGTAGGTCACAACAGGCATTGTTAAAGGCAAAGGAACAAAATACAATAGCAAGTATCAGAGCACTTTTATATAACTGCTGTATCATAAGACTTGCTTCTGTCATGCACACTCATGAACCTACATGTACGAGAGGGCTGGGATATGACATAATATATGTTCCTTAACTAGTCATGTAACTTTTAGAGACACTGTCAGAGACTATTCAGGGCAATGGACAATTCTACTCAGAGAACGCTCCATTGCTGAAAGACAATGGAGTGAATAGCACGCTGACTACCAACACAATTTCGTTCCTCCAAGCATGCCGCCCAAAACTCCAGCATTCAAAGGGTATCCAGAAAAATGTCTCAACAAAAATGTCAAGCCCCACTGTTGCAGAGAGAAAGAGAATGCTTTTCTTTCTTCACCTTGTCCAGTTGGAGTTGGGAGATGATGAAGAAATCTTGTCTGCTCTTTCTTCAGTGCTGGTGAATATTCAAATAACTAATGTTGCTTTTTGGAAGCTAATGTTAAGACCAAGTTTGGGATGCAAGATGCTGGCTAGGGATCAATAGCTGTGACGGGAGGGAGGAAGCAGAATGGGACAGAGGATGTCAGGCGCGGTGCAGCCCAACAAAGGCTCAGGGAGCTCCGGAGTGAGTCGTGCCATTCAGGGTGCTCAGCAGAACCGGGCAGCTTTTCACACCCGGTTATCAGATGCAGGCTGTCCCTGGAAGGGAATGCCCTCGGGTTGGGGCACCCTTTACAGCTGAGGTGAACCTTAAAGGAGCTGATGTCTGAGGCTGTCTACCGATCACACTCCACAGCAAGTCCCTCCTTGAAGGGGGATCTAGGCAACATGTTTCCACCATGACTGAAGAAGCCACATATTGTCCATGGATCGAGTACGGCTATAGATGCAAGGGTGGGGGGAGAGGCTGTCATGGAGGAATGCCGAGAATTCAGTTATTCTTGACCAGTGCCTGTTCATTCACCTAGATGTATTTGGTTGCTTTGTATCCCGGCTGTTGTCGGGAGAATGGACCCATGCCAGGCGATACACTCATTCATTTATTTACTGGACACACACTCGTTAAGCAGCAGACACTGTGTTGGTGGGATTTCACGATGAGAAGCCTTCTCTCAAGAATGCTCAATTTCTGAACATCGATCTTTAATTTCTTACAGCAAGATTAGCAATTGTTGCACATTTTAGGAATTTACAGTTTTATAAGTTTCCAAAGCGTATGTTATCTTATTTAATCATCAAAATGCCATGAGGCAAGAATCATCAGTAACATCATTTTATAAATAACAAACTGGAGGTCAAATAAGTCAAACCACTCAATCAGTTTGCCAGTGGCTAAGGTGGGGCTCTGTGTTTTGTTCCTATGATTTTATTTTTATCTTCATTTTTGGTTTTTTTGACACTAGGTCTTACTGTGTCACCCAGGCTGGAGTGCAGTAGTGCAATCATAGCTCACTGGAGTCTTGATCTCCCGGGCTCAAGTGAGCCGCCTGCCTCAGCCTCCAGAGTAACACGTACAAGGGTGCACTACCTTGCCTGGCTAAGTTGTTTAAATACATTTTGTAGATATGGGGTCTTGCTATGTTTCCCAGACTGGTCTCCAACTCCTGGGCTCAGGCGATCCTCCCACCTGAGCTTCCCAGAGTGCTGGGATTATAGATGTGAGCTACTGCACCTGGCCCCTCTGAGTTTATATAATTTGTTTTCTTTCTGCTGTATTATTTTGTTTTTACAGAAAGCTGAAATCTGCATCCCTACGGCTTCTATATCTTACCTAGTTTCAGTTCCCTGGATTTGTTAGAACAACAGATCTAATTGATGCTTCTTAGGAAACTGCCCTGTGGGGATGGTTTGTTTCTGTCCCACCTGCCTCAGCCTCTTGAATCTGGGGATTAGAATCATCTGAAGTTCTGCACACCCCATGCCTGGGATCTGGCTAAAAAGATCGAGACACTGGGGTCTGGAACCCCTTGGGCCCCTCAGGCATAGCTACCTCTAGGGGGTCTCTGTATTAGGGCAGCTTCTGGGTGGTCAGCATCCTCCACGGTGGCTCAGGGCTCCAGAAGTACCTGTCCCAAGAGAGAGCCAGGCAGAAAGCCAGCCACGGAAGTCACAGGGGGCCACTTCTGATGCATCTCATCCTTCACAAGCAAGTCGCTAGATTGATCCCTATTCAGGGAGAGGGAAATTAGACTCTACTTTCTGTGGGAAGAGTGCCAAAGGGCTTGCAGACAATTTAACAACCATCCCACCTCTTTTGTAT
This sequence comes from Papio anubis, assembly GCF_008728515.1. NCBI lineage: Eukaryota > Metazoa > Chordata > Mammalia > Primates > Cercopithecidae > Papio > Papio anubis. The sequence continues at coordinate 119,214,254 of NC_044986.1, forward strand.
CTTCTGCTTCTTACCGCCTCCCATGTCCAGTGTCAATGGATGTGGTCCTCTTGCTTCCAACCCACCGGCTGGCCCCCACTTTCTGGCTTTTCTTCATTTCTGTTTTGACATTGTGCAGCTATCGCTGTCTTGTTTGGCTGTACCATCTGTCTCTCTGGGTGAGAAGGATAATTTTTGACTGCGGCGTCAATCAGCAGAAGGAATACCATCTTGCGACATTTCCTCTCCTCCCAGCTCTCAACAGGTGAACGACTGAGTGGGGATGAATATGAGGGGTAATCCCACAAAAGGCTCTGAAATTACCCAGAAGCTCCTGACCCCACAGATACGGTCCCTGGGCAAATGACCCAGGGGTACAGCTTGACCGAAACAGGTGTACAGGTGACCTCCTAGCACCCTCAGCACCACAGGGACAGATACTCCCTCCAGACAGACCCCCTTCCTGTGCTTAGAGGAGACGGCATCTGTCTATAGAACTGACTCATCAGTCTCTGCTTGAGGCGGTGGGGGTATTGGAGATCCAATTTATATATATATATATAAAAATATAAAATTTTATATATATATATATATATATATAAAATACTTTAAGTTCTAGGGTACATGTGCACAGCATGGAGGTTTGTTACATATGTATACATGTGCCATGGTGGTTTGCTGCACCCATTAGCTTGTCACTTACATTAGGTATTTCTCCTAATGCTATCCCTCCCCCGTTCCCCCACGCCACAACAGGCCCCGGTGTGTGACGTTCCCCATCCTGTGTCCCAGTGTTCTCATTGTTCAATTCCCACCTTTGAATGATAACAAACACAAGCACTTACCGCTTGCATTGTTGCTGTAAGTGGGCTGAGAGCTAGTCACATAAAGCATATTCAGTGCAAAGAAAGTAATTCACTGAGTCCAGCTCTCCTGTGGTTAGTGGACTTCATACCTAGGCTTGCCTCCTGTAAGCAGAACATAAACAGCCCGTTCAAATTAAGAGCTTGTTGAGAACCCACATGGCTGTAACCAAGGCAGCAGTGGCGGCTTCGGCCGCAGCCTCAGAAAGCAAGTGAAGATTCTATTATTTCCCTGGTATTCATAAAAGGGCTACTTTACAACTGTGATCTCACCATGTGGAGAGATTTCATTGAATTTTAAATTTTAGGGCTGACTTTTACAAACAGACATTAAAACTAATAGCTGTGTGCCTGGTGCTTTGAAAGCAAAAGGTGTATTGAGGCAGGATTTGTGCAGAGCTCGTGGGGAGTCACACCAGAGAAAGAAAATGAATATGCAAATGCAAAAACAAAAATCCTCTCCACGTGGAATGTTATTACAGATCCACATGGAGAAAGGAATCTTTAAAACGACCATTTCTCTTTGTTGCATGGCTCAAGATGGCTTGGAGCTGGGAGTCCAGGAGCCATTTTCAGTGGTCCCTTGTGGAGAGAAGGAGTGGGTGGAGATTGTGTCAAAGCTGTGCTATACCAGTCTACCTTGGTCTGGGGCTGTTTTGGTTTCCTAAATGGACTGTGGGATGAAGAGTGGTTTATTCATTGTCAAACAAAGCCAAGTTTGTGAGCAGCAGACTGATTCCATTCAAAAGGCCAGAGAAGAGGTCAGAACATACCAGAACTAAACTCTCTAGAGACACACGCAAAGGGGTGTATTTAACCCCCAGCCCCACCTTCCCATACACACACTCAGATGTATGTAACATTGATAGAGCTTGAGCACTGGCTGATCGAGTGTGAGTATAGAAAAGAAAAGACCTAAAGGTTGCAGTGACCCACTGTGTGAAAATCAGTCACAAAGCCGCATTGTAGAGCAAGAGACATTAAAAACAAGTGCATTAAACCTGTTGTTTTTTTTTTTTTCAATAAAAAATTAGGGAATCTCCCCCGCACCACAAAAGCTAATTTCTCAATACTACGAAACGAGAGTTCTTTTCTTTCTTCACTCCTGCCGTGTGAGATTGCAAAAGAATTTTAAGGGTGTTTTTTTCTAACTCATTCTGTTCAAAGCAGGGCAGTTTCCCAGATTTGGGCCCACAATCTAGTGGGGTCCAATATAGGACTGTGGGCCTTAGACTGGGGGGATACTGAGAAACCATGTACAGATGGACCTGTGGCTTTGCTGCCTGATAGATTGGCATTGTGCATGCTACATTTGTCCAGTTCCAAGGACTGAGCTTCTGCGTCATCCAGGTCCTCACGGTGGGATGGGAGTATCTCAGCCCATTTGGATGCAGCTCTGAAAACATTCCTGGTGCTTGGCAGTGTCCTCTCCTGAAGAAGGTGACCTTTTTCAGCAAGTGGCTGAGGACTGATTCACACCAGTTTCCAAAACTTGCCTTGGTCTGGAGTCTCTTGATGTTATGTTTCACACGACGGGTTGGATTCCCAAGAGCACTGGGTTTAAGACTCCTGACCCCCATCCCCTTTCCAGCCAAATCTAGTTCTGGGTTCCACCAGCACCAAACACATGTTCCTGCTGGTTTCTTTTCTTCTCCAGGGAACAAACAAGGGTAGTCAGTGAAAGTTTCAAATGGGAGCTTTGGCTTATTTTTGCCCCTCTACCTATCAGAGAATACCTTCTTCTCTGAGAGATAATTCAAAGGGAAAGTTTGATTCCCATTGCCAGTGCTTGCAGTAACAGGAGAGAAGGGGCAACCTCAGCCCTGGCTGGGTTGTTTTGAAGCTCTATATTGAAATTCTTTTTTTTTTTTTTTTGAGATGGAGTCTCGCTCTGTCGCCCAGGCTGGAGTGCAGTGGCCGGATCTCAACTCACTGCAAGCTCCGCCTCCCAGGTTTATACCATTCTCCTGCCTCAGCTTCCCGAGTAGCTGGGACTACAGGCGCCCGCCACCACGCCCGGCTAGTTTTTTTTTGTTTTTTTTTGTTTTTTTTTGTTTTTTGTATTTTTCAGTAGAGACAGGGTTTCACTATGTTAGCCAGGATGGTCTCGATCTCCTGTTCTCGTGATCCGCCCGTCTCAGCCTCCCAAAGTGCTGGGATTACAGGCTTGAGCCACCGCACCCGGCCTATATTAAAATTCTTATTGCCACCCTAATAAGATTGATAGTAATCACCGTAAAGACCATATATCATTAGTTGTCCCAAGGCTGCGATGCAACAGGAGTGAAATTAACTTCAGCTCTCATCTTCCTCCACACTTCCTCTGGGTCTCTGGTGAGGTCTAAGCATCAGGAGTACTTGTAGCAGGGTGGGGGTATTCTCCTTCCCCACTTCCGGGAAAACTGCAGGGAGGGCTTGTCTTCCTGTGCCCTCAGCCAGGGGGAAGTTAATCAGGTTAGAAATCGCATCTCGCAGATTTCTGGAAAACCTCATTCAAAGAACATCAAAGTATTTAAAAAAAGAAAAAACAAACAAAGAACATCTTTACTATATGGTTAAAAGCTCGGCTGCAGTGGTGCTTAGGGTGGGGAAAGAATGACTAGGAGGAGCATGGGGGAATTTTAGGGCATTGAAAACACTCTTTGTGATACTACCATGGTGGCTTCTTCGTGCCATTATACATTTGTTCAACCCGTACGACATTCACACTAAGAGTAAACCATGATATAAACTCTAGATTTGGGGTAATAATGATGGTTCATCAGTCGCAACTAAAGTACCCTTTGGTGGGGGATGTTAATACTGGGTGAGGCTGTGCACGTGTGGAGGTAGGGGATACAGGGAACTCTCTGTACCTTCTGCTTAATTTTGCTGTGAACCTAAATCTGCTGTAAAAAGAAAGCCTAAAAAGAAGAAGAAGCTGGGTTGCCAGTTATTCTTCATGAGTTGGAAGCGAAGGATTCAACGGTTCCCTAGACAGTCTTCCAATCACCTATTTTTCTTGTCACATTACTCATTACCCACTCCTGCTAACACCAATTTTGAAGTCTTTCTGTAGCTCTGCCAGAAATTGTAGTTTTTACAACTGCTGCAGCCTTTCCCTTAAGTGATAGTTTATGGACTCTGGCCCCCTTGCAATTTTTCTGTTCTCTTCATGGTTGTGGGTGAATCATTTAGTCCTTCTTTACTACAATTTCAGTAAAGTTTCAGGGAGGCACATGCCTGTTCTCAGTCTGCCATCTTGAACTGAAACCTGGAAAGCATTTAGAAAAATAAATATTTTTGGGTCCCAACCCCATACCTACTGAATATAAATTACTTTGTGCTGACCAGATAAAAAGAAAAAGTGTGTGTGTGTGTGTGTGTGCGCGCGTGCGCACGCACACACACATGTGTTTTAAATCCCCTGATGACTCTAAAGCAAACCTTCCCTTGAGCAGTGATGGGCCCCTGGGCTGCTGGATCCAGCCCCAGGTCGCAGGCAGATGGGGAATCTGCTCTTTTACTGTTACCCCAGCCATCCAAACAATTTATATTTTCCTTTTGTCCACCATGATGTTTCATACTTTTGTGAACTGCCTGGATTTCATACATTGTCTTTTTCACTTGATCAATTACATTCATCCTTCGCTCTGTCTTTGATGGAAAACCTTTTTAGCTGCTCTCCTGCCTACAGGGCCGTGTATAGGACAGGCACTTGATAAAATAACATGAATTATACTAGAATTCAGCTGGGTCATGTGGATTAACATGATGGAAGAAGGACAATGCTAGCAAATAACTAAAAAGTATAGAAGGTCAAAGAACAACTGTATTTTCTGGGCTAATAAATGATGAGAATTTAAATATTTCTTAAACTGAAATAGAAAAAAAGCATGCAATTAATTTCTGTATTTCCATTTTGACCTCAGAAGCCTCCACGTCATCTTTTATTTTCATCTATGTCTTTAAATTTTGTGCAACTCCTTAGGTCATGAAAGAGGTACCATCCTATATCGTATGATAGCAGCCCAGCTGTATGTTAAGAGACAACCTAAATAAAAGTTGATGTAGGGTACGGGGCGGGAATGTAAATGCTGTTCACTGGCTGTGTTGAGCTGAATGTACCAGGCTTAGAAGTGCGGTCCTCTGGATTCCAAGTGTGATGACAAAGAGAAATAGATTCAGATGTCAGTGAAGACAAAGGCATGTTTATTTAGACATATGTTTCAATGGTGTCTCCTGGGGAAAACTTACTTCATGCTGCAGCCATAGGAAAGGGCTTGGAGGGGTCTCACGTGAATGAGCCTATATGCTAATTTACTAATTAGCTTCAGGGACTTAAATTTTACTCATCATGAATGCAAAATGTGATGCTTCCCATTGTGCCAGATGCTTTCACAAATCAAACCCTGCGGACAGGAATAATTTTTCTCTTGGGGATGAATTTTATAAGCTGTTATATTAGCTTCTACATTGCAATGAACCTCTTCTGGATCCATACATTTTGTAACTTAGAATTGTTTTTTTTTGCACTGTGGTACAAGACAGATAATCAGTTCAATTTGGACTACTGAATACTTGCTCTGTTTCCACCTGGAATCTGAGCTCCTGGCGCAGGAATTGTCTTACACGATTTTGCCACTGCAGCAATAGCTACAGTGCCAGATAGATAGTAGGACACCAACAACTATTTGTTATGTCATTGATGAATCATTGAAGAGCAAATGGGGAAGCTGGTGGAATCATCTACTGCCTGTGTCTCTGTCCATGAGGAACTTACAGTCTACAGCAGGGATCACATAGTGATGTGTCTATAGGGCCAGGAATGTAGAAATGAGTGAGTGAAATGAACTGAGTAGAAGAAAAACAAGCTGCCGGAAATATAGGCAATCTTTCTCTATTTTTAAAGATGTATTATTATAAGGTCATAAAAAATATATGTAATAGTAGAGAATATGTTATCAATTTGAAATTAAAAGTTAAAATTAAAATAAATGTACTTAATATGTCTTATAATAAATATATTGTAATACAGTTTAATATGCATTTCATTACAATTTTGATTTATGCTTCGTGATTTTTAGTTTTATCATTCATCATGCTTTTGACTAGGATATAGAAACGTGACGGCTCCTTTTTATTTTTTTGTCCGAACATGACAATGTCAGGTTTTGTGTTCTGTGTAAACCAGAATTCATCCTTAAACCTTTAACAGGCAGTGACATTTAGTTTTATGTGGTTTCATAATGAAAACCAGCTGTTCACAAATATAGGTATTCTAAATGTGGATACATTCTTGCACAGTGGTTTTCATTGTTAAAGTAACTACTCTCAAGCTATTTGTAAAATTCTGGTTTTCTAACATCATTGTAAAATTTACTTTTCAGTGAAGTGTAGCACAGTAACTTCCATTTGTAGTTTTTATTCAAATCACGTTAAATCAGAGTGTGAATTGAACCCTGTAAGTGCATTCCATAAAGTTTGAAATCTGGAATTTTTTTTCTTTTGCCATTCAGTCTTCAGATCTACAGTTTTGGAAGTGTCTCACTTGCATTTCAGAAAACTGGTTTGAGAGGGAAACTGAGTTGTATGACTTCTTTAAAAATGGCATGTGAACAACTTTGTAGGAAGTTAAAATTTCACGGGATGTGTTAATGTCAACCCAAAAGGCTAAACCTGTGTTCACACTTTGATGGTGAAAGGTGATGAGATTTTCTTCTTTGTATTGAAGTAACATGCCTATTTTAGCCAAAAATTGATACAAATCTCTTTGTCACCTGGCACAGCCAGATCATCTGACCTCTATGTGATAACACCATGCCACACTTTGAGTCCAATAGGCATAAACTGTCTCTGATTTTACATCTAGGGGCAGAGAGTGTTCAACATGTTGCCCTTCTTAAAGTTTTATAATAAACTATTATTCCTGAGTGAATGATTTAACAGATAGCTAAATACAATGCCTTTGCATACTATTAACGTATTGGAGTTAAGTACAGTAGCAAGTCCAACTTTGACCTTGACCATACCTTATGTGTAGTTCAATTTACTAATTGGGACAAGTTCACATGAAATTTTCCAAAACTTTTCTCAACACAACACAACATGTCATGTCCTGATGTGTGTAGCTGTCACTGGCACCATGTCCAGACGTTTGGTCATGTCAAAACTCAATGGAAAAGAGAAAGAAATACAACTAACTGGCAGCTATCATCTGTACTTGCCTCAACTGTAATAGAAAATATCATACAATTTATCTATTTTTAAGCAACTTGCCCTTAAAATTATCAGCTTCATTGTCAGAATTCAGAACAAAAGCAACTGTGGTTAGATTTGTAAATGCTTCTTTCTCTTCCATACCCAGCCACCTCTGTAGATGCTCATTCTAAACTCACCGACCGAAAAGGTTTTAATGCCTGGGTCAAGTTTTCACTTAATATGTAACTGTGTTCCCCAGCAGCATTGTTTATTTTACTCACACTATAAATAAACCCCTTGAAATTTTATTTTGTTTTCCATTTCATTAGTTTTTTTTTGTCATGCTTGATTCAGGTGAAAGTTACTGTGAATTGCTTTATATTGATTTCCTAAATTATATTCTTTTGACAGACTTTTTTCATACCAAACGCTTTTTTTTTTAATACTAAACATACAGAACTATTCTTTCATCTAGCAAAGAAGTGAGTTCTTTCCCATTCTGATTAACAGCTTTGGCCTCTTGGTGGAGCTTCTTTTATCAACTCTCAGAAACGTGAATGCGAGATACCTATCATTGTCTTCCTTACTTTAAGAAAATCAATAGGAAAGCCATGGTGGCAAAAGGCAAAAACGCGAGACCTCAACCTTGGCAATGGTAGGGAGTGGCGGAGGCTGGAATACTGGGGTGATGGTGCCCATCTGGGGGCTGTAGCCGCTGTTCAGCCCCAGCCAGCTGCGGCTGTGGACATGTAGGCTTAGGTCCTGCACATGAGCTACTGGTGTTCGCAATAGTTACAGAGGTCACCTAGGAACATTTTGCAATATAAACAGTTCATCTTACTCTTAAATTTGTGTATGTGTGTTGATTATGCATGCTTTTCACTCCGTATTTTATCCATGCTTTTGTTTTCTATATTTTCATGCTTTGACATCTTGGGGTCTTGTTGACTTTGGAGGAACTCTTCTCTCCCCCATCCAGGGTTAGCCAATTCCTAGAGAAGGCAAAAAACTCACCTATGAGCACACCTTTTGTATGCAAACTAGCCAATTATTTCTTCTTTCTTTCTTTTTTTTTTTTTTCTTTTTGAGATGGAGTCTCACTCTGTTGCCCAGGCTGGAGTGCAGTGGCGCAATCTCGGCTCACTGCAACCTCCAACTCCTGGGTTCAAGCGATTCTTCTGCCTCAGCCTCCTAGTAGCTGGGACCACAGGTGCCCGCCACCACACCCAGCTATTTCGTGTGTGTGTGTGTGTATTTTTAGTAGAGACAGGGTTTCACCATGTTGGTCAGGCTGGTCTCGAACTCCTGACCTCGTGATGCACCCACCTTGGCCTCCCAAAGTGCTAGGATTACAGGTGTGAGCCACTGTGCCTGGCCCCAGCCAATTATTTCTAAGCACCTCCTGTGCCCGATTCTCATACTCTGAGCCACTATCCCCTGCCCTAATCACCCTGGTGCCAGGTGCCAGGGAGCTGTGGACAGGGGACTCCTATGAGACGTCCCCGGAGCCTGCTGACATTATGTCAACTAGCCGATCCTAACCTGCTCACCTTGCCTCCACCATTCCTTCCCATGAAGACCATGATACAGGTTCTTGTCCACATTTTTACCCACTCTCTCTGCCTCCTAACTGACCCAGGTGTCTCCATGTTACACCCATAGCATGTCATACCCCTTCTTTTGGGATCTGTGAGTAACAAACTCTCTTTTCAATGGCAGCTGTCTCCTGAACTGTCGCCCCCACCATACCTAAATAATACTAAAACTTCAGTTTTGAAATAATAAGGGACTAGCTGTAACATGAAAAGTGGTACAAATTCTTACATTAGCAACCAGACATAGATCCAACACTTGAATTGTAAATTATTTTATATTCATAAAAATGTTTGATGAGATTTTTTGAACTTTCTAAAGTTTAAACTTTAACATTAAGTGATTTTAAATATTTTGATATTGATTAATCACAATTTGTATTTTAGAAGAAAAATAACCTTATGGAAAACATATGAAACAAATGGTAGTTAAATTTTTTTAACTTTAATTCATGTTTTTAATGAAGATATATTTAAATTGTGTATATATTAAGTAAAACTATATTTTATTTTTAATCTTTTAGATCATTGCTATTAATAAAACAAATTGTGTGAATATTGATTATGACAACATAATTAGTGATTTTATTGAAATCAAGCCAGCAAAACAAGTTTAGAGAAATAAATAGAAAATAATTTATGAATTATTTACCTGTATTTCATTACTTATTCAAGCATCATTGGTCTACCTACAACAAGCCCAGACGTGCAATAATAATAAATTCAGTTGTCATTGGTATTTTGATGATTTGCTGTCAGATAACTATAACTTTATCCACCTTTAAAAATTTTGTCATTATGCTGGCATATTTGTTAAAATAGGAAGATAGAACACACGCTCTTTAATAGTTTGATTGACTTATGACATTTTTTTAAGAGGTGGGGTCTCCCTTCGTCACCCGGCTGGAGTGCAGAGATGTGAACAGAGTTCACTGCAGTCTCCAACTGCTGGACTCAAGCAATGCTTCTGCCTCAGCCTCCCAGATAGCTGGGCCCACAAGCATGTAACACCATGCTCGGCTAATATTTTTATTTTTGTAGAAATGGGGTCTCACTTTGTTGTCGAGCTGGTCTCAAACTCCTGGCTTCAAGCAATCCTCCCACCTTGGCCTCCCGAAGCTCTGGAATTACAGGTGTGAGCCACCATGCCTGGCCTAATTTATGACTTTTAAATGTTTAGATGTATGGTTTATGGGTCTGCCTTGATCTTCCTGCCCAAGCCCCACAAATTTAGGGACAGGTGGCAGACACGCTTCCTTCCTTCCTGTTTCTCAAACGGATAAACCACCTCCTACCCTCTCTTCTAGCATGATGCTTTTTCTCTGAGATCTTCTGATGGCCCCTACCTTGGTCACTGAGTCTCAGCTTCAACGTCACCTCTGTGGGAGGCTCTTCCCTGATGACCCAGGCCCTATAGCACTTCCTTGGCTTATTTTTCTTGTATCTTGTATCATTTCCAGCTATTTCCAAATCTACAACTCTGTATATTCTGTCTTCTATCTCTAGGCTGTATACCCTCAACCAATTAAATCAGAATCCGATGTAGGGCTTGGCAGCAGGATTTTTCTTAAATCACTTAAAATACTCTGTAACGTGCACCCGGGCTTGAGAACCCTGCCCTGGAGTTGCACTTAGTGATATACTCGATAAAAGAAACGGAAATATTCAGGGAAGCCTTGTTTGCAACAATAAAAAAAAAAGTTTAAAATGACGGAAATATATAGCATCAGGAAAATGGAGATGTAAAGTGTGGTATATTCATAAAGTACAATACATACTATACATCGTTTAAAATAAATTACTTAGAGCTACATAAATCAGCATGGATAAATCCTCCAAGTACATCGAGTAAGAAAAGCAAGTTATAGAAAGATATGTATGGCATAGCACTATTTATAAAAAAATGAAAAAGATGTAAAACTTCATGATGTATGAGTACGTACATCTGTAAGAAAATTTAATTTTTAAAAAAGTTTTGGAATGACAAACACCAATTTCAGGAAAGTTGTTACTTCTGGAAAGGGAGATATACCAGGATTAGGGGAAAACACACAAACAAACAAAAAAGCCAAACAAAAAAACCAAACACAGCTACTTTACCTCTTTGCTTTGTTTCTTAAAAAAGACAAGAAAGATCTAAAGTGAACGTAGGAACGTGTTGGGTTTAACGAGCTTATTCTTTCCACTTTTCTGTGTCCTTGAAATATTTTGTAACAAAAATAGTTGATAAATTTACACCACGTTTCTTGAGGTATTATCAATAGGGTTAAAAAGTTAAGGATGATTTTTGTCAATCATCTGGTCTTTTCCCATGTTTTGTAGCAATTATTGTCTTAACTCACTTTTACTTCTTTTTTAATATCTGAGAATGTAGAGAAAACCTGAGAGCCATCTGGGTTCTTGTCACACTTTAATAAGGAAATTTTGCTCCTGCCCTTTGGATGCTGTTGAATCCTACTTAAATTTCTCTTTCTCAGAAAAGTCTAAACTATGGTTCTTATGCCTATGCTCATGACTCATCCATTAGTTCATTGCTTACTAATTCAATTAGTATTTCTGAACACACTTTTTTTTTTTTTTTGACAGAGTCTTGCTCTGTCACCCAGGCTGGAGTGCAGCAGTGTGATCACAGCCCACTGTATCATTGTAGTCTCAACCTCCTAGGTCCACGTCATTCTCCCATGTAGCTGACACTACAGGCATGCACCACCACACCTGGCTAATTTTTGTAATTTTTGTAGAGCAGACGGCTTACTATGTTGCCCAGGCTGATCCTGATCTCCTGAGCTCAAGTGATCTGTCCACCTTGGCCTCCCAAAGCTCTGGGATTACAGGCACAAGCCACCATGCCTGGCCCAAACACACTTCTAAAGTGGAGGCGTGGGTAGAATTTTATTCTGAATATACCTATTCTTACTCTGTTCCTCAGTCTGCCTTCAGATCTCAACTTCAAGTACATTTTTGTTGTGTTTACAGCACATGTATTTCAGATAACTCGAAGAATTTCACAGCTAGTATATTATTCACTTTTAGATTCTCACCCACTTCATAAGATGTGATTTAGGTTCCTGAAAGTTCCCCATGTGTCACTAACAGAACAATCTGAATGGAAAACGCAAGGCTTGTGTGAAGTTCCGTAAGAATGGATGGTCTTGGAGCCAGCTGGTGAGACCTTATAATTCCTTCTCTAAGGCCAAAGCTCTGGGGCTCTACTGAATATCCAGAGAGCCTTAGAGATGTGTCATTTAATTATTTATCTTTTTTGAGACAGAGTCTCACTCTGTCACCCAGGCTGGAGTGCAGTGGTGTAATCATAGCTCACTATAGCATGAATCTCCTCGGCTCAAGTGAGCCTCCTGCCTCAGCCTTCTGAGTAGCTGGGACTACAGGTGTGAGCCACCAGGCCCGGCTTATATTTTAATTTGTTGTGGAGATGCGGTCTTGCTATGTTGCCCAGGCTGGTCTCCAACTCCTGGCCTCAGGCAATCCTTCTGTCTTGCCCTCCCAAAGTAATGGACCCAGGGATGTGTCATGATGTATTACAGTTCCTGTTTCTTGAGGTCCCAGATCATGTCTGCCCCTCCTGTAGCCCTGGCATTTGTCCTTTCCACTAGTCATCTCTTCACTTAACAGCAACTTTCTGTTTCACATTGTTGGGGACTTGGTGCCATCCGATTGACTTAAGAGACTAGAATTACTGGGTGTTTCTTCTTCTTCCTGTCTTCTTCTTGTCAAAGTTCTCTCTCACTTCTCCTTCACCTCCTCCTCCTCCTCCTGCTTCTCCTCCTCCTTCTCCTCCTTCTCCTCCTCCTCTTCCTCCTCCTCCTCTTTCTTTCTTTCTTTCTTTCTTTCTTTCTTTCTTTCTTTCTCTCTTTCTCTCTTTCTCTCTCTCTCTCTCTTTCTTTCTCTTTCTTTTCTTTCTTCTCTCTCTCCCTCTCTCTCTGTTTCTTTTGAGACAGGGTCTTACTCTGTTGCCCAGGCTGGAGTGCAGTGGTATGATCTTGGCTCACTGCAGCCTGAACATCCCGGGCTCAAGCAATCCTCCTGTCTCAGCCTCCCAAGTAGCTGGGATTTATTTTTTGTAGAGACGAGGTTTCACCATGTTGCCCAGGCTGGATATTCTTTGCTTTTAAAATAGAGAAAAGCAAAAAAAAAAAAAAAGGAGAAGAGGAACATATATTTTTTTAAAAAAATCAGTCAGATCCCAGTTTATTCCCCAAATTCTTAATTAAATTCCCCAAGTGAATTTACAAAGGAAAGTCCACACGGCACACCACACAGAAGCCCTGATAACGTGTGTTGTCCCCAAAGCTTAGAAGGACATGAGTACAAATCCGACAGAACCTGGGAAAGTGCACTTTTATGGGAGGGGGGAGGTGAGGGATGATTCAAGTCAGAGCCTTACTTTTCATTCAAGTGTGAAAGAAACACAACTTTTCAGGATGAAATTGGCTGGAGGGAAATGTCACGCCGGCATGTGCAGTCTGACGGGGGACAGCTGGCTGGAAAGGCGTAAATCAGAAACCAGCCTCACCTCCTTGCTGTGGAAATTGCCACCAGAATGCTTATAAATAGCGCTCTCTGTTCCCAGTTCTGTCAGGGGGAGCAGTGGGTATTTCGATGAAAGCCACCCCTGTCTACAGCTCAGAAGCAGACTCAATGGCTTCCTTGTGAGAGGCCTGGCTCCCTGGCCTAGAAATGGAGGCCTCATGGGCAGGAGGTACCTGGGACTCCGTCGGGGCTGTGATATTAGGTTTGCCTGGGGAGTGGGGGCCCTTTGGGACCAGAGGGCAGAGGCCTCGGGCTGTCATGGCTCAGCGGGCAAATCCTACAGATTTTAGTTGCCCAGCAGAGGTCAGGAAAGTTGACCCAGAGCTCAGGGAAGCCACACTCTCAGCCCAGCCTGTGCGTTAGCCTGAGGCTTCTTTAGATCCCTGAACTGTTGGTTCCCTGAGTTTGGAGGGTTGGGATGGACAGTCCCAGCTAGGTGCGCGTAGCATCTTCCAAACTACGTTTCGCCTGTGACTACTGAGTTCAACCAAATCCCATAAACGTTCTGCTAAGCCCCAGGGGCTCTTTATTTTATGTGGGCAATACAGAGTCCCCAAATATTTCTGATCCATCAGACCTGGCCGTCTCTGATCACGGAGACTGTGGTTCTCTCCTTCATTTCCCTGTAATGCTAACGAAATGCACTCCACATAGGTGCCGGTTTCCTGCCTGTTAAACGGAGGAGCAGCCACTTCACTGGTCTGCATGGGGCCCAGGGAGGTGCCTTTGAACCTCTGTTCCGTAAGAGTGCAGTGGAAATTCCAGGGCAGATTGTGAAAGGAGCTTCCTTCTGTCTTCAGGGCATTAAGGGACTCCACTTATAGCCACGTTGACTTCAAGCAGAGAGAAGAATTAGCTTCAGGAAAGAGGTGTTCTTCGTGAAAACCAGAGAATGTCCTCTGTGCATTGCTCTGGGCAACTCATTGATTAAAATGCAATTCAAGCAAATCAAACACAAATAATATTGAACCTAGGACTGATCAAAGTCAGAAATAATCCCAGACAATGCTTGAAGTTGTACAGAAGCATATGTGTGTGTGTGTGTGTTTTCTTTTTTTTTTTCATATGACTGCCGGAAGAGGTGGAGAAAGAGAATGTCTGGATCCTTCTAGGGGCTGGTTAGGGAGACCGGAAACGCGGGTTCCAGGCCTGGCTCCTTGTGTGAGGTTGCAGCGTACCAGCCCCTGGTCCAAAGGCGCCTGTTCCAAGACTCCCAGCGGATGTCTGGAACTGCAGGTAGTACCGCGCCCTTCATATACGGTGTTTTCTCCATCTGATAACCAAGGTGGCTACTAAGTGACCAGTGGGTGCGTGGTGTAGACAGCTGGATGAAGGGAGTTCACATCCCAGGCAGGTCAGAGTGGGACAGTGTAGGAATTGATTACTCTACTCAGCACAGGGTGCCATTAAAAACTTGTGAATTGGCAGGCCGGCACGGTGGCTCACGCCTGTATTCCCAGCACTTTGGTAGGCCGAGGCGGGCGGATCACGAGGTCAGGAGATCGAGACCATCCTGGCTAACACGGTGAAACCCCGTCTCTACTAAAAATACAAAAAACTAGCCGGGCGTGGTGGCGGGCGCCTGTAGTCCCAGCTACTCGGGAGGCTGAGGCAGGAGAATGGCATCAGGCCCGGGAGGCGGAGCTTGCAGTGAGCTGAGATCCGGCCACTGCACTCCAGCCTGGGCAACAGAGCGAAACTTCGTCTCAAAAAAACAAAACAAAACAAAACACAAAAAACAAGACAACAAACAAACAAAAAAACCCCACCAAAACACAAAACTTATGAACTGGCTATTTCTGGAAATTTCCATTTAATATTTTCAGGCTGTGGGGGACTACTGTCATTCCATGTCCAGGAGTCAGTCTCTCATTTGCTATTCGACAGGAGGGAGGGCTTGAATGAGGCGAGGGCACAGGTTTCTCCCAGCATCCGTGGTCTCTGGTTCAAATCCGCCCTTCCCTGGTTTCTTGCTGAAGGCTGCAGAAAGGTGACCCAGGGCCTGGAGCGTCCCCCCTGGAGCACCTCCTCCTGCTTGCTCTTTTTTCCCTCGCACATCCATTTAATCTTAGTTTCAGCAACTGCTGAGCAAAAGCAGCTGTTTCCTTTGCTGACTCTACCTTCTTTGGGCTGTCAACATATGTACTGCTTGCAGTGGCTTTGGGGCAAAACGCTTATGTTTGATTAACTCAGATTTAAAACACCCCAACCACGGAGGCACTAATTCTGCTGGATTTATCTGTCACATCAGTAGCTTTCGAAAAATAGCATGGCTCCTAGTTAGAAAGCACGAAGGCTGCATCTGTGGCCGGGCAACCGAGGAAAAGGCAATTTTAGATGGGATATTCATTCGATAAAACCCAAACTCCAGGTTGTCTCTTTAAGGACCAAGGATCACCCACAGGAGTGCTTTTAAGTTATGTTATTCAAGGAGAAGAACCCATCTATATTCTGATTCTGACCAATTATGCTTCACTCAGTTTATCTTCTTAGGTTTTAAATACTTTTCTATAAAAAAATCCTTCAAAATGTAGTTTTATGATGAGTCAAGGACTGCTGCTGTGCCTTAAGCTAGAATAAAACCCACAGAATACATTTAAATGAATTACAAAGTGTATTATACTCTGAAAATCAGCATTCAAATGCACATTAATTTTCGCAGCTCTTAAATACTTCGGTTGCTGAGGAACTGCCTCCATTCTATAATTGAAATAGCTCTTCAGATGCAATTTAGTTGCTGATTGGTTTTTAAGTATTTTTAAAAGCTAACAGCTCAGACAGAAAAAGGTGGTATACCCTTGGGTTTTAAATAGGAACAACAGATGTCACCAGGCCACTGGAAGCCACATTTATTTCATCCAGAGAAAGGGTGCTCTGCCCGAAGCTTGGCACACCGTGAACTGTTCGGGACCATAAAGCTGACTTGCCATCAGATATAAGATCTTAGTCATGAGGAAGCTGTTATCACTTGAGTGAATGGGCCAGGTCTCTTTTTAACTCCTCCACTCACACCTTTTATTCTCTTGCCTTTTGCTACCCCTGGCTTTTTGTCAGTTTCAAGAAATGCCAAGTAGGAAAGGAGGGTAAAACAGAAAAGCAAGTCCACATTGATAGTCATAAGCGGGTGAATATCTGCAGGTGTGGCTGGGAGAAGTTTCATCCATTCCCCATTTGCCCCAAGGGATGAGTGCTGGCAGCCAGCTATGCATTTTTTTTTTTCTAACTGGGAAATGGGTAAACAAAAGAACTAAATCAGATATTGAAATGTTCCTTGGATTTAATTTTTTTAAATATCCTAAGCAGCAAAGGATGTAGCAAGGCAGCTGTCTCCCTGCAAAAACAGGCAGTAAACTCAAGATAAGAAAAATCACCTAGTGAAGAACCAGAAATACCATTTGACCCAGCAATCCCTTTACTGGGTATATACCCAAAGGAATAGAAATCATTCTAGTATAAAGATACATGCATGTGTACGTTTGTTGCAGCACTATTTATAATAGCAAAGACACGGAATGAGCCCAGATGCCCAACAACAATAGAGTGGATAAAGAAAATGTAGTACATATGCACCATGGAATACTATGCAGCCATCAAGAGGAATGAGATTATGTCCTTTGCAGGGACATGGATGGAGCTGGAAGCCATTATCCTCAGCAAACTAACACAGGAACAGAAAACCAAACACTGCATGTTTTCACTCATAAGTGGGAGCTGAACAATGAGACCACATGGACACTGGGAAGGGAACAACACACACTGGGGTCTGTTGGGGGGCTGGGGGAGGGAGAGTATCAGGATAAATAGCTAATGCATACGGGGCTTAATACCAAGGTGGTGGGTTGATGAGTGCAGCAAACCACCATGGCACACATTTACCTATGTAACAAATCTGCAGATCCTGCACATGTATCCCAGAACTTAAAATGAAATAAAATTAAATATTAAGAAAGAAGGAAAGAAGGAAGGAAGGAAGGAAAAAGAGAAAGAGAGAAAGGAAGAAAGGAAGAAAGAAAGGAAGAGAAAGAAAAAGAAAATCTAGTGATTCTTTCTCAGCTGTGTGCTTCCTTCTTAATATTTTTTAAATTTGTTTTTGGTTTTGCTCATGTGTTTTCAGGCAGGTCTCACTCTGTCACCCAGGCTGGAGTGCAGTGGTGCGATCACTGCAGCCTTCACCTCCTGGGCTCAAGTGGTGCTCCCACCTCAGTCTCTCAAGTAGCTGGGACTGCAGGCACTCGCCAACACACCCAGCTAATTTTTTTTTTACTTTTTGTAGAGATGTTGGCCAGGCTGATCTTAACTCTGGGCTCAAGGGAGCCTCCCAACTCGGGCTTCCAAAATGTTGAGATTATAGGCCTGAGCCACCAGCCCAGGTCCTTCTTAATATGAACAGAGCTATTTTGAACTCACTAATGATGGGAGTAATAGCTTATGTCGACAAAAACATGGCAGATAAAGTTAGCACCTTCCCTAAATTTCTCACTAACTGAGGGTCAATGGTCAAGTTACCTAAACTCTCTGTTTCTTAACTTTCTTCCTTGACAGTAAGATTTCTGATACATTGTTGGCTGAACTGTTGTAGAGTTCACATATACTGTAATAAGGCTTGAAAATCACAAATTGCTATGAGAATGTAAAGCAGAATCACTACTAAGGAATTATGAAGAATAGGATTTGGGAGAGGACTCTATTGATCTTACTAGGGAGAAAACCTCCAAACCCTTCAGAATTCTTTGGTGTATTGTAGCAAATCAGATAATTTGTACACAAGGAAAGATTCATCTTCAAAGACAGGTTAATTGTGCCTTATAAATTCTGTCTCTCTGTTTAGGAGACCACGTAAAGGTCGAGAAGGTCAATTTCAAGTAGTGGAAAAAATCTACTCTTTGAACTTTCATTTTAGCTATATATAGCATGTCCAGATAAAAACGGATGGAGGCAAAGAAACTGTTGGCTAACAAAAATAAACGTAATAATAACAACATCTACCTACCATTTATTGTGCACTTAACTATGTGTCCAGCAATTAGCCACATCCTTTTCGTTTATTTTAATGTTCACAAAAACCCTATGGGGTAGATATTATAAATACCTTCTTTTCTTAAGTGAGAAAACTGAGCCCTAAAGAAGGCAAGCAATGTCCTCAATCTCATACAATGAGTGGCAGCAACGTATATCCTAAAAGGGCTTTTTTAACCTAAAGAACATTGTGCAGAGCTCCACAGATTGCTGAGAATTCATTACAAAATACCTCTCACGAAGTTTCACTCACATCAACTGTGGTCTCCAAGGGAAACCATGCGTTGTTAGGGAAATTCCTACAAATGCAGAGAAGGGTAAGGAGAAGAGATTTCAATTAATAGATTGTTCTTTGTTTGTTTGTTTGTTTGTGGTAGATACTACGATGTCTGGTTTATTTGTCGTATGAAAAAGAAGTTACACAAAAAAGTGTGTCCTAAAAGAAAACTCACTGTGATCGCATGGAAAGATTCAGAAATGGGTCACCTTCGATGGATGTAATTATTTAACCTTCTTGGCGATATTACCTGGCTATGACACTGTCCAAACTGAGTTAAATACCCAAAGAAGTCAGAAGCATCTCTTCCATAACAATCCCAAGAGGAGTTTAACTCATTTCCCATTTGCCCTGAGAATACTTTTGGAACATCATGATGTTCCATTAGGGTTAGAGACAAGTTCTGTTTAGAAACAACTCCAAGAACAGTTTTTATATTTTATTTTTACATTGAAAATCATTTAGGTTTGCTTCGGCCTCAAAGAGTGTGTTTATGTAAAATTAAATGAGCACTGGCAGTGAGCTGTGCTTATTTTTTTCCTAAACGGGAAAAGGGGTGAAGAACAGGGCACACTGTAATCTGTTTTCTTTGTAATACCCGCATAGCACTTGGAAAATGAATTTGAAATAATTGTGCCGACATCGAGGCTTGAGCTCCCGTTGCAAAATGCCTCCCAGTGGGCTTGTTTCCTCTTGCCTAATTAGGCAGGGTTTTAAGCTTAAAAAACAAACAAAAGCAGAGACAAAATGGCAGTGTAAAAGGTATGATGAGGAGGCTGTGGAATTTTTAATAAGCCGTTCTTTTTCCTACTCCCTGCTTCTCTTCCCAGCCTCTGGAAACTACCGTCCTCTCCACCTCTATGAAATCCAATTTCTTCTTTTTCTTTTTTTTAGACAGAGTCTTGCTCTGTCACCCAGGCTGGAGTACAGTGGTGCAATCTCGGTTGACTGCAACCTCTGCCTCCTGGGTTCAAGCGATTCTCGTGCCTCAGTCTCCCAAGTAGCTGGGATTACAGGCAACCGCCACCACACCCAGCTAATTTTTGTATTTTCAGTAGAGATGGGATTTCGCCATGTTGGCCAGGCTGGTCTCAAACTCCTGGCCTCAAGTGATCTGCCCATCTCAGCCTCCCAAAGTGCTGGGATTACAGGCGTGAGCCACTGCGCCCGCAGAATCCACTTTGTAAGCTCCCACATATGAATAGGAACATGAGATGTTTTAGTTGGTTAAGGGGCAAAAAAATATAGTTAGATAGAAAGAAGAAGGTCTAGTAGTCAATAGTGTAGTGGAGAAATTACAGCTAACAGTAATTCATTGGATATTGAAAAATAACTGAAAGAGAAACTGTAACTTTGCCAACACAAAGAAAAGATAAATGTTTGAAGTGATAGATATCCAAATTACCCTGATTTGAGCATGACGCATTGTATACGGGTATCAAAGTATCACATGTATCTCCAAAGAATGTACAACTATTACATCTCAATTTCTAAAAAGAAGTTTTTTCATTTTGTGATTGGAACCCCCAAACATGTGATACACAAATGTCAGTATTTAAACAACATGAGCTAAGGTACATGAGCAGCATCACCAAGCCAGCATGAAACAGGGAGAGGGGAAAAAGAGAGGGAAGAAAAAGGAGGGGGGAAGAGGTACTGGCACCATGTACCGCCCACATGAGACTGAGAAAAACTGCAGAAGGGTTTTCTCGGACCCCGGACCCCGGCACCCTCTAGTTTCATCTGTGCATGTTGTCTGCAGCTAAAAGAGATAAGACTAAAGCAGATGCCGGAATCCAGCGCAACCTCTGGAGCTTCTGCTTGTTCCTTTCCCGAGCACCACGGAGTCAGACAAGGTGGGACCACTTCACAAGGACCTAGGGGAGGCAGAGGTGGGACCGGCCAGCCCCACAGACAAAAGGAACAGCGAGGATGCCGAAAACACTGCAGCCAGCACCTGAGTTCAGAGAATCCTGGAAAGTCAGTTCTCCATGCATGATAGGGCACGTATGGTTTTGAATTACACAGTTTACAAGACTTAAAAGCCCAGTGAAGAGCTGCGCTAAAAATAGATCTGTGCAGCAAGGTCGCCAAGCCAGCATGAAACAGGGAGAGGGGAGAAAAAGAGGAAAGAAAAAGGAGGGGGGAAGAGGTGCTGGCACCATGTACCGCCCACATGAAAGAAGCCTGGAGCCACCTGCTGCTTCATGCAGATGTTCCCAAGGAAGGTGAACTCTCTTCATTCCACATAGAAAGCACTAGGAGTTTGCTTTCTAGAAATCCAGAAGATTCCGTATATATTAGTCACGGGTTCTCAGACTAGGCTGTGCACCAGAACCTCCTAGAGAGTTTTCCAAAATTACCTGGTTCCTGGGCCCCACTCCTAGAGATTCAATGTGGGGCCAACATTGGTTTTTGGTTTGTTAGTTTAATTTCTCAGTTGCATCTAATGCACAGCCAGTGTTGAGAAATGCTGCTTGCATTGACTTGCAGATATCTTTTAAAATTTTGCCTTGCCCAGGTGCAGTGGCTCAGTCCTGTAATCTCAGGGATTTGGGAGGCTGAAGTGAGAGGATCACTGGAGCCCAGGAGTTTGAGTCTGCAGTGAGGTATGGTGGCACCACTGTACTCTAGCCTGGGTTACAAAGTGAAACCCTGTCTCTGGGAAAAAAAAAAAAAAAAAGCGTTTGTTACCTTTTCTTTGTGAGGTATTTTAGGCACTTTTGAAATGTTAATGAAAACATCAAAATCTACCATAATAAGCTGGAACAAAAGGATTCCCCAGGAGAAACTCTGACACAGGCTTAAACTGCTTCTATTTCCTCATTTCTTTGGTGTGCATTTTGTTTTCACATTTTAACATATTAGAAGTCAGCATGCATCTTATAGTAATATCATTGTTTCATCACTGTGGGCCAGGTAGCCATCCTAATAAGGCTACCCTTATTAGGCTAATAATTACCCTAATGAGGCTAGCCTAATGAGGCTACCCTGTACACACGCAAACTTGTTTGTCACCCTCTCTATCTGGTCCTATGCAAATGCGTTCTGTGCATTGCTGCAACCATATGTGTGGAGTTTAACAGACGCTTAAAATGTCTTTGGGAAGATTGCACGATGATTTGGCTTTAACACGTAAAGTTATTGTGTACAAAGAAAGACGTGGAAGCAGAGAAGTGGGGCACACATTTGGTGTTAGGGAAACAATGACTTGTCATTAAAGGAATGACAGCAATTCCTTATGTTCTTGCAAAGCAGCAACCAGGTGTTTCATGGAATCTAAAAGGATGCTTCTGCAGGGAGAGCTGGATGCCTGCCTCTGCCTTCTGAGACAATGCAAAAAGATTGCCTATCACACCTTTCATACCAGCCACGCAGGTAAGCACCAACTGCAGAACTCACCGAGAGGCGAACAGTGGCTTGGAAAGGAAGCTGAGACAATGGGGAGAGACTTTTTTTGTTTAAAGGAAAGCTGTCTCATCAGGTCATTTGATAGCACAAATGACAGAACAGTGAAAAAGGCTATCTATCAATAATGGAGCCAAAAAGTAATATAAAAGCATCATTCCCTGAATGCGAAGCAGTTATAGAAATGCTACAACAAATTCATCTTGCTATTTTCTTTTTAAGGTATGAACAAGACAGATAAACTAAAATTGCATAAATAAGTCTAAAAGAGCTCTTTTGATAGGTATGACACAGAACTTCTAAATAGTAGTAACGTGCTTGCGGTATTTTTTTTTCTTAGCAGTGTGTAAAATAATTGTGCACCTTACAATTAATTGGGATGTAAGATTTCATGAAACCCTAGTATATAAATGCTCTACCAGCTATTTCTTTTCACATTTTAACATATTGGAAGTGGAAGGAGGGTTGTTTTCTGTAAGCTCTAATGTTCTGGTTACTGGAGACAACCAGGAGGACACAGGAGGACTTCGTGCTTTCACAGAAGACCAATCTGTAAAAAATTCACAATGTTGTAAAATACCGTAAAATTGAACTAGCATGTTTCCCTGAATAAGTAACTTTACCTCTTCAGGCATCACATTCCTTGTATCTAAAATTATAGAGTGAAAGAAATGGTTTCGAAGGACCTATCTAAGTCATAGTTTGAGGCAAGGAAAAGATGAAATGGAATCAATGAAATGAAAATTAAGGATGGACAGACACAACTTTAAAAATGTTTTATTTGGGAGAAACAATCACATCCCACTTCTCCTTTTGCCATCTGCCTGTACTGCCTACTTTCACACCCAGAAACTCATTCATTCATTCGTTCGTTCATTCGTTTGTTCGTTCGTTCATTTGTTCATTCATTCGTTCGACATGTGTCCAGCATGTGCCAGGCAATGAGGATGAGAAAAGTCAGGTGCATGGGATGGTGCCATCCCTGCCCTCTCCGAACCGAGAGGGGGCAGCAGTAGATTTTATTAAGATTATTTTTCGGGGGACCTGCAGCAGAGCACAGAGCTCTTTCAGATCTGAATCTTGCTTTTAACAGAAATTACCCCCCTCTTCAAGCAAAGAAATCCCATGGTTCACACTGATGTCTCCTCCTGCTCTCCTGCTCCCAGAACCACAAAGAACATAGGACAGAGCCAAGGAATCTGGGGGATGCTGCTCTGCTGTTTGGTCTTCTTAACCCACACAAGCAGGGTCCAAGAAGGTTTTCCTAGAAAAAGATGATCTGAGATCGGAGCCATTGAGTAGATGTGAAGTTAGAATCGCTAAGAAGAGCTGGAATTGCGGAGTTTCATGCCGGCAATGTAATCGCTCTGACAAATGCACTTTGCTCCCGCTAGCAAGAATGTGTAGTCACCATATTAAATGGGATTATGCTAACCAATTTGTACTGTCTAGCTCTGTGTTTGAACAAACAGTCAAACAATGATTCAGTCGATTCAGGGAGAGGCTGCAGCTAGGCTGCTGGCACATTTTGGTGTTAATTGAAACCATTAGCAACAAGGAGGGCAATTCTTATTTAATGGCCTTTAAAAGGGGTTCCTTCCCTTCAGCATGGTATTATTTCATTTTTGATGACACCAAAGTCTTTCCCTCTTGTTTGAAACGACAGAAAGAAGCAATTGTTTTTGTTAGATGGTCTTCCAGTGCATGGGGAGACTTTAGGCTGGGTATAGCTCTGCTTAGAAAGAAGCCACTGGAGTGAGAGTTTCTGGACAAGACTGGCATCCTGTAGGGTTTGACAGTCTCTCACCTCAGGTGACTTTTGATTTTTTTTGGTGGGGGACACCGGGTTCCAGAAAAAGGTCCCCAGCTGAATGTGTAGCAATCATTAATATGACTCAATAAGTGAGATGAAACCAAACAAACCATCTAGACTTTTTTCTGGATAATGACAGATTTACTGAGTTAGAGTGTAAGCCCTTCTGCCTGGTCCTCTTATCTATCCTTGCTCCAGAATATTTGCCCTTGATTCAGCAATTATCATTTTTCTCTTCCTGGATATTTTATTATATAACATTATCATTACTAATGGAAATGTAATCAATTGTGGAGAGATAGCACACTAATATTTGCTCCTAAAAACATCTTCTAGAACTCCTGGGAAGAAGAGACCATTAATAGCAGCACAACCTGTATTTGGATATATGCAAGTCTCCCTTTAATTTTTTTTGTGTTCTCTCATCTCTTGGAAAAAGCAACTAAAGGAGCCAATATATTATCTGTACAACTTTTGTTAAAAATGATGTCTGTGTGTGTGTGTGTACTTTCTCCAGTGAGTATGTTCATGTGCATACATTCTAAAGAGTTTGAAAAGACAAGTCTCAAAGAGGGACCTCTATGTGCTTGAGTTTTCTACACTAACCACATATTTATGCATAATTAAAATGAATATAAACAAGAGAGGGTAGAGTTCCCAAGCAAATTTTAGAAAAAGCTTGCCCTTGTTAGTTATAAAATAAATAACCACCAGGACAACGCTTTCTGGAAGACCTGATCCCGTGCAGGCAGGGTCTGAGTCATGAGGACAAGAAACTGCTGATACCCTGTATTAGTCTGTTCTTGAATTGCTATGAAGGAATGCCAGAGACTGGGTCATTTATAAAGAAGTGAGGTTTAATTGGCTCATGGTTCCACAGGCTGTAACAGGAAGCATGATGCTGGCATCTGCTCAGGTTCTGGGGAGGCCTCAGGAAGCTTCCAGTCATGCTGGAAGGAGAGTCTCACATGGCAGTAGCAGGAGCAAGAGAGGCAGGGCGGAGGTGCTGCACTCTTAAACAACCAGATCTCATCATGAGAACTCTCACTAGTGTGAGGACAGCATCAAGGGGATGGTGCTAAATCATTCATGAGAAACAACCCTCATGATCCAATCACCTCCCACCAGGCCCCATCTCCAACACTGGGGATTACACTTGAACAGGAGATTTGGGTTGGGGCACAGATTCAAACCGTATCACACCCTGAGCCATTGCTCTGGGGTGCTCCCTGGAATCACCTTGTCTTATTTAGTCTCACCACCAGCCCTCTAAGCTAGTACACTCTTGTGTCCATTGTCTAGATGAGGAAGTCAAGGTTCAGAGATCCCAACCCAGTTACCCTATGAGTGAGTGGGTGCTAGAGTTGGGATGCCTGCATCCTGCCTGGCCACAGAGCCTGAGGCCTGATCACTGGGCAGGGCTACTTCCCCCACTGGGCAGTAGTTATGCCAGGGAGAGGAGTGGAATGAGCATTCTTCCTTAGGCTATTCTGGATGGATTCCTTTGCACTTTGGAACTCACAGGTTTGTGTGTGTGTGTGGTGTGTGTGTGGGTGCATGCACACATGTGTGTTTGGAGGAGTTGTGTGTTTGGGGGAGGCAGCCTCTTTTGATTGTCTATCCTGAATTGCAAAGTCTGAGAAGTCAGAGAGTCCCTGTCTACTTTATGCTCTTTGTCTTAGCTTATGACCTAATTTTACTCTTTAAGCTAGAGCTTGGTGCTGACACAGCCTTGGGGGCAGGTTTGAACCTGCTTGAGATCATTACATTGGCCCAGTCCTTTTTCTACTGACCTCTGTCACATATACGTGTGTTGATCGAAGGAAGTAAGAGTGTGAGGGCATCCATGTCCCCAGGACAATGCGTTATTACAGCTGAAAAGTCAAAGACTCCTAATTGTAGGACAGGCTAGGAACACTGATGAACAATTGGAGAATCATAGTAGAACTCTGAACTTTTGCACTCCAATTTCAGAAAAGAACTCGAGTCTAAACAACTCTTTGAAGAAAAAGGCCATTTGCAGCTGATACCTGAGCTTGCTTCTCTGCTACCTGTCTTCTAAAGGAGGTTTAAAAGACTGTTCACAGCTGGGTGTTGCAGAGTCTTCCGCCAGACAAGATGGCAGATGTTGTCGCCGTGGTGTTTGGCGTCTTTGAAGAGAGCTTCTGAAATACAAATCATTTTCTTTATTACCAACCTTCGTTGTGGAAGATGGTGGCCCCTGAAATGCTTGTAATCATAGAATCCTAGGACAGCAGAGCTGAAACAAGCCTTAGAGATTGTCTAGGCAGACCCACTGCCTTCCTGGACAGCATGCTCCTTGAGGACATGGCTGTGCCTTCTTCGCTGTCTCTCAGGGTTTAGCATAGTGACCGAAGGGGAAACTGAGGCTTAGAGAGACACAGAACTTGTCCATTAATCAAAGGATAATTCACTGGCAAACAGACCATGGGTAGGTGAATCCAGGGGCCAAAATAAAGAATTACTTTGGAAAACATAAGCTGCAATGAGCTATGTGACTGTGTTTCTGCAAAACAGTTTAGAAGGGAAGACCTGCAAGAAGCCTCAGGGAATTCTCTGACTTTCTTATTATACAGGTGGGGAAACTGAGGCTAAGTGAGGTAAAATGGCTCCTGTGCAAGATCACACAACTGACCTGTAGTAAATAGATCTAGTGCTGAAATCCAAATCTCCTTTTAACTAATGTTTGTGGTATGTTCTATGAAAAAGGCTAACTCTCACACAAGAACAATTGTTTCTTCTCCTGCAGGTTTTATCAGTGAAGAAGATGTCATGAAGGAGTTAGATCGATGGGTTCCTCTATAGTGGAAAAAGGCAGATAGAGAGAAAGGGAATCCCATACACGACTCCACTGCCATGGGTGTCACTGACTGCCACTTTCTGCTAGAATTCAGTTATTTCTAAGGCCGATTTTCTCCTGGTCCCTGTCTCTATGTCTCTGTCTCTCACTCTCTCAAGAATTCTACCTCACTCACTAATAAAAACAAAAGCCCCCACTGTCCATTGGAAAGTTAGCCAGGCTAGTGAAGGATAAATGGACAAAGACCGTGTTTCCACTCAAAAGCACATTGCTTCCCCCCTTTTTGCCCAAGTAGATGTGGCCCGCCAGGGCTCCCGTCCTTCAGGTGGGTGACTCCTTGGAATCTTGAAAACAGCCCAAGAGGTTCTTTAGTGGATGGGCAGAGTGGATGTTGTTGACATTTCTGCAGAACGGAAAGATGGTAGCTGCTGTCAAGATCTGACTTGCTGCTGAGGTCGAGTCCTCAGGGAGAGACAGGAATTTGTTCTGAACAAACTGTGGAGCCTGCATTCTCGCTGTGCTGTCTGCAGTCCTTTAGGAAGTGGTGAGCAGAAGTACATTGTTATGTTACTGTCTCGAGGCTTTCCACCCCAGGTGCGGTCAGGTTCTTCACGCCTTCAACTGTAGATGGCTTTCATTTTTATGAGGTTCAAGGGCTTATGTTGTGGCGGGAAAAGATTGAAATCTTATGAGCGAGCTTGAGATCATGCCTCAGCAAAATGACAAACTAATATGTACCATGAACTTTGGGGTTTGTTGTAAATAATCAAAATTCCAAATGCAAACTGCAGTATTTCCAGGGCAGTGAATACGTTCTATAGTTTTGTAATGAACACGTTTGGGTATATGAAGCAAATGTGTATTGTGTATAAATACTTTATACCATAATAACTGAGAGCAAATTCACTGGGGCTGAACATCCTGGGTTTGAATTCTGTTCAAACCGCTTGCTAGCTGTTTTACCTTGGTTGTTTTCTCAATTTTCCTAAACCTATTTCTTTATCTGTTAAACATATATAATAACAATACTTATTTCAGTGTTTGTAAGGATTCAACGAGATGATGCTTTTAAAGTAAAGAATACTTTCTAAGCACTCAATATATTTAAATGTGATAATAATAATAATCTGTAAGAAATTAGGGTCAGTTTTTATATTCTGCAAGTGCTATGTTAAGAAACCAAGCAAAAGTTTAGTTTCTGCTGTTACTAAACTTCTTCTCACTATGTAAGTTAATGCAGTTGACAGAACAAGGCCCAATTCATCGGTTTCAGTGCTTGAGGCTTAAGCTTAAGTTTGAGGCTTAAGAATAAGAGATGAGGCTGGGCGCGGTGGCTCACGCCTGTAATCCCAGCACTTTGGGAGGCCGAGACAGGTGGATCACGAGGTCAGGAGATCGAGACCATCCTGGCTAACAGGATGAAACCCCGTCTCTACTAAAAATACAAAAAATTAGCCGGGCGTGGTGGCGGCGCCTGTAGTCCCAGCTACTCGGGAGGCTGAGGCAGGAGAATGGCGTGAGGCCCGGGAGGCGGAGCTTGCAGTGAGCTGAGATCCGGCCACTGCACTCCAGCCTGGGCAACAGAGCGAGACTCCATCTCAAAAAAAAAAAAAAAAGAATAAGAGATGAGAATGATGTGGTTTGGTGAGGGGCAGGCAGGTTTTGTTGAGATTCAGTAAAACCAGTTTCCTCCTTGTGAATAGCAGCAGCCAAGAAGAGCCACCAAGACCACCTATGCTGCCAGACACATCACTCGGAGAGGATGTCCAGATGGCAGGAGAATCTAGCCCCAGGATTGGGATGGAGATTGCGGGGAGTGGGTGGTGGTGATGGATGCCATTATTTCCTCCTATGTCCACTTCATCCAAATAGGCTGCTGTCTTTTGATTCAGAGCCTCCTATTCAGCCTGCTAACTGTATTGACCCAAAAGGATGGGTCAGGGCTGTTTGCAGATATGGTACCAAAAAATTGGGCAAGGACTCCTGGAATCTTCTATTGACATTCTGTGCCTCAGGGCAGAGGCCTTCAGGTATCTGAATGTAAGCGTAGCAGATGTTTCTGTTACGAAAAAGAAAGCGAGAATGTGTCAAAAATTCTGGATTTTTCAAATGCAGTTCATCTCTTTGGTCTTATCTGGTTTGCCACAAAGTCACTTTAAACCTCTTCTCAAACCCCTTTCTCTAAATTACACTGAAAAGTGATTTGCTGTGTAAAGGATAGAGAAAGACCTGTCTAGGAAACAGATTCACTGTATATTTATATCAGAGACAAATCTGAGCTGAGGTTGCTGCCAGGGGATCATTAGGGCAACTTGCGATAGGAACTGGAAAATTATTTACAAATAAGATATTGATCCGAAGAGTGAATGGACACTTGAATATTTTTTGACCCAGGAAAAATGAAAGAAAGCGAAGAAACAAAAATAACCAGAAAAGCACTGTAATGCCTGGAGAATGTGTCTTACCGATGGGAGTCCAGACACACGGCTTTGAATTCTCAGTGGGGACTGATCTGTGACAGCTTCTGTTCTCTTCCTGCTTCTACGCGGTGAAAAGAAGGACCAGGATCCGGCAAGAGAACGGGAGGCTGGGTCGACTCCTCCCCGTCTAACCTAAGTGTCATCTCTGAAAGCATCCACAGGGAATTGACCCCTATGGCATTCGCTGACTTAGGGCACACAGGGCAGCTAGCGATCTCTGAAAAACAAAGGAAAATTAGGACATTTAAGAATCTCTCTTTAGGATACTGTCAAAGGTTAAAAGAAATAAAGACCAGGGAACAGAAATAGCTATGTCATGTGGAGGACACAGCACAAAATGAAAATGAGGGCCGCCTTGTTCAAAAAGCAGAAAAAAAAGGTCATTAGTGGGACTAAAATGTAAAGCTTTTTCTCTTCTTTCACAGCCTCTCTCTCTCAACTATTCATGCCATTTTAAAATTTGCCTTGTTGATTGAAGTAAAGAAAAATTAAAAATTAAAATGATTATCATGGATTTTAGTGTTTGTCTTTATACTGTGCAATGCCAATTTTAAATGCAAATATCATTTAACTCGAATGCAGAATCACCATAATCACACAATTTCATAAGTAACACACCTTGGTATTTTTTTTTTTTTCCTTAACAGAACAGTGTGAAAAAGAAAATAAATGCAATCCTGATGCCTGGGAACTGAATTTGATGTTCAGAGCTTGGTCTCAACGTTATTGCAAACTGATCTGGCACAGCTAATCCTCGTTTTCTCCTGCTAGACATAAACGATCTTGCGGGATATGGATGCAGACCAGGTCACTGTGCAACCAACAAAGCCCCAGATGTCCCCTTCTCTTGTTCACTGAGTAACTGCTACATGATTATCAGTTCCAGCCTTTTCCTCACTCTAGTCTGGCCTTCCTCTAGATGGGATTGATTGAGACACCCACTCAGAAAATTGCCCTATTTTCTGATGATACCTACTCTAGGACAAACGTCTGCTTCCTTAGACTCTCCCCCAAATCACCCAATCAAGGCCCTCATCCTATAATAGGTTCTAACATCCCCTTATGAAGATGTCCCATGGTTCCCATGGTGTGAGTGCTCCCTCATTGCAATGAGTAGTCAACGCAATTTGGTAAACCACAGGTGTGCTCCTGGAGGGTGGCCAGTGACTGCTGTAATGGGCTGTGTTCTTCTGTGTTCAGTGTCTTGTCTAAAGGATCCAAGGAAAACAAGAGCCGTTGCTGTGGCTCCCAGACAGGGAGAAATGGGGACTGGGATTCTAAAGCAATGTTCTGGGAGCTCAGCATTGCTACCGTTAGACCTGGAGCTTTATAGCGGAGCAAGTTAAGATTCTAAGGTAAAATTTGATCGAGGAGGACGATGTGATTTGAGAGCAGAGTGCTGCCAGAGGTGAATGCTTCAGTTACAACTTAGGGGTGAAGTGAGGAAACCCAGGATGGGTGTGAACGTAAGAGGAGAAACGGTAAATCCAGAGAGGGAGACCATTTCTGCCTCATTGACTTCAGAACTGAATGAATCATATTTTCTTTCGGGGGAGATTGTGCCCTGACCTTGCTAGGATATAAATCTAGGTCGTCTGTGAGCTGGGGGCCAAGGTCATTGGATGCCTCCATACCTCTGCAACTCACAATATTCCTCTGGCTCCAACTCACAATATTCCTGCAAGAGGAAATTCATCATGAGAAACAAACCTGGCCACCTGGACAGGAGTTCGTGTCACGTAGGAGCTGCGGATTTGCAGCCTGCTAAGTCCTGTGCTTCAAGCAAAGGAATTAAGCCCCATGATGCAAGTGCATCCAATTTCCATTGGAAAATTGCTTTGCAGAAAGTGGCATGGAGCCTGCTCTCCTTTTGGCCAGTTGATTCCCTCAGCTTTCAGGCCTTGACTTAGGATGACTGCAGAGAGCACTCGGAAGGTAGAGGGAGAGAGGCTTCCAGTAAAACCTCATTCTGTTTTACAATTCAGAGCTGAAATTGAAGCTGAGAGAGAAGAGCAGGGGACAGACTGGGGAAATGGATTTGATTATTGCATTAATCCGCAGAACACTTCAAATGAAAACTTTCATAGGGTAATCAATAATTCAGTCTTATCAGTTTGTTATTCTGGGCAGATGATATTTATTTTAACGGGCACTCCTTGGGTGGAGGGCATGAAATTTTACTACTTCTTTTTCTGAAGCACACAAATGCCTTCGGTTGGTTATCCATTGCTGTCTGGTGCTTCCCAAGTTCCTTTATCCCTTCTGTGTCATGTAAATTTCAGATGCCTAAGTGGAGAGGGATGTATTCTCTTCTCTGTTCCCATTCTGTCTCTATCCTGCCTCTCAAACCCAGCTTTAAATCTCCTTTGTCTAAGACATTTTAGCTGATTTAGCTATACCTGACCAGTCACTCCTTTTTGTTCCTAGAAATTGCTTTCATAATTTGTACTATATTTGTTCTATGTCTCTCAATGTGTTTTCTTTCTCTGAATCTACTCTTTTTTAAAAAATGGGTTTTTTTGTGGCATTTATTGCTAGATTTTAAAGTATCTGAGGTTAAAGATGGTGTCTTTCATTTGTCATTGCAATGTTCTTCCAACTCCTGCAACCATGTCTCCTACCTCTCATTCTTGCAGACTGAGGTAGACTAACCACAGCCTGAGGGCCAAATATGGCCCGCCACCTGTTTTTATACATAAAGTTGTATTGGAACACAGTCACGCTCATTAGTTTCTGTATTGTTTCAGGCTGCTTTTTTTGCTACAATGGCTGAGTAACAGCCATGATCATGTGACTCACAAAGCCTGAAATTTACTCTCTGGCTCTTAATAGGAAAAAAAGTTGTGAGCTCTAGTGCAGATTTACGCCCCTAGTCTTCTATACTTACCACAGAGTTAGAATGAAGGGAGAATATTAGGGTGTCAGAGGGGAAGGAGTACCCATGTTGAGCAGGCATGGTTTTGTGGGGTTTTTTAACTGAGCAATTTATGTATCTATTTATTTCAATAGTTTTGGGGGAACAGGTGGTGTTTGGTTACATGAATAAGTTATTTAGTGGTTATTTCTGAGATTTTGGTGTGCCTATCACCTGAGCAGTGTACATTGTACCCAATATGTAGTCTTTTATCCCTCACCCCCTCCCACCCTATCCCCTGAGGCCCCAAAGTCCATTGTATCATTCTTTTTTTTTTTTTTTTTTTTTGAGACGGAGTCTCACTCTGTTGCCCAGGCTGGAGTGCAGTGGCCGGATCTCGGCTCACTGCAAGCTCCACCTCCCGGGTTCACGCCATTCTCCTGCCTCAGCCTCCCGAGTAGCTGGGACTACAGGTGCCTGCCACCTCGTCCGGCTAGTTTTTTGTATTTTTTAGTAGAGATGGGGTTTCACCGTGTTAGCCAGGATGGTCTTGATCTCCTGACCTCATGATCTGCCCGTCTCGGCCTCCCAAAGTGCTGGGATTACAGGCTTGAGCCACTGTGCCCAGCCCATTGTATCATTCTTATACCTTTGCATCCTCATAGCTTAGTCCCCACTTATAAATGAGAACATACCTTCCATTCCTGAGTTACTTCACTTAGAATAATGGTCTCCAATTCCATCCAGGTTGCTACAAGTGCATTATTTTGTTCTGTTTTATGGGTGAGTAGTATTCCATGGTGTGTCTGTATGTAAGTATATATGTGTGTGTATATATATGTATATGTATATACACACACACACATATATATAATGTTCTCTTTATCTACTCATTGATTGATGGGCATTTGGGCTGGTTTCAAATTTTTGCAATTGTGAATTGTGCTGCTACAAACATGTGTGTGCAAGTATCTTTTTTGTATAATGACTTCTTTTTCTCTGGGTAGATACCCAGTAGTGGGATTGCTGAATTGAATGATAGTTCTACTTTTAGTTTTTAAAGAAATCTCCACACTGTTTTCCACAGTGGTTGCACTAGTTTACATTTGCACCAGCAGTGTAAAAGTGTTCCCTTTTCACCACATCTACACCAACATCTATTATTATTATTATTATTTTTTGGACATTCTTGCAGGAGTAAAGTGGTAACACATTGTGGTTTTGATTTGCATTTCCCTAATAATCAGTGATGTTGAGCTTTTTTTCATATATTTGTTGGCCATTTGTATATTTTCTTTTGAGAATTGTCTATTCCCATCCTTAGCCCACTTTTTGATGGGACTGTTTGTTTTTGTCTTGCTGATTTATTTGAGTTCTTTGTAGCTTCTAGTTATTAATCTTTTGTTGGATGCATAGTTTGCAGAGATTTTCTCCACCTCTGTGGGTTGTCTGTTTACTCTGCTGATTTCTTTTGCTGTGCAGAAGCTTTTTAGGTAATTAAGTCCAATCTATTTATCTTAGTATTTGTTTCATTTGCTTTTGGGTTTTTGATCATGAAGTCTTTGCCTAACCCAGTGTCTGGAAGGTTATTTCTGATGTTACTTCCAGAATCGTTGTGGTTTCAGGTCTCAGATTTAGGTCTTTGAACAATCTGGAGTTGAATTTTATATGAGTTGAGAGATGAGGATCCAGTTTTATTCTTCCATGTGTGGCTTCCCAGTTATCCCAGCACCATTTGTTGAATAGGGTGTCCTTTCCCCACTTTATGTTTTTGTTTGCTTTGTTATGGATCAGTTGTCTGTAAGTATTTGGCTTTATTTCCGGGTTCTCTATTCTGTTCCATTGGCCTATGTGCCTATTTTTATACCAGTACCATGCTGTTTCGGTGACTATCACCTTATACTCTAGTTTGAAATCAGGTAATGTGATGCCT
This sequence comes from Papio anubis, assembly GCF_008728515.1. Classification (NCBI taxonomy): domain Eukaryota; kingdom Metazoa; phylum Chordata; class Mammalia; order Primates; family Cercopithecidae; genus Papio; species Papio anubis. Next base: position 119,248,021 of record NC_044986.1, read on the forward strand.
CCAGATTTGTTCTTTTTGCTTAGTCTTGCTTTGGCTATTCAGGCTCTTTTTTGGTTCTATATGAATTTTAGGATTGTTTTTTCTGCTTTTGTGAAGAATGATGGGGTATTTTGATGTGAATTGCGTTGAATAATAGATTGCTCTTGGCAATATGTTCATTTTCACAATATTGATTCTATCCATACATATTCGTGGGATGTATTCCCATTTGTTTGTGTCATGTATGACTTCTTTCACCAGTGTTTTGTAGTTTTCTTTGTAGAGGTCTTTCACCTCCTTGGTTAGGTATATTCCTGAGTTTTTGTGTGTGTGTGTGTGTGTTTTCACAGCTATTGTGAAAGGGGTTGCAATAGCTGTGCTACTGATTTGTGTACATTAATTTTGTATCCTGAAACTTTGCTGAATTCATTTACCAGTTTTAGATGCTTTTGGATGAGTTTTTAGGGTTTCCTTGGTGTACGATCATATCATCAGTGAACAGCAACAGTTTGACTTCCTCTTTGCCAATTTGGATGCCCTTTATTTCTTTCTCTTGGAGCAGACATGGGTTTGAATCCTGCCTGGCTTTGTCACTCCCTGGAGAATTTTCTGAATCCTTTAGAATTTTGAATTTCCTCATTTAAAAAATGGGAACAATAATATTAACTTAGCAGAGCTGTTAAGATCATTACCTGAAATACGCTGTTAAAAGTTCACAGCATAGTGTTGAATGGATTAAATAATCACAATAAAATAAATACCATAATAATAATGGCAAGGACAGTCATCATTACCAAACTGTAGCCACTGTGTCAAAGAAACCCCAACATAGAATGTGTTTCATTATTACCCTGCAGCCCCAAAGAAAGGGGAAAATGTTGGTATTGGGGGATTCTCTATGAAAAAATATTCCCAGGGCCTCCTGACCCTCCTTCCTTCACTTCTCTTTGGAATCCTCATCTTCACCAATGCCAGCAGGCATTGTCTGCCATTCTTAGGCACTAAGATACAGTGTTTATATGTAGTAAAGATCACTGGCAGCTGTCTGATCTCACATTGTTCAGTTTGGTTCTGTAGCTGTCGTGAATGCCATTTGGGGTTTCTTTGTTGCACTCATCTTTTCCTGCAGAATGGTAGTTGGAGAAGTGCCTGCTTTCACTTCCATTTCTGACCCAGGAAAGTGAAAGTAGGCATGTGTGTTTTCCACATCGACTGGATTTTGTTTGTTTGTTTTGTATTTTTTAAAATCCTTTTCACTGTCAAATGAAGGCAGATATTGGAATTAGGCTCAACAAGTCAGGTAAAAAGTGTTAGTTTTCTTGAGTTTAGCAATTGGTCTGCCATCTCTTTCTTGAATTCTATGGAGAATCCAACGGAAATAAAGCATGGGATCAAAGTGGCACAGCATGGGTTTTTAGGTGGTTAAACTATTAAAGGGGGCAGCATGGAATAGTGCAAGGGACAGATGTTGACTCCTGTGCCCACCTGGTTCTGCTGGTGGTGACTGGCTTCTTGCAGAGCTCTGGGAAATATCCTGAGGGTACTTCTGAGGATATTAGTTGCAATGGGTCAGGGGTCAAATAATGATGCCCTCCATGGTTGCCAAAGCGGGGGCAGGGGGTAAATCTTTTCCTAAATTGAGGAACTCTTGTTTCCTTCTAACTCTAAGACTTCAGTGTTTTCCAACACAGGTACTATGTCCTAGCCCTTATTACACACCCGCAGGGTCTAAAGCAACCTTATGCGAAATAGGTTTTCAGCAAAATATTTAATAATCAGATTCATGATAGTGAGATCCCTGTATTTATCTATAACTATGTGAAATTAAAATTTAAAAAGCCTAGCAATCATATTTATTTTCTACCTTAGTGTGATTATGAGAGGATAATAAATATTTGAGAAGAGTTTTGAGGATTTCAGAGGAAAAAAATGCATCATATACTTTAAGCTGTTATTCCTACCACTCCAGAGTGTGTACTTTGCAGTAGCCTCAGATCCCTGTGGTTTGGTTTCTTGTTTATACAGTTTGTTTCTTGTTTGTACACTTTTTTCAGTATCTTGCTGTATTTCTTCCTCTTTCTCTGCCACATTCTATAACTTCACCTTCACATCCACGTCACAAGTCACTTTTGACTAGAGATGGAGGATGGCAGTGATATGTTTAATTTTATGATGCACCTCTCTGTTCTGAGAGGTGCCAGAAGACAAGTCTGCAGCCACTTTTACAGTCTAGACATTACACTGTGTGTTTTCCCCCACCCCCCTCAGGGGAAGCACTTAAATCTGCCAAATTAGAATTATTGTAAATATTATTTCATGCCTGTAAGATTAGATTGTAAACTTGTGGATGTCAGGGGCCATGCCTTTGTATTCTCTCGATTAGCAAGCACAGTGTAGAATATTTCATCCACTATCAATAAATATTGGTTGAATGATGTTCAGGACTGAATTGTGTCCCCCTTGTGTCCCCCTGTCAAACACATGTGGAAGCACTACTCCCAAGTGTGCCTATATTCAGAGAAATGGACTTTAGGGAGGTAACTAAGGTTAGATGAAGTCATAATGATGTGTAATCTGATAGGATTAGTGTCCCAATAGAAACAGACACAAAATCTCTGTCTCCACACACACAGAGGAGGCCATATAAATATACATTGAGAAAGTGGCCTTCTACAAACCAAGGAAAGAGGCCTCATCAGAAACCAACTGTCTGCCAACTTGATCTTGGACTTTCCAGCCTCCAGAACTGTGAGAAAATAAATGCCTGTTGCTTAAGCCACCCAGTGTGTGGTATTTGTTATAGCAGCTTAAGGAGACTAATGCAGTTGGTTTACTAATGAACTGATAAGTAAATATTTTAGGTTTATTTTATTGTGGATAAAGTTATTCTAAATGCAATGGTAGGTTAAGTTGGTATTTTCTAAAAAAGCCATGAAGTCCCAGGGGTTATAAAATTTGACATATTTGGCCAAATTTCATATACAGCAAAAGAGAAATAATATTATTTCAAAACTTGGAACTTTTTTGGAAGTTTGGAAATTCTGGGAAAAAAAGATAATCTAATAGAAAGCTGGAGATAGAACATAAACAAGGAATTAACAAAAATTAAAATACAAATGACTTATAAGTTTGTGAAAAGATGTTAAATTTCATGAATAGACACAACTAATGTAAGACAATATATGTATTTTTAACAGACTTTTTAGTAACAGTTTTAATTTATAGGACAATAGAGAAGATAGTGTAGTTCTCACACTTCCCATGCCCAGGCTGCTCTGTGATTAACATATTACATCAGGCTAGTGGACTGATATTGATGCTCCATTACCTTAGTCTGCTCAGGCTGCTGTAATAAAATACTATGCCCTGAGTGTCTTATAAACAGCAACTATTTATTTTTCACAGCTCTGGAGGCTGGGGTCCAGGGGAATGGCTCTGATAATTCAATGTCTGCTGAGGGTTCACTTCCTTAGTCACAGATGGAGCCTTCTTGCTGCATCCTCACATGATGAAAGGGGCAGGGAGGCTCACTGGAGTCACTTTTGTAAGGGCACTAATTCCATTTATGAGTGTACTAGTCTGTTTTCATGCTGTTGATAAAGACATGCCCAAGACTGGGTAATTTGTAAGGAAAAAGAAATTTTATGCACTCACAGTTCCACATGGCTGGGGAGGCCTCACAATCATGGTGGAAGGTGAAAGGTACCTCTTACATGGTGGCAGACAAGAGAGAACTTGTGCAGGGAAACTCCTCCTTATAAAACCATCAGATCTCATGAAACTTATTCACTATCATGAGAACAGCATGAGAAAGACCCACCCCGCTGATTCAGTTACTTCCCTCAGGTTCCATCCCATGACATGTGGGAACTGTGGGAGCTACATACAATTCAAGATGAGATTTGAGAGGGACACAGCCGAACCATATAAATGAGGGCTCTGCCCCCATGACCTAACCACATCCCACAGGCCCCAACTCCTAACACCATCCACTTGGGGGTGAGAATATCAACATATTAATTTGAGGGGGACACAGACATTCAGATTCTAGCAATAATTTATTAGTTTCAGTCTATTGTGTGTTTAGAATATGTATTTCTATGATTCATGAACTTCAAAAAAATGGCAACCTCCAATGACAGCAGAATAGGAACGGCTATATATAGTTGGTTATATGGTTATTCATTGATACAACTTCCTTGGAGAGCAGTTTGACAGAATCTATGAAAACATAAGCATGCGTGTCTTTAACACAGCAATTCCACTTGTAGGGATTTTTCTTACAACCATACCATCCAAGTGCATGAAGACATTCTTATAGGAGTGGTCTCTTTGGCAACATTTATAACAACAGCAACAAAAACCATCAGCCACCTAAATGTCCTTCATACCACGTGCACACAGAGGAAGGTGTGTTTCTTAAAATCTGTGTAGATCTTATTTGTATGGAGACCTATATATGATACATTAATGTGTGTTTAGATTTCTGTATAGTAACATAATGTGACATTCACAACCTGTTAAGTGAGGAAAGCAAGTGAAGCAAGTTGCTAAACAAGTGCGTTTCTTCTTTCTTTCTTTCTCTCTCTCTCCTTCCTTCCTTCCTTCCTTCCTTCCTTCCTTCCTTCCTTTCTTTTTTTTTTTTTGAAAGAGTCTCGCTCTATGGCCCAGGCTGGAGTGCAGCGTTGCCATCTTGGCTCACTGCAACCTCCACCTCCCGGATTCAAGTGATTCTCGTGCCTTAGCCTCTCAAGTAGTTGGGATTAAAGGTGTGTGCCACCATGCCTAGCTAATTTTTGTATTTTTTTTTTTTTTCAGTAGAACCGGGGTTTTGACATGTTGGCCAGGCTGATCTTGAACTCTTGGCCTCAAGTGATCCACCTGCCTCGACTAGGATTTATAGGGATTATAGGCATGAGCCACCGCACCTTGCCTGACAAAGGTACTTCATGTGGGTTGGACAAAGTTACCTATGTGGATGTGGATGTAGGTGTTGCTGTAAGGTGACCTATTTCTTCCTTACTATGTAACAGCACCCAAACCATGGGGCTCATGAGGATAATGAGGTTGGGGCAAGCAGTCTAACCTTGCATCAGGGACACATTAAAAACAAAGACAGGAACATAGTACAAAGGGCAGCACAGTTTTACGTGTAGTACATGGGTAAGAGACACATAAATACTGCAATACATAGGCACTCTTTCTTGGAAAAGCCCTGAGCTTTGCCCGTGGAAGGATTGTAGCTCCTGCCTTACTGTGAGACCGTGAAGGGGGTTATGTGAGATGGAGGGAAGGATGGACACCTGGTGTGGACAAGTGTGGCCCAGACATAGTATACGGAGGTAGCCAGCTGTCCTTTGAGGTGGTTGTGGGTGCATTTTGTGGATTCCTAGGCTGTTCTGTGCAGCTGCGTTTGGCTAGTGCTTCTCAGATGAAATCACACATAAGAAAACAGAAAATTCATGTTACATTTAGATTGTTCCCTTAATATTTCAATCCCATTAGAACAAATTTGCATTTTCAACACCAAGTATAGTAGAATGGACTGTTTCAATATGGTTCTGTATACCTGGGGCAGGGGCAAGTCTGACTCCAAAATCTGTGAATGTTGACTTCATCCATCCATCCACTTCTCTCCATCTCCTGATACTTGGGGTGTACTGTGACCGTAATCCGAAGCTGGAAGGTTTATAGGTCTCCCTCTAGCAGCCAGGTCCTTTCAGCAAGGATTCACCACAATACAGGGCCAAGTGCCCAAGGAATGCAGTCACTGTGGTTGGGCAAGGTAGGATGGATAGGGCAAGGGCAGGGCAGGAGTGCTTCTGCTGGGGGTGCTTTGCACCAGGGAGTGTCTAAACCCCTGGGTCAGTTCCCACCTGGCTGTAGGGGAAGCTGTCAGGATCCTTTCTTGGACCTGTTCTTACAGATCTACTTGGGGCACTGCTCTGATATGCATTATAGGGGCTTTTGAGTGTTCACCGAAGCCTTATTACTTAGTGACAAATGCACACCCCAGGACTGCAGAAAGCAAGTGATTGGTTATAACAGTGGTTGCAGATTTTCATAGCCAAGGCAAGGTAAATGCTTCAACCCAAAGGTCATCACATCATCCAAGAAGAAACACACACTGTGAATATTGCAGAAGATTCTCCAGCCTCCAAATCAAAGAATCCCTTTTAACAGTTTGTTTAAAACCCCAAGCCAGTCATCCGCCCCTCAATACCAGCGTTAGAGTCTCCCATCAGGGGCCGCCTGCCCCTTCCCCTCAGGGTTTCATCCTTTTCTTCCTGGACTAGGGCAACTTATTAAGTGGGCTGCTTAAGTCCACTTTGTCTCCCTAAAGTTAATTCTCAGCAGGAGCAGCCAATGTGAGCTCCTAAAACAGGAGTCTAACTGTGCAAATTCTCTAGCAGTTTCCTGTTGTTCTGGAATTACACCCCAAGTGACTCCTGAATGGGGTCTCCCAGGCACCAAACGGTCTGGACACTGCTTCCTTCCATTGTTATCTGTTGTTACCTTGTTCCCTTCCCCACCGAGCTTCCAGGCACACAGATGGCTCTTCTGATGCCTGAGTACCACACACTTTCCCCACCTTTGCCTGAGCCCTCTCCTGGGTGTCCCTCCTGAGTCCTTTGCTGGCTGAGCTGCCATCCATAATAACTTAAATCACACCTCTTCTGAGAGGCCCTCTGGGACCACCACCCTCTATCAGGAATGGCATTCTTCCTTATCGTCTGTCTCCACCCTCCTTCCAAATGGAAGTTCCACCATGATTGTGAAGCCTCCCTAGCCGCGTGGAACTGTGAGTCTATTAAACTTCTTTTTCCTTAAAATTACCCAGTCTTGGGCACATCTTAATCAGCAGCATGAAAGCAGAGACCTCATTGTTTTGCGGACTGCTGCACCCCCAGCATGAAGCCCGGAGCCCAGCACAAGGCAGGTGCTTAGCAAATGGCCATAAAGTCAATGAATAAATGAGAACAACGGGTAGGAGGCACTCTAAATGTTCACAGTGGTTAACTTGGAAAGGGAGCATCTTTGGCTTTTTACTTGATATACCCCTATATTGCTTAATCTGCAACAAGAA